>NC_046162.1:90522641-90835141 GCF_011064425.1 Rattus rattus
GAGCATGGCCACTCCCCAGATTATGCAGCCCTGTACTTGGAGCTTGTGAAGGTCACACCTCTAGCCACCCATGGCCTTCCGTCTTAGTCAGGGTTCCTATTCCCGCACACAGCATCAAGACCAAGAAGCAAGGTGGGGAGGAAAGGGTTTACTCAGCTTACACATTCACATTGCTGTTCATCACCAAAGGAAGTCAGGACTGGAACTCACATAGGTCAGGAAGCAGGAGCTGATGCAGAGGCCATGGAGGGATGTTGCTTACTGGCTGGCTTCCCCTGGCTTGCTCAGCTTGCTCTCTTATAGAACCCAAGACCACCAGCCCAGGGATGGCACCACCCACAGTGGACTGGGCCCTCCCACCCTTGATCACTATTTGAGAAAATGCCTTACAGTTGGATCTCATGGAAGCATTTCCTCAAGGGAGGCTCTTTTCTCGGTGATAACTCCAGCTTGTGTCAAGCTGACGCACAACCCAGCCGGCACACCTTCCTTCCCCTCGTGCTCTCAGCGGATACTCATGGACCGTGTTTTTCTTGCACATGGCACCTGGGATAAACACTTTTGGTGCCTCTCTCACATTTCCTTCTCTTGGAGACTTTACACCTTCCATACAGCCCACAGGGCATTGGGGACAGCGCACAGGGTTCTAGCGCTAGGTTAACTCCCAGAACCATATATTTTTTTTTTCTCTCCCTTCTTCGCCTAGACTTGCCCAAACAAATTGCCACAAAGCTAGTTGATTTTAAGATACTAAGTTCTGGAAAGTGCAGTAGGAAATGGGACCAGCAGTGCTGCGTTCCTTCTAGAAGCTTCTGAGGAAGAGTCTCGGCACCGTGTACTCAGGCTTCTGAGGGTTACCCACATTCCTCTGATCACAGGGGCTCATTCCTCACTGCCCCGGGCTCGTGATGATGGGACTCTCCTCTCTGTTTGGCTTCATTTGTTAGGATGCTTGCTGTTGGATTTGGGGCCCATGAGAGTAATCCAAGATGCTCTCAAAATCCTTAACACACATGAAAGGACCCCTTTTTGAAATGAAGTCACATTTATAGGTTTGGGGGTTTAGGCAGTAGACATAACTTTAAGGCTATCCCACTGTAGCCTCTGCACATGACAAGACAGAGGAATGCCACTGTGATTATGTCACTGAGCCCCCATCAAGCAGGCAACGCTCTTTGGGACTTGGAGTTACAGAATCTACTAATGTCCTCCTGATGGTGTCATGCCAGTCTGACACAGTCCCCTCATCCCTCACTGCTGAGTGTGTCTTGATTAACACCTTATGTCTGTCTGGAGTCCTGCACTAGGGCAGGTACTGGGGAGAGGACAGACGATGACAATTGGGATTCTCAGCTGCTACTGCTGACACTTTGTGCGCCCTTGGGCAAACCATAGCTTGGCTGGCCATCCTCTTGAATATAAAGGGGCTGTCATTCATCCTTGCAGAAGGCTTTTTTAAAGTGGAAGCCAGTGCAGAGTCTTTGCTATGGCCACTGCATTCCAAGAAAGATGTAACAGAGCTGGAAGAGGGCCAGATACCAGAGTGATGGAGGGCTTTTGCCATGGAGACGCCTTCTCAGTGAGACTCCTCCAGCCTGGAAGGACAGAGGATGAGGATGGAGATAAAGTTCTCCCTCATGGTTAGGGGTGCTGATAAGGCCACAGAGCAAAGCAGGCTTGCTCACTGGGTCCCAGAGTCCTTATGAGCGCAGAGAACTGCTTCTAAAAGTCTGAGAAGTTGTTTGAGGGTGAACTCGAGAAAGCCCAGTTTTAGAGTGGAGAGATGGGCTTGAGGCCCGCAGGCAGTTTGGGGTGGTCCAGCCAGAACCAGAGAGACGTGGTTCCACTTCCACCTCTGGGTATTTGACCCTCATCAAAGTCCTCTTGGAGTCTGAGATGGTGCATCAGTAAACTGGGGGACAATAAACCCGGCATAAACCCCAGATACACTTCTGAAGGTTAAACACTGGGCTTCCTACTCCCTAAGATAGTACCTGTGAGACTCAGCTCCCTGCTTGTTTCTGTAGACGGATTTCTGTGCGAGAGCTTGCTTTTCTTCATTGTTCAAGGACTGCTGTGTGATTGGTTCCTCTGCCTCACCTTCCCCTGTTACATTATTAGGTGTATAAAAAAATACTATCATAGGGGCAGTGAGATGACACATCAAGTAAGAGCACACACATCAGACCCACTCAGTGGAAGGAGAAAACCATTTCTTCTTCCTCATCTTCCTCTTCCTCCTCTTCCTCTTCTTCCTCCTCCTCCTCCTCTTCCTCCTCCTCTTCCCCTTCTCTCCTCTTCCTCCTCTTCTTCCTCCTCCTTCCCCTTCCCTCTTCTCCTCTCCCCCTCCCCTCCTCCTCCCCTCCCTCCTCCCCTCCTCCTCCTCCTCCTTCTCCTCATCATCATCAATGGTTTTTCAAGCCAGGGTTTTTTGTATAGTCCTAGATATTCTGGAACTTACTTTGTAGACCAGGCTGACCTTTAACTCAGAGATCCGCCTACTTCTGCCTCCTGAGTGCTGAGACAAAAAGTGTGCTCCACCACTGCCTGGCTTCAGAACCATTCTTACAAGTTGTCCTCTGACCTTCACAGTTGTGCCACGGTGCATAAATAAATAGTTGAAAAATACTATTTTATCTTCTATTTTTACAGCCTTCCCTTAATTCCATGTCTTCCTATAACGATAGTCCACTTTTCCAGCAAAAGCAAAATTTCTTTTTTTAAAAAAAAGATTTATTTATTTATTTATTATATATAAGTACACTGTAGCTATCTTCAGACGCACCAGAAGAGGGCATCGGATCCCATTACAGATGGTTGTGAGCCTCTATGTGGTTGCTGGGAATTGAACTCAGGACCTCTGGAAGAACAGTCAGTGCTCTTAACCGCTGAGTCATCTCTCCAGCCCAAAAGCAAAATTTCTTAAGAATTGTTTGTACTGGGGAGGCTCGAGAGAAGGCTCGGTGGTTAGGAGGGCTTGCGGCACTTAGTTTCCAGGCCCCACATGGGGCAGTTCACAGCCCCCTGTAACTCCACCTCCAGGGTATCGGACACCCTCCTCTGCCTCCTGCAGGCATCCCCACCACATGAGGTATGCACACAGGGAGACGCATGCGTATACATAAAACACTAAAAATCTTTTTTTTTTTTTTTTGGAGCTGGGGACCGAACCCAGGGCCTTGCGCTTCCTAGGCAAGCGCTCTACCACTGAGCTAAATCCCCAACCCCCACTAAAAGTCTTTAAAAGAAAGGATTGGCAGCGGAACTCCAATCCTGGTCTCTCACTTCGCTCTCCTCTCCAGACAAGATGAGCTTCACCACCCGTTCCACCACCTTCTCCACCAACTACTGGTCCCTGGGCTCTGTGCGGACTCCCAGCCAGCGGGTCCCGCCTGCCAGCAGCGCAGCCAGCGTCTATGCAGGTGCTGGGGGCTCAGGGTCCCGGATATCCGTGTCCCGCTCTGGCCGGGGTGACTCCGTGGGGTCCGCAGGCCTGGCGGGAATGGGTGGGGTCCAGACTGAGAAGGAGACCATACAAGACCTGAACGACCGCCTGGCCAGCTACCTAGACAAGGTGAAGAGCCTGGAGACCGAGAACAGGAGACTAGAGAGCAAAATCCAGGAATATCTGGAGAAAAGGGGTCCCCAGGGCGTCAGAGACTGGGGCCACTACCTCAAGACCATCGAAGATCTGAGGGCTCAGATCTTTGCGAATTCTGTGGACAATGCCCGCATCTTCCTGCAGATCGACAATGCCCGTCTTGCCGCTGATGACTTTAGAGTCAAGTATGAGATGGAATTGGCCATGCTCCAGTCTGAGAGTGATATTCATGGACTCTGCAAGGTGGCAGATGACACCAACATCCAAGGTTGCAGCTGGAGACAGAAATCGAAGCGCTCAAGGAGCTGCTGTTCATGAAGAAGAATCATGAGGAGGGAGTCCAAGGCCTGGAAGCTCAGATTGCCAGTTCTGGGTTGACTGTGGAAGGGGATGCTCCCAAATCTCAGGACCTCAGCAAGATCATGGCGGACATCCGCGCCCAGTATGAACAGCTGGCTCAGAAGAACCGTGAGGAACTGGACAAGTACTGGTCTCAGCAGATTGAGGAGAGTACCACGGTAGTCACCACCAAGTCTGCCGAAATCAGGGACGCTGAGACCACACTCTTGGAGCTGAGACGCACCCTCCAGACCTTGGAGATTGACCTGGACTCCATGAAAAACCAGAACATCAACTTGGAGAACAACCTTGGGGAAGTGGAGGCCAGATACAGGGCGCAGATGGAGCAGCTCAATGGGATCCTTCTGCGTCTGGAATCAGAGCTGGCACAAACTCGGGCAGAAGGACAGCGCCAGACCCAGGAATATGAAGCCCTGTTGAACATCAAGGTCAAGCTTGAGGCGGAGATCGCCACCTACCGCCGCTTGCTGGAGCATGGGGAAGATTTCCGTCTCAATGACGCCCTGGACTCCAGCAACTCCATGCAAACTGTCCAGAGGACAACTACCCATAAGGTCGTGGATGGCAAAGTGGTGTCCGAGACCAATGATACACCAGAGTTCTGAGGCACTAAGGCTGAGAAGAAGGGAACCCCCTGGGGACTGAGGGACCAATAAAAGTTGGAGTTCACTGGGAAAAAAAAGAAAAGAAAGGATTGCCTGTGCTCGGCTGGGTGTGGTAGTTCACACCTATAATCCCGGCATCCAGGAGGCTCAGGCTGTGGGTTCAAGCCTAGCCTGGGAGACTCTGCTTGAAAACAAGACAAAGCAAGGGTTGGTTGCTGCTTTTGTCTTTTCCTTCTCAATGAACCGTCACAAAGTGAACCTGTCCATGTCACAACCACCCAGATTTTATAAAAGAATATGGCCAGCACCTCAGGATCCTGCACCCTTTCTTTGCCCCAGGTAATTAGGGTTCTGATTTGTTATGCCATAAATCCCTTTAATCTCTTTGTAAAATACATGTAACATAAATCATTTACCATCTCAGCCATTTTAATGTTTTTGTTTTACTTTTTTTTATTCAGTGAGAGTGATCTGCTGCACATACATCTATAGGCCAGAAGAGGGCGTCAGATCCCCTTATAGATGGTTGTGAGCCAACATGTGGTTGCTGGGAATTGAACTCAGGACCTGTGGAAGAGCAGCCAGTGCTCTTAACCGCTGAGCCAACTCACCAGCCCCCTCAACCATTTTAAAATGTAGAAGGTGGCGCTTGGTACCCTCACAGTGTTGGGCAAACCTTCCGCTGCTCCTAACCTCAGCACTTTGGCACCACTTAGAAGGAAAAGCCTATCTGTTAACATCAGCCCCTCTTCAGCCCCTGTTCACTCATCCGGCAGCACCCACAAAGCTGCTTTTTAGCTTTGTGGGCTTGTCTACTCAATGCCTCCTAGAAACGGAATTACACTGGGTGCAGGGCCTGTGTCTGACATCTTTCTTTCAGCTTAGTATTTCCAAGATCCTTCGGTGTTGTAGAATGTCTTAGCACTTCATTCCTTGTTTGTTTGTTTGTTTGTTTGTTTGTTTGTTTTAAAGCTTTATTTATTTATATGAGTACACTGTAGCTGTCTTCGGACACACCAGAAGGGAGCATCAGATCTCATTACAGATGGTTGTGAGCCACCATGTGATTGCTGGGAAGTGAACTCAGGACCTCTGGAAGAGCAGTCAGTGCTCTCAACCACTGAGCCATCTCTCCAGCCCACTTCATTCCTCGTTATGGCTGAATGGTGTTCCACTGTATGGCTGTACCACACTTCCCCACCCATTCACCAACACTTGGGCCCTTTCTACCTTTGGCTATTGTGATTCGCTCTGCCATGAATCCCCCTGCCCCCTATTTATTTTTGAGATTGTAATTACATCATTTCTCCTTTTCTTTCCTCCCTCCGAACCCTTCCATACACCCCTCCTTGTTATTTGTTTTTAATTCATTACCTCCTTTCTCACTGCTGTGAATCTTAATGTCCATTTTGCTTGCTTGTTTTCTGAGATAGAGTCTCAGTATGTATCCCAGACTGGCCTTGAATTCTGAATCCTCCTGCTTTAGCCTTAGGTACGAGGATTATGGGCGTGAGTCACCATTCCCAGCTTAATGTACTGGACAGGGTTTTGCTGTTGTTGCACATAGAACAGTTTTAGATGAGTTTGAAATTTAAATGACCTATGCAGTTTATATTCCTCTTAAACTGGTTTTATTTATGTAAATTTTTTGTTTGTTTTGTTTTTGTTTTTTTTTTGAGATAGGGTTTTTCTGTGTAGCTGTGGCTGTCCTGAAACTCTCTTTGTAGACCAGGCTGGCTGGCCTCAAACTCAGAGATCTGCCCACCTCTGCCTCCCGAGTGTTGACTAAAGGCATGCGCCACCACACCTGGCTTATATTTTTATTTTAATTAGTTAATTAATTAATTAACTAAACCTTTTTTTTTTGTGCAGATTGAGGATGGAACCTAGGGTTCTGTGCACGATAGGCAAGCCACCATGCTTGGCTTATATTTTTAACTATTTTTTGGTGTGGGGTTGAGGATCGAATGATAGGCTAGTGCTCTACCCCTGGGTCCCCAGCCCACGACTTTATCAGCTTTCAGTAGCGGTGATTCATCTGTGCGGTGGCATATAGCAGCGGTTGGCTTGCTCTGGGTGCTGGATTCTGTGTCACCGTGTGTCTGTATGATCTGTTGCCGGGTGGTTATTTCCAGTTTGGGGCTGCTATGCTGATTCTGTGAAAGCGCTAATTCATGTCTTTTCATGAACACATGCGCAGCTTGCGATGGGACACATACCCAGGAAGGGACTCATGGGTCACAGACTACGTTTAACGCTAGAGTGTTGCTGTCAAAGGGCTTCCCTAAAGCTCGCACTGATCCACACTCCCACAGGGAGCGTGTCAGAGTCTCGTTTGCTCCATGCCTTTGCCCACACACAGCATTTCAGACTAGTTTTGATCTTAGCTTCTCTGGTGGGTGGTGATTTTCTCTGGGTAGCCAAGACCCCGCCTCATTCAGCACCTCGGGCTGCTGTCATCAGTGACTGGTGCTCTGCCCTGCCCCACTGAGCCAGCCCCAACACTTGGAACCATGTACACCCTCCTCCACACACCTCCTCCTTGGCGCGGGCTTGCAGGGCCTCAAATTCCCTGGCCTTCTTTCACCCATACTGGCTGCTCCCTCCCAGCCACCACACCCTATTTCTGACCTCTGACCTCTGACCCCTGACCTCTGACTGTCGGCTGGGCCTCCGTGCTCTGCACTTGGTTCTTTGCCCTGTTCACACTCCCTTTGACGAGCTCATCTACTGTGTGGCTTCACACACTGTCCACATGACTCTGTCCCTAACTTGGATCTGTAGTTGAACCCTTCCCCTGGATTCCATGCATCCATGAGCTTGACAATTCCCTTTGACCTACAGACTCAGTGAGTTCAAAACTTCTGTGCCCCTCCTCTAGGCCTGTTCCTCATTTCAGTTAACGTTAACTCTTTCCTGCCAGTCTCTCAGGCTAAGAGCCTTGGCATCACTGTGGTTTCTCCTGTTCACCCAACATCAGGCATAAACTCGCTGTGTGTGCCAACGCACCCCAAACAAGACCTCACCTTTCACCTCCTACCTTCCTAGAGCCACTGTCGTTTTTCACCAGCCTCCCTGAAGTCGTGTCCTGTCTGGTTTTTCTGTTTCCATTCATATATTCTGAGAGCAGACGCCAAAGTGATTTTTTTTTTTTTTATTTATAAGATAGATTATCTTATTCCTCCACTGAAACACTTCCATTCTAGAATGTGGCAGTTTGGATGAGAAATGTCCTCTTGGTCGCGGGCGTTCGAATGCTTGGTCCTTAGCTGGTGGTGCTGTTTGGGGAGATTTAGGTTGCCTAGCTTTGCCAGAGGAAGAGCATCATGGCGGTGGCCTTTGAGAGTGAGCAGCTTCATTTGTTCCCAGTTTATGTTCTCTGCTTCTCGCTCGTGGTTCAAGAGCCGAGCTCTCAGATTCGGGCTCTTGCCGCCATGACGGCTGTGCCATGCCTCCCTTCTGCCGTTACGGGCTCTTAACCCTGTGGAACTATAAGCCAAAAATAAGTTCCTTCTTCTACAGGTTGTCTTGGTCATGGTGTGTAACAAATACATGTAGAGAAAGCCCAAGGTTTTAGACTTGTACCGCCTGACCTACTGTTACTGGTACACGACTCTGTTGCCTATCTCCCCTTGGCTTTCTCCTACCACATCCATAGGCCTCCCTGTGTCTCTGATATTAGTCATATCATGACTATGGGACACATTTGAGGTGGCTTTTCTCAGAGATGGACCCATGCCTCTAGGGAACAACTAGTCACTGTCAGGTACATACATGCTCTAATATGCAGCACACTCTTCCCATGTGTGGTATGTGGTATGTGGTGTGTGTGTGTGTGTGTGTGTGTGTGTGTGTGTGTGCATGGTGTATATGTGTGTGTTGTGTGTTGTGTGGGTGGCATATGTGTGTATGTTGTGTGTGTGGTATATGTGTGTGTGTTGTGTGGGTGGTATACATGCATGGTATATGTGTGAGTGGTATGTGGTGTATGGTATGTGTGGTGTATGCATATGGTGTGTGTGTGTGTGTGTGGTGTGTGATATATGTGTGTGGTGTGTGTGATTGGTGTGTTGTATATGTAATGTATGCATGAATGGTATGTGTGTGGTGTATGTGATATATGTGTGTGGTGTATATATTGGTGTGTGTGTACGTGTGTGTGTGATATGTATGTGGTGTATGTATATGGTGTGTGTGTGTATGTGTGTGATACATGTGTGTGGTGTATGTGTATGGTGTGTGTGTGGTATGTGTGATATGTATGTGTGGTGTATGTGTGATGTGTGTTTTACATGTAATATATGCATGAATGGTGTGTGTGTGTGTATGTGTTATGTGTTGTGTGCATGTGTGTGTGTGTGTGTGTGTGTGTGTGTGTGTGTGTGTGTAAGTATGTGTGCTCACAGAGGCCAGAGGTCAGTTTCTTCTGTTGTTCCTCAGAAGCATTGACCTTATTCAGCCTTAGATATTCTGAGAGTTAACTCCTTCCCTCTGAAAGCACGGGAAAGTTTTGGCCCCTTATATATGAAGTTAAACAGCACAGATAGCTTGTGGTCTATGTAAGGGTAAAAACATTTTTCTTTCCTTTATTTCCCAAGTTGGACATGGCTTCCCTTGCTGTTTCGGGGACAGACATTTTTTTCTGGCTTACCACTGGGAGCATAAGTAGGAGAGTTCTGACGGATGCTCCACCTTGGCCAGGCTGGGGTCTCTCTCCAGTTCCACACTCTCTGAGGCCTCTAACTGCAAAGCTCACGGTCACTTGGACTGGCACATGGCTTAGGAACAAGCTAGCTTCTCTGTCTTCTCCAGGTCTTGCTTTTCCCTCTCGCCTGTCCCACTTTAGTCCTTCCACCCTCTTTGGGTGTCTGCAAAGGGTTACGGATATCTCCCCTCGTGTTTCAGGAGAAAGTAGGTCACAGCATCCACTTATTGCCAGAGCATCACTCTGTTGCCTCTCCCTGAAGGAAGGCAACATCTACAGGGAGAGGCCCAATCCCAGTCCTGCCTTCAGTGAGCCTCAGTCTGACACAAATGCCCTGAGCCAACATATGGCTTGGTGGTAAACTGAGGGTCAAGGGAGTAGGGTGACCTCAAAAATTCTGTGATATCAGGCTGAGGTTTCTCTCTGTCTCTGCCTTAATAGAAGTTATGAGTTGGTGAGGCAAAATTCCAGCTTAGGTGACCTTTCTATAGTCTCTCAGGGAGCCACCATCAGCCATGCCATGGGACTGGTTCAGAGGACATGGCAGATGTTAAATGTCAACGAGAAGAAATTTAAAACAGTAGGCTGGAGACGTGGCTCAATGGTCAAGAACACTAGTTGTTCGTCTAGTTGGCCTACGTCCTATTCCCAGCATCCATACTGGCTAAAGAAGAAAAAACAGAAAAATATAAGAAACTGCCACAGAATTTCCACGTGCCCATAGCCCGTGGGTTTCTCTTGCTATGCTGGCTAGTCTTATGTCAACTTGACACACAGCCAGAGTCAGCTGAGGGAGGGAGGGAACCTCATTGAGAAAATGCCTCTACAAGCTCTGACTGCAGGGCCATTCCTCTCCTCCCTCCCCCACCCCTCCCCCCCCCTCCCCTCCCTCCCTCTCCTCCCCTCCCCCTCCCTCCCCCCCTCCCCTCCCCTCTCTCCCTCCTCCCTCCCTCTCCTCCCTCCCTCTTCTCCTCTCCTCCCCTCCCCCTCTCCTCTCCTTTCCTCTCCTCTCTTCTCCTCCTTCCCTTTCCATCCTCTCCCCTTCCCTCCCCTTCCCCCCTCCCTCTCTTCTCCCCCTTCCAATCCTCCTCCCTCCCCTCCCTCTCCTCCCTCCCCTCCCTCCCCCCCCCTCCTCTCTCTCTCCTCTCTTCTCCTCTCCTCTCTCTATTCCCTCTCTTCTCCCTCTTCTCTCCTCTCCTCTCCCTACTCCCTCTCCTCTCCTCTCCCCTTACCCTCTTCTCTCCTCTCCCTCCTTCTCCCCCTCCCCTCTTCTCCTCCTCCCTCCCCTCCCTCTCTCCCTCCCCTTCCCTTCTTCCCTCAATCCCTCTCTCCTTTCCTTCCTTCCTCCCTTCTTTCTTACTCTTTCTTTCTTACTCCTTCTTTTTTTCTTTCTTTCCTTCCTTCCTTCCCCTCCCCTCCCTCCCTCCCCTCCCCTCTCCCTCTCCCCTCCCTCCCTCCCCTCCCCTCTCTCCTCCCCTCTCTTCTCCTTCCTTCCCATCTTCTCCCCTCCCCTCTCCTCCCCTTTCCTCTCTTCTCCTCTTTCCTCTCTTCTCCTCCCTTACCTTCCCCTCCCCTCCCCTCCCTCCTCTCCTCTCCCTCCTCTCCTCTCCTCTTTCCCCCTGAGACAGAGTTTCTCTATTTAACTCTGGCTGTCCTGGAACTCACTCTTTAGACCAGGCTGACCTTGCACTCACAGATCTGCCCGTCTCTGCCTCCTGAGTGCTGGGATTAAGGTGTGTGCCACCATCGCCCTGCTGCGTTTTTTATTTTTTATATTTACTTTTTATATGTATATGTTTGTTTATATATTTTAACTCTTTATATTGACTATTCATTTTTAGGCACAGTTTGGGCCCGTGTGTGGGAATCTGTCTGCAGAGTTGTGAAGAGTGGATCTGCTGCTCATCAGAGCATGTGTGGACCTGACAGTGACTAAGTGTTCCCTAGAGGCATGGGTCCATCTTCAATCTCACCAACGGCATAGACGTCCCAACACTCCCTGTCCCCAGAGCTCTCTAGCCTATGTCCCTCACCTCGAACTCTGCTGTACTTAGGCCTTACTTGTTTTCTGGCCCAAGGGCCTCTCGTTTGGTCACCCGGGGTTGACTTGGACTTGCTCCTGAGAGTTTGAGTCCTTACTTGTGTGCTCTCGGTCCTGGTACCCCTCTCCAGTCTTGGCTCTGGATTCTGGGGCCCAATTACTGTGTGGTTTTGAGGCAGACCGAAAGACCGGATAGCACTTCCCATGCCAACCCAGATGACGTGGATATTTCCAGGAGAGATGGTGTGCTCCCTCCCTCCCACCTTGAGGATCCTTAGGAGAGCTTTAACAGTGTTTCTAAACACACTTTGGCAGGCTAATACCATGCCATCAGTGCTGGCAAGAGGACATGACATCTGTGCTGGCGCGAGGCCAAGTCACATGACCTGCATAGCTTCACCTCATCCAGCCTGGGGCCTCAGATACAAAAATGATGACGGATCCAGTCCGACCAGCTCAAGACAGCCTGGGAACCCACCTCCTCATGTGCTCTCTTCCCTGTACACTCCCTTTTAGGTGGCAACTGCACCAGGGGTGGCAGCCTGTGTATCAAGCGCAAAGTTTCTGGGTTTTTCTTATGGTTATCATGGCAGGGTTATGGTTACCAACACAGACTGGCCTGCCTTAGACTCCAACTTTGGAATCTTTAGTGCTGGCGACTCAACCTCCCTTAGCTGCTTACACCTTATTTGAACAGTGAGGACACAATTTAAACTGACGGGGTTATTACACAAGAACATGCACATAAGATGCTAGCGAGCTTTCTGGCATACACAACACAGGGTTGCTTTGGGTAGTTAAGGGGACGCAGTGGGAAGCGCTGGGCTTCAGCTCTGATCCTGTCAACTCACAGGATGTTATCTGAACCTCTCTGAGCCTCATCTTCCCCTGCTTGCAAAACGGTCATAAGGGTTTCCCCTTGGTTCACTGAATTAAAATATAGAATATAAAATACAGGGGCTGGGGATTTAGCTCAGTGGTAGAGCGCTTGCCTAGCAAGCGCAAGGCCCTGGGTTCGGTCCCCAGCTCTGAAAAAAAGAAAAAAGAAAAAAATATACAGAGCATGAAATAGCTGTTGAGTAGATGTTAATGTCTTATATGCAGAAGATTTATTTTGTCTAAAAGGAAATAGAAGAATTATTCTCCATGGAACAGCCCAGACTTGCAGCTTATAAAGGCTTATGAATACATTATTATTATTACTATTATTACTATTAACTTTCTTTTTTTTTTTTTTTTTTTTTTTTTTGAGCTGGGGATCGAACCCAGGGCCTTGCGCTTCCTAGGCAAGCGCTCTACCACTGAGCTAAATCTCCAACCCACTATTAACTTTCTAATTAAACATTTTGATCATGTTGGGTTTTGCCTGTGTCTATGTCTGCACACCATGTGCATGCCTGGTGCCACTGGAGTCCAGCAGAGGGCGTCAGGTCCACTGGAGATGGAGTTATAGATGGTTGTGAGCCACCATGTGGGTGCTGGGAATTGAGCCCAGGTCCTCTGGAAGAGCAGCCAGTGCTCTTAACCTCTGAACCATCTCTCCAGCCCATGTTATTATTTTAAAAGATTTATTATTATTATATTTATGTAACTATATTAACATATTTATATTTTATTAATATAATTAACACAAAACAAGATATGAATAAGATTTATTATTATTATTATATTATTATTATTTTAGACAGACTTTTACCATGTGACTTTGTCTGTCTTGGAACTTGCTATGTAGACCAAGCTGGCTCCTCTGTGCTAGACATGATTTCTAGAGCACATGTGCTAGAGACTATTTCAGTGTGTGTGTGTGGTGTGCGCGTGTGTGTGTGGTGCGTGTGTGTGTATGTGGTGTGTATGTGTGTGTGTTGTGTGTGGTGTGTGAGTATGTGGTGTGTTATTGAGTGGGTGTGGTGTGTGTATGTGGTGTGTGTGTATGTGGTGTGTATGTATGTGGGATGTATATATGTGCTGTGTGTGGTGTGTGTGTGTGGTGATGTGTGGTGTGCATGTATGTGGTATGTGTGCGGTATGTGTGTTAATGTGTGTGGTGTGTGTATAGTGGTGTGTGTATATGGTGTGTGTGTATGTGGTGTGTGTGTGTGTGTGTGTGTGTGTGTGGTGTGCATGTGAAGATTTGTTCACAGGACTGCAGGTGCCAGTGGGGCCAGAGGCTGGAGTTACAGATGGTTGTGAGCCACCCAGTGTGGGACCTAGGGATAGAACTTGGGTCTTCTGCAAGAGCAACAAATTCTTTTGTTTTATTTCATTTTCTTTTTTTTTTTTCTTTTTTGTTTTTTTTTTTCATTTTTTTCGCCTTTTTTTTTTTTCAGAGCTGGGGACCGAACCCAGGGCTTTGAGCTTGCTAGGCAAGCGCTCTACCACTGAGCTAAATCCCCAACTCAAGAAATTCTTTTAACCAATTACCCATCTCCCTTCTATCAAAAATATTATTTTTTAAATTAACACATTATAATATACTTTAGAACAAAGAAAAAGAAAACTCTCATTATCCCACCACTTGAATAGAAGTGTAGGTAATCTGAGTGTGCTCCGTTCCAGGGCTTTAAACATGCATTTTCTTAGGTGGCCATAATTACAGGATCCTGCAGTCCTGTGTTCTTTCTCTTCTCCTCAGTACTGTGACATATGCCTTTCCCTGTGCTGCTACAAGCTATTTGTAAACGTAACATTTTTACGGCTGCATTCCATTCTTAATAGAGACCTTTGTGCATAGGTCTCTCCCCCGTGTCATATTGCCCCATGCTCTGAGGATTCAAAAGGTCAGCAAGTGCAAGCACTCTATCTTAGGTGCAAACACAAAATCTATAGCTTCGGATTGATGCAGGCAAATTGCTTGCTAAGAGGTGGTATCTGTTGACAGGGGAGTCTTGGCTTCAGCTATGGCTGGACTGGGTGCTGGAGATGCAGTTTTCTTTGGGCTGATTTATGAGCTAAGTCTCATCCTCTTCTGAGGCAGAAAAGCAAAAGGGAATCTGGAAAGCACAGCAGACTTGGATCATGTGGAGTTACGCAGCCAAAAAGACCGTGAGACTTGGATACTGACTGTGGGTTTCCCCGATTTCTACCCTCTGCATTCTGTGATTTATTAACAGCAACAACAGCAACTATTACTGTTCCTGGGGATGGAATACAGGCCCATGAACTCTACCCTGCCTTTGAGCCATGCCCCAAACTCTTACAGTTTAGTTTATTTATTTATTTATTTATTTATTTATTTATTTATTTTTTTTTTGGTTCTTTTTTTTTTTTGGAGCTGGGGACCCGAACCCAGGGCCTTAAGCTTCCTGGGCAAGTGCTCTACCACTGAGCTAAATCCCCAACCCCTTAGTTTATTATAATTTTGATATTTTGAACCTGGGGCCTCATGCACGTTAAGCAAGTACTTAACCACTGCCCTAGATCTGTAGCCTGCTACCAGCTTCTTCACATAACTTTTAAAAGTTTTTATTTTGTTTTATTGTTTGAAACAAAGTCTTGGTACAGAGTTTTCACTAGCCTGGTGTCCTAGGTTGGCTGAATTGTCACCTTGACACAGTCTAGAGTCACCTGAAAAAGTCTCAGTTGAGTAATTGTCTTATCGGGTGGGCGGGGCTGTGCATTGTCTTGATTGACATAGAGGGGCCCAGCCCACTGTGGGTAGCACCATTAAAGGGGCAGGTAGTTCTGGGCTGTTTGAGAAAATCTAGCTATGTATGAGCCTGGGAACATAGCATCAAGCAGTATTCTTCATGGTTTCTTTCTTGGGTTCCAGTTTTGACTTCCCTCAATGAAGGATTATGACCTGGAAGGGAAGTATAAGTCAAATAAATCCCTTTTCCCTTAATTGCTTTTGGTCACAGTGTTTTATCACAGCAAGAGAGAGGAAAGAAACTAGGACATCTGGTATGTGCCATGTAACCTAGGCTATCCTTAATGCTAATCCTCCTGACTCAGGGTCCCAAGGATTGCAAGCCAACACCCCTGAGCCTGGCTAAAAGGTTTTTTGTTTGTTTGTTTGTCGTTTCTGAGACAGGGCCTTACATAGCCAAAGCTGGTTTTGAACTCTTCATTCCCTTGTCTCCACCTCTCAAGTGTTGGGATGTATGTATCACTACACCCAACTGAATGTTTAATTAAAAAATATATATATTTTTGAAGAACTTTTAATTTTATATGTATGGTGTTTTGCCTGCGTGTATGTCTGTGTACCGTGTGCTAGCTGAAGAGGGCATCCTGTCTCTTGGAACTGGAGTTACAGACAGTTGTGAGCTGCCGTGTGGGTGCTGGGAACTGAACCCAGGTCCTTTGCTCTTAACTTCTGAGCCGTGTCTCCAGCACCCAGCCCTGCTGCCCTTGTTTTCGTACAGACATCTTTTCCTTTTATATAATCCCGACAGGACCCTATAAATGCTATAGTGTGGATCTGAAATGCCCTCATGTGTCAAAGGCTTAGATACCAGTGCAGCCACCTTCAGAGGTAAGGCTTTGGGGGTGTGACTGGGTTATTCACCTCACCAGGGGTTAAACCGCTGAGGCATTCATGATTGAATGGACTCCTGAGGGGAAGGTGCTGGGAACTGCAGGAGATACAGGCTAGTGACAGGCAGACACCCCAGGAAGGTGTTTTGTTTGTTTGTTTTTGAGACAGAGTCTCACTATGTAGTATGCAGTCCTGGCTGGACTGGTGCTTGCCAAGTAGGCCAGGCTGGTTTTGAACTCACAAAGATCTGTCTGCCTCTGCCTCCAGGTGCTGGAGATCAAAGGTGTGTGCCACATGCTTCCTTTCTGGCTGCCCTGAAGGGAGAAGCTTCGCTCTGATGAGTTCCCTGTTCTGGTACTCTGCCTCAGCAGGTGTTCACAGTGATGGGTCCAAGTGACCGTAAAAGGGAACATCAGAACCATGAACCCACCTAAGGACTTCTCTTTTAGGTTGATTCTTGTAAGTTGTTCCTTACAGTGACAAAAAGCAATAAGTGATTTAGAATTTATCTTTTCTCGCTAAACATTATACTATAGGTATCAATACAGTTATAAGCATATACACAAAACCTATTTGTAGCCTTTTAAGCATTTTTTATTTTTATTTATTTATTTATTTATTTATTTATTTATTTTGGTTCTTTTTTTCGGAGCTGGGGACAGAACCCAGGGCCTCACGCTTGCTAGGCAAGCGCTCTACCACTGAGTTAAATCCCCAACCCCTATTTTTATTTTTTTTTCTTTTCTTTTTTTCAGAGCTGGGGACCCGAACCCAGGGCCTTAGCTTGCTAAACAGCATCTTACTATAAATAGCCCGAGCAAATCAACCCCATTTTTATTTTTAAACAGCATCTTACTATATAGCCCTGGTTGTCTCTGAGCTATCTATATAGACCAGGCCAGATCTAAACCCAAAGAAATATGCCTGCCTATATCTTCTCAGGTCTGAGATTAGAAGTGTGTACCACCATGCCCACCTTATTTTTGAAAAAAAAAACAAAACAAAACATCTACCATCAATCAATCAGTCAGTCAGTCTGTCTATCTATCTATCTATCTATCTATCTATCTATCTATCTATCTGTCTGTCTGTCTATCATCTATCTATCTACATATCTATCAGAGTTTAGTGTGGCAGTTAAAGGACAACTCATGGGAAATGGTTCTTTCCTTCTACAATGTGGGTCTTGGGAATCTGAACTAAAGTTATCAGGTTTAGCAGCAAGTGCCTTTACCTTTACAGAACCATCTCTCCAGCCAACATGATTTTTAATTCATAAAAAAAATTCTATGGAAAGCATTTACCACCCTGCATTTAGCCATCTTTTCATGTTTTTAGTGCAGTTTCATTATAATTAATAATACCATAGTAAACATATTTTCACAAATCTTTTAGTGTGCTTATTTGTTTGCTTTCAAAATATTCTTGGCTATGAAATTTCTGGTTTCCTTCCTTCCTTCCTTCCTTCCTTCCTTCCTTCCTTCCTTCCTTCCTTCCTTCTTCTTTTTGATAGGTTCTCATTCTGTTGCTTAGCCTGGCTTTGAACTTGCAATCTTTCTGCCTCAGCTTCCTGAGTTTGAGGATTACAGGTATGAAAGATCAAGCTCAGGGTTATTATTTTATTTTTTTCTTATTTGAAAGATACAATGTGGGGTTGGGGATTTAGCTCAGTGGTAGAGCGCTTGCCTAGCAAGCGTGAGGCCCTGGGTTCTGTCCCCAGCTCTGAAAAAAAAAGAAAAAAAAAAAAAAAAAAGATACAATGTCAAATTGCTTTCAGAGAGGCTCATACTGTTTTAAAACCCCTCCAACAATGTATCCAATTCACTTTCTGTTGCCAAGACTGGCTTACTGTAGTTTTAAAACTGTCTCTCAGGATGCAGCATCTGTAGATTTATTTTGCGTTCTAATCCAGGTTTAACCTAACCTTTAAAGCTAGGCGATGTTTCCCCTTTGCCACACAAACTAAATCCATCTTTTCAGACTAAGACTCAGTCTTACTCTGGAAGGACTCAAGGGTTCTGCTTTGGACACGTTCTTTCCTTTGTATAAGCTCACAGCCAAGTTTGTATGAATCATGATAGAAGAAAAGCACTGCTATGTTTCCAAGAGCTCCAATACTTCTCTACTGGATTATGGCTTGGAACAGATCCTCTGGGGCTGGGGAGGGGTGGGGAAGTGCAGGAGTTGGTATCCACTCACTGGGAGGTTGAAGTCATAGCTGGAAAAGGGGCTCATGCTCTGAGCTGCATCAGGACAAGTGTTACCTGGAAGAGTTCATCTGGTCTGCATTTCCTCTTGTGGAGATGGGGCCTTCTCTCTTCCTTGGCAGTGACCTAGCCAGGGTTTATCGACTCTTCTTTTCTATTGGCCAGAATGATTGGCTCATGGGTGGATCCTTGACTGAAGAATGAGTCTTTCAGTCCTTGGTGGGTTTTGACATGGTAATGTCAAATGGGAAGCTTGTTTAGTTAACCTGGGATGCTTCGACTTGAGCCTGCTGGTTCTCTCTTCCCTTCTCATGGGAAAAGCTGCCTTCAGAAGCCTGGGAACACTGTACTAAAAAAGGCACAGAGACACAAGACGGGGTTGTGGCAGAGAGGGACAGTATTCATACTAGCTGTCTGAGCAACGGTCCAAATCAGACGTCTTTTTCAGTCACAATGGAAAGGCTCCAGTGCACTCGCAGGGATCAGGTGCTTGTGTCTGAGAAGTGGGCACAGAGAGTTCTAGAGAGGGGGAACTAGGGTTGGCACTCAGAAAATGCAACAGGTTAAAACATCTGAGAAACTTGAGGTGATAGAATGGGGCAAAACAAGAATCCATCGCTGGGAGTTTGAGGAAGGAGGCAGGAAGCACACAGCCAGGGGAGAAGCAGAGTCTGCTCTGTTTCTGCGCACAAGGGATCTCAGCTGGAACAACGGGGAAACAAGGGCAAAAGGAGAATTGCAATGGAAGGCAATGGGAGAGCTGGTAGGGCAGGGTGGCTGATCGCCTTGCTGTTAGTCTGGTCAGGCTGACATAACAAAAGACTGGACAGGGAGGCTGGGACGACAGAATCCAGGTGTCCACAGTCACAGCGCCGTAGTGTTGGTTCAGCACGCAGGTGACACCACATTGAGTCCTCACCTGGCTTCTCTGCTGTGTCATGTCCTTCTCCTCCTCCTCCTCCTCCTCCTCCTCCTCCTCCTCCTCCTCCTCCTCTTCCTCTTCATCCTCCTCCTCTTCCTCTTCCTCCTCCTCCTCCTCCTCCTCCTCCTCCTCCTCCTCTTCCTCTTCCTTCCCCCCCTGTTTTTGGGTTTGTGCTTGCGTCCATGTGTGTGACCACACACGTGTGGTGTGGGTAAATGCACATGTGGTATATGTGGAAGTCTGAGATTAGAAGTCCGAGTAGGAAGTATCTTTGACTGTCCTTCCACTTTATTCATTGAGGCAAGATGTCTCAGTCAAAACCAAGGCTGGCCAATAGCTCGTCTTGCTTGCCAGCTTGACCTGGGGGTCCCCCACCACTGTCTTCTGAGGTTGGGATTATAGGAGAGCTGCCATACTCTACCTACAGCCAGTCACTAGGTTCTGAACTCTGGTTTTCATGCTTGGACATCGAACACTTTAACCATCAAACTGTCTACCCTGACTTGGGACTCAAACCCATAAGAGACCCCATGATCTCATTTATCCTTAATCACCCCCTTCCATGTTCTCTCTCCATATCCAGTCCAACTGGGAGGCAGAGTTTTAGCTTATGGGTTAGTGGGGCAAGTACACAGACCACAACACAACTCAAAGAGAAGTAAAATTTGGATGTAAAATGATTAATTGGGGGCGGGGGAGGTGTTGTATTTTCCTTAAGCCTTAAGATATTTGCAGTCACAGGCACATGTGATTTTAAAATCTTTCCCTTTTCACTTATCTTTCAAGCATTTTCCCATACTGCTATGTTTTTCTTTTTTTCTTTTCCTTTCTACAGTTTTAATAACTGTCATTCGTAAAGGCTACAGTGTGTTCCTGGTGCTATTCTGGTATTATTTCTGGCCTTCAAATATGCTGTCTCTTATTACTGTGCATGTGCGTGAATGTAGGGATGTGCACATTATATTTTGTGTGGAGGTCAGAAGGCAGCTTTCACGGGTCCCACTGAACTCAGGTTGTCAGGCTTGTGTGGAAAGCATCTTCACCCGCTGAGCCACCTAGACGGCCTACTAGCCTTTATCTTAACTAGTTTGCCTCTGTTAGCCAGCCAGCAGTGATCCTAGCCCTGCATCTCTGTCCCCATTGCATCTGACCGCCAGTGGCCAACCTTAAAACCACACATCAGCTGCCGGGGTCTTCCTGGCTCCTCTCTAAGTCCTCATGAATCCTGGTCATCCAACACAGAAAGAGATGTGAGACTAAAGACTGCTTTTCAGGTCTCTCCTCCATCCCTGACACACATTGGACGGGAGCGGTCTTGCTCCTTGGCCAGGCATGGGAGGTTGTCACGATCCAACATTTCTTTTCTTTATTTATAGAAAGCTCTGTAGTTTTGGTAATCAAAGTTAGTAGAGAAGACCTTATTTGTATAGTATAGTACTTTACCCCTGTACAAATGGGGGAAAAATTGTTTGAGGCTGAGAGATGCCTTTGCAGTTAAGAGCATTTGTAGCTCTTCCAGAGGAACCAAGTTTGGTTTCCGTCCCACATGCCAGGCATCTAATGACTGCCTGTAACTACAGCCTCAGGGAACTTCTTCTGGTCTCTAGGGACAACCCATAAACATACAACTAAATGGAGATAAATATAAATAGTTTGTTGATGGGGTTGGGGATTTAGCTCAGTGGTAGAGCGCTTGCCTAGAAGGCCCTGGGTTCGGTCCCCAGCTCCGAAAAAAAGAAAAAAAAAATAGTTTGTTGTTGATGTTGTTGTGTTGTTTTTGAGAAGGGTCTTTCTACATAGTCCCTCCAACCCAGGCTGGCCTCCAAAATCACAGAGGTCCAACTGCCTCTGTCTCCTGAGTGTGGGATTAAAGGCTTGCACTACCATGCCCAGAAGAAAAGCAACTAGGCATCTATAGAATTTTTTAATTTATTTAGAACTTAAAAGTTTTTTATTTTGAGCTAGTCAGTGGTGGTGCACTCCTTTAATCCCAGCACTCAGAAGGGAGAGGCAGGTGGACCACTGTGAGTTCAAGGCCAGCCTGGTCTACAGAGTTCCAGGATAGCCAGGGCTACACAGAGAAAGCCTGTCTCACAAAAACAAAAACAAAAACAAAGCAAAAACAAGAACAAAAATGTGTACTGAGTTTATACTTTTTCAAAAAGAACTTGTATAATGTGTCACATTCATTCATTACGGTTTGTATTTTGGTATGTTGATGGTTTGAGTGAGAATGTCCCTCATGGGCCCAGATGTTTGAACACTGGATCCTCAGTTGATGGCATTTGGGGGTGGTTTAGAAGGTGGGGCCTTGATGGAGGAATATGTCGCTTGGGGGAGAGAGTTTGGGCACTAAAACCTTGTGCTAATTCCAGTTCAGTGTCTCTGGTTTCTAATTGCATTTGAGCTCTCTGCTTCCTGCTCCTGTCACCACCATGCCTGTCAAGATGGACGCTCAACCCTCTGGAACCATAAGCCAAAATAAAGTCTTTCTTCTGGAAGTTGCTTCTGGTCCTGGCGTTTTATCCCAAAAGTGGGAAAGGGGACTAATGCAAGATGGTCACCTTTGAAAAATTATTAACCTGGGTGTGATGGTGCAAAATTTTAATCTCAGCATTCAGGAGCCAGTGGCAGGCAGAATTCCCAGTTCAAGGCCAGTCAGGGCTACAGGGTTAGCAGATAAGACCCTGTCTCCTCAAAAAGGAAAAAGCAAGTTGTTGCTGATTGTACAAATTCAATGACTTTGTGTATTGTATTTTCTGCATTTAGTAACTTGCTAAACTGTTGTTAAAATCAATAATTTCTCTATGATTTCCAGTGGTCTCTGGTGACTATGGCATATGTGGAAAATAGGTATCCATTTTTTCTGGTCCCTATAATAGGTATGCAGTGTGTCACTGACAAGAGAGTTTGCCTGCTGATGAACCTTTGAAGCTTAAGGAGGTTGTGTTTCAGTGGACAAAGGATTCATATTTGTATCTATCGTGAATGAAGAGTAAGATTAATTTAAATCTTTTATTTATTGAGATGCAATGATTTTTCTAGTAATTAGCTATTCAATGTAGAAATGATCTTGTCTACTTGTGATGAATACAATTTGGTCAGGTGTCAATTCTTTGTTTCAGAGACTGGGTCTCACTATGTAGCCCTGATGTCCTGGAACTCACTCTGGAGACCAGGTTGGCCAGGTCAGAGCTCCTGAGTGCTAGGATTAAAGGTGCACCACACCAGCTTTCTTTTTAGGTTCTGTGTGTGTGTGTGTGTGTGTGTGTGTGTGTGTGTGTGTACATATACATGTGAATAGAGGTGCCTGCAGAGGTCAGAGGTATGGGGTCCCTCTGGAACCAGAGTTGTAGGTGGTTGCAAGCCATTTGAGATCTGGACATTGAACTCTGGGAGAGCAGTATATGCTTTTAGCTCCTGAGCCTTCTCTCTAGCCCCCAGTTTCTCTCATTCAGTACTTTTTATTTTTTTTATTTTTTATTTTTTTATTAACTTGAATATTTCTTATATACATTTCGAGTGTTATTCCCTTTCCCGGTTTCCGGGCAAACATCCCCCTCCCCCCTCCCCTTGTACTTTTTATTTTTTGAGATAGGGTCTCTATATAGCCCTGGCTGTCCTGGAACTTGCTGGCCTTGAACTCACAGAGATCTACCTGTCTCTGCCTTCCGGCTAAAGGCATACACTGCCATGCTGGGTTATAATGATAATTTTTTTAAATAGATGTATTTTTGTTTTACAATTAGGCATATGTGCATATAGTGCCCATGGAGGCCAACCGAAGCTGATCCTCTTAGATCTGGACTTGCAGACAGCTATGAGCTGCCCGATATGGGTGGCAGGAAGTGAACTCCAGTCCTGTGGAAGAATGACATGCTCTTTACCACTGTATCTTCTCTAGCCCTACAATGCTAACTTAAAAGTGCTTTCATTTAAAAGTTGTTATTGCATTTATTTATTTAGTGTGTGTGTGTGTGATGGTGTGCATGTGTGAATGAAGGCCAGAGGATAACCTGTAGGATCCATTTTCTCCTTCCACTATCTAGGTTTCAGGGGTTGAACTCAGGTCATCAGATTCGGTGGCTTTCCCACTGGACCACCTGGCCAACCCTACACAGTTATTGCTAATTGTCTTAGCCACTGTTCTACTGCTCTGAAGAGACACCACGACCAAGGCAAGCAACTCTTATAAAAGGAAGGGTTTAACTGGGAGTTTCAGAGGGTCAGTCCATTATCATCATGGTGGCAAGCAGACAGACAGACATGGTGCTGGAGCAGTGGCTGAGAGTTTTACATCTTGATCCATAGGCCGCAGCAGAGAGAGAGAGAGAGAGAGAGAGAGAGAGAGAGAGAGAGGTGGGGTGGGAGCGGGAGAGACACACAGACATTGGGCTTTTCCACCTTCAATGAATGACACAACAAGGCCACGCTTTTTTTTTTTTTTTTTTTTTTTTTTTTTTTTTTTTTTGCACTGTGTAGTTTTTTTGTTTTTTTTTTGTTTTTTTCTTTTTTTTTTGAGCTGGGGACTGAACCCAGGGCCTTGAGCTTGCTCGCTAGGCAAGCGCTCTACCACTGAGCTAAATCCCCAACCCCCACTGTGTAGTTTTTTAACCATTCAAGTACAGTGGCATCTGGTGAGATTGGGACAGAATTGGGATCTCAAAGTGAACAGATACTCAGCACTCAGCATCTAATGGGTTGGAAGAAGCCACTACATTCTCTTCACGAACGTCTTCCACAGCCAATACAGCACTAGCCATTAACCCAGCACACCGAGTGTGCCCGAGTGGAAAAGATGCAACGAGAAAAATAGCTAACACTTTAAAAAAGAGCAAAACACTTTCAGTTTCTCCCTTGAGCCCCTAAAACATCTCACGGTCTGGATCTACCTATACTGTCCTACATCAACTTCTAGAATATTTGTCAGGCCGGAAAAAGTAAATGGCACTGGCCAGTACAGTCTTTGGATATTTAGGTAGGGGTCGGGGAGAAAGTCAGTTCTCGGAACAAGTCAGCCTCGGTCTCGTCCGCAGGGTCTTTGGATTCTTTGTTCTTCCGCACCTCTTCAACGTGCTTGTCCTTCTCTCGCAAACGCTCCAGGTTGGCAGCCATTTGCGCCTCCTGGTTCTCTTTGTTAGCCTCCATTTTGTGGGTCCGTTTCTCCTCTGCCATTTTGCTGAAGTTGCTCCCCTCAGTGGCTTTCTGAAGCACTTCCTTTTCATGCTCCCGCTTCTCAGCAAGCTGCTTCAAGACTTCTGCTTCATGAGACTTGTGTCTTCTGCAGCTTCTAATTTCTTCTGAATTTCCTCCAGGGAAAGATCCTTCTTCTTCGCTAGGGGGGAGGGGGGGGACCGGGACCTCAGGGACAGATTCTTTTGACCAAGAACTGAGAATCAGCTCAAAAGCCTGGCCGGAAGCACGCTTCTCCAGCTCTTTCGCCTGAATATCAGAAGATGCCACGTCGAACAGAAGACAAGAGACAAGAGACTGGTTGTACACTCTACACATTCCACTGGCAAGGAAAGCCCTGCTCGGTTGGAGCCGCCTGGCCACGCCTAAGGCCACACCTCTAATTCTTCCCAAATACTTCATAAACTTGAGACCGAGCGTGCAAATAACTGAGCTGTAGGAGTCACCCATTCTAACTCCCACACTAACGTGCGGTTTGCGTCTGTTCATCAGTGAGACATCTGATTTCCACCTGTGCATTGCCCTTGTCCATCGTGGGCGTAAATTCATGCTGGCCTGCTGGGATGAGCATTAGTGTTTCACCTTTCCTGGGGTGTGAAAGAGCTTCCTTGGTTTTAGAATGATGGCTCAAAGTTATTATTAGTCAACTGCAAACTAGCTCAATTTCCTTAGTAGTTGTTATTTCTTTATAGATCTTCTATTTTCCTATGAATTTGTTCATGTCTTTTTTAGTTTTCAAACTTGTTGGCATATAATTGTTTACATATTCTCCATCTTTTCAAAAAATCTATGTTGCTTTTGCTTTTTCTTTTTCTAATTTTGAGAAATCTGGTAGTATTATTAACCTTTGTGTGTGTGTGTCTGTGTGTGTGTGTCTGTGTGTGTGTGCATGTGCATGTGCATCTGTGTGTGTACGTATGTGCTTCAATTACATATGATTATATATAATATTATACATACATATATATATGTTCCTGAACACATGAATACAACCTGCTCGGTCTGCACACTCTTACTTGTATGTGTATGCTTTCAGGCCTGACAATTAAACAACCATTTAGTGTGGGCTTCCCTGGGGAAGACTTTCAGCATTCCTTAGTTACCTGTAGTTCTTTGTGTAGGACTGAACCCTCAAGCCCGTGAGTGTTCTCCCATGCATGCGAGTGTTCCCCATGCACATGGGTGTTCCTCTATGCACCTGAGTGTTCCCATGCACCTGAGTGTTCCCCATGCACCTGAGTGTTCCCCCATGCACGTGGGTGTTCTCTCATGCACCTGAGCTTTCTCCCATGCACCTGAGCGTTCCCCCATGCACATGAGTGGTCCCCTATTCACCTGAGTGTTCCCCTATGCACCTGAGTGTTCTCCCATGCATGTGAGTGTTCCCCCATGCACCTGAGTGTTCCCCATGCCTCGTGGTTTTCCCCAATGCCCCTCAGTTTTCCCCCATCCACCTCATTGTCCCCCATGCACCCTAATGTTTCCCCATGCATGTGAGTGTTCCCCATGCATTTGAGTGTTCCCAAACAGTCCCCATGCACATGTTTCTCCCATGCACCTGAATGTTCTCCCATTCCCTGAGCCCCATGCATGTGAGTGTTCAGGAGTTGGGTAGTGTTCCCCATGCACATGAGGTTCTCCATGTACATGGGTTCCCCCATGCACCTGAGTGTTCTGCACCTTCCCCATGCATGTGAGTGTTCCCCCATGCACATGAGTTTCCCCATGCACATGAGTGTCTATCTGTTTCCCCATGCACCCCAGACAGGCTTTGCATGTGAGTGTTCCCCCATGGTGAGTGTTCCCCATGCACCTGAGTGTCTGTGGGTATAATGCACAAATGTTCCCCATGCATATAATTATGACTTGCACAATGGTTTCCCCGATGCAATGTGTTCCCCCATGCACCTTGTTCCCCATGCATGTTCTTCCCCATGCAGATTCACCTGAGTGTTCCCCATGCACATGAGTGTTCCCCCATGCACCCGGTTTCTCCCATGCACATGAATGTTCCCCCCATGCATGAGTTTCCCCATGCATGTAGGCATGAGTGTTCCCCATGCACATGAGTGCCCCATGCACATGTGTTCCCCATGCACCTGAGTGTCCCCATGCATGTACAGCATGTTGTTCCCCATGCACATGAGTGTTCCCCCATGCACATGAGTGTTCCCCATGCACCTGAGTGTTCTGCACGTGAGTGTTCCCCATGCACATGGTGTTCCCCATGCACCTGAGTGTTCCCCATGCACCCGAGTGTTCTCCCCATGCACCTTGTTCCCCCCATGCATGTGGTTCATGCATGTGAGTGTTCCCCATGCACATGAGTGTTCCCCCATGCACAGTGAGTGTTCTCCCATGCACCTGAGTGTTCCCCCATGCATGTGAGTGTTCTCCCATGCACATGAGTGTTCCCCCATGCATGTGAGTGTTCCCCCATGCACCTGAGTGTTCCCCCATGCACATGAGTGTTCTCCCATGCACATGAGTGTTCCCCCATGCACATGAGTGTTCCCCATGCACCTGAGTGTTCCCCATGCACCTGAGTTTAAACATGAGTTTTCTCCATGCAAAATGCACATGAGTGTTCCCCCACACCTGAGTGTTCATTCAAACCTTTCCCCATGCACCTTTTCTCCCATGCACCTGAGGTTCTTGCATGTAGTGTTCCCCATGCACAGAGTGTTCTCCCATGCACCTGAATCTTCTCCCATGCCTGGAGTGTTCCCCATGCCACCTGAGTGTTCCCCCATGCACATTGTTCTCCCCAACATTTTCCCCATGCACCTGAGTGTTCCCCCATGCATGTGAGTGTTCCCCCATGCACGTGAGTGTTCCCCCATGCACCTGAGTGTTCCCCCATGCACATGAGTGTTCTCCCATGCACCTGAGTGTTCTCCCATGCACCTGAGTGTTCTCCCATGCACACGAGTGTTCCCCATGCACCTGAGTGTTCTCCCATGCACCTGAGTGTTCTCCCATGCACCCGCATGTGAGTGTTCCCCCATGCACATGAGTGTTCTCCCATGCATGTGAGTGTTCCCCCATGCACATGGGTGGAAGCATATTTAACATGTCCATTGGTGTTATTCTTGTTCAGTTCATGCTTAGGCAGCCATGTTAGTGAGACTTTATGAGCAGAGCTTTGACAGTTCTAGGAAATGTAATCTCACAGCAAACTCCTTCTTCCTTTGGCACCTACAGTCATTGTTCTCTTCTGAAACGATCCCTGAGCCTCGGGTGCAGGAGTTGGGTAGTAGTTGGGACCGGGTTCCATGAGTCTGCATTTTGATTAGTGTTGTTTTCTGTAATTTTCAAAGCTGGGACCAAGGTGAAAATGTATCTGTGGGTATGTCAATCTGAGAATTAAAACAGGTTTGGTAAAGTATTCAGGCCTTAAGATTCATAACTTTACAACCTTTTTTCAGTATAGATTTTCAACCTGTTGAGGGCCTTAAGTCCAATCACAGAGTTATTGGTTACCACCAAACATTGCTGCACCCGCTGTTGGTTGTTTGGGGGTTCATAGGCTTCATAGTAGTAGGTTGTTGGTTGACCTTCACTTGTGAGACATGGCATTGTCTTGCAAAAATATAAAAGGTGGCTCTCGGAGAGGAGGCTTTGTCAGTCCTAGCTCAATCCTCGGGGCTTTAAAACTTGGCAAAACGTTTTAGAAAACATTAGTCGATCATTCTAACCTTTTTACTTTTTTGTTTGCGTACAGGGTTTTTGTTAAGGGTGTCTTGAACTCTCAATCTTCTTGCCTGGAGGTAAGGGGACCACCATTTGACTAAACATTTTAAGCAATTTATGGTGACTAGGTCCATGCTGCGTTCACCATCACCGATTCTTTTCATTTTTTTTTTTTTTATGTTAGCTCTAATGCCTCATAAAAGCCACATAATCCTCTTTTTTCTTTTTTTTTTGTCTCCGAGGTTTTTACCCATATTGCAGTGTGTGTCATTCAGCTCTGCCTCTGTCTCTCAAGTGTTGGGCTTAAAGGCGTGCTTCACCACCAGAAGAGGGGGGACATGTCAGATCAATCTGAAGGATTAAAAACAGATGGTTAAGTCAAGCTCCATTTCCAATATGTGGTTAAAACATGGGAATTTAATTCAGGACCTCTGAGACATGATATGTGTCTTGAGTCACAGAAGTGCTCTTAACCACCATTTGGCAACTTGGTTCAAACTCAGAAATGGAATTACCAGCCATGAATCTGATTCTTTTTAAAGGCCAACTGGTCTTCCATTGCTTGTATACACCTCACTTTGTTCAGCTCCACTCACATACCAGTGGCTACTTGGGCTCCTGCCCTTTGGCTATCGTGAAGTGACTAGGCCCCTTCACTAAGTGCAAGGCTGGGGATGTACTGAAGGATGCTCATGTGTGCTCTGAGGGATAGAGATTTGACCGGGGACATCAAGATGACAATATATAGGCATGGTCAGCTGAATCCTCTAGGAAATGCAAAATTCAAAGGACCAGTGGTCACTCAAATCATAGAAAAAAAATGGCTACATCAGAGACGACTTACCTATTTGTCTTAGTTAGGGTTTCATTCCTGTGAAGAGACACTATGACCAAGGCAACTCTTATAAAGGAAAAGATTTAATTGGGGCTGGCTTACAGTTTTCAGAGGCTCAGTCAATTATCATCATGGTGGGAAGCATGGCAGCATCCAGGCAGACATGGTGCTGTAAGTGCTGAGAGCTCTACATCTTGATTCTCAGGCAGCAGCAGGAGACTGTGTCCACACTGGGTGGAGCTTGAGGATAGGACCTCAAAGCCCACCCCCACAGTGATGAACTTCTTCCAACAAGGCCACACCTCCTAGTAATCCACTTCCTGTGGGCCAAGCACATTCAAACCACCACATTACCCAGGAGATGTTATTGTTTGGAATGTTTATGAGTTCTTGGGATATTAGAATGCTTGTGTTTGGATGTTACATCAAGATTAAATGTGAAGCTTTTAAAAAAATATTTATTTATTTATTACATCCCAAATGCTGGCTCCCCCCATCCCCATGCCCCCTTTCATAGACCCTCCTCCATCCCTCCTCCCCTTCTCCTCTGAGAGGGTGGGGCCCACCTGGGTATTCCCTGCCCTGGTTCATCAAGTCTCTGCATAGTAGACATATCCTCTCCCACTGAGGCCAGACAAGGTGGCCTTGTTGTGGAATGGATTCCACAGTCAGGCTACAGCTTTAGGGAAAGCCCTGGTCTCAACTCCACGTCTGCTTTGAAGGTCTATGCATCTTTGACTGCCCTTCTGCATTGGTGTCCCATGGTTATTTACAAGTTCTTTGCTTGGTGTTCAGGTAACACAAGCAAGGGAACCCGGGCTCTGAGACACTGACTGGTTGGCTTAAAATGTGGTGTTTTATAGATGGGTGCTTTGGTGTTTTACAAAAAATGGACATTGAAAACATGTTACTGTTAGTCCACCACCAAAAGAAGAGTTCTAGTGTACTGTTACCTCCTTATCTCACTGGGATGAAAGCAATGGCTGATCTCTCATCTTTCTGACAGCATTTGGAGTATTTTTGTGGTGCCCTTATGCAATATGCAAGAGAACCTTAAGAAAACTGCGGGAAGATGAGCAGAGGCTAATTTAGCAGAATGGGCCTTTTAATGACAAGGACCCAGGCAACGGCCAGAGAGCGGAAAAACTCAGCTTGTGTTCCTTTTGCCTGTTTTTTTGCAAAGACTCAGTGAATATAAGTTTTTGTTCCTTGCCTCATTGTGCTGAAAGGGTTTGGGGGGCTGAGGTCTCATCTATGCATTTATGGAGCATTGTTTGAGTATTTGGTATACAGATGCTGTATTGCATGGAATTAGAAATGGCACTCACCTAGAACGACTTCTCGATTAGAAGAGGAACGACAAATTGGGGATTTAGCTCAGTGGTACAAGCTTGCCTAGAAGCGCAAGGCCCTGGGTTACAAAAAAAAACAAAAAAAAAAAAAAAAAAAAAAAAAAGAGGAACAACAAATAGATGGTTTGAGAAATTTGTGCATAATTTGAGGGAACTGAGATTATAACTATCAGCCACTTAGGCAGAAGGCGTTATGGGAAAAAGTAACATGAGGCTGTCAACTTGACACAAGCTTGACATTTGGAGAGAGGAAACCTCAGGAGAGAAAACGCCTCTATCACACTGGCCTGTGGGGCATCTGCTTTCCTGATGACCGGTGCCGGCGGGCCCAGCTCAGCTTTGGGCACATGGTCCTGGGTTGCATAGGAAAGCAGGCTGAGCAAAGCCATGGGGAATGAACCAGTGAGCAGCTTCTTCCCCAGCCTCTGCCTTAGTTCTTGCTTCCAGTTCCTTCCCTGGGTTCCCTTCATGATGGGCTGTGAGCTGTGTGAGCTGACATAAACCCTTTCCTCCCCAAGTTGCCTTTGGTCAATGTCTTATCCCGACAATAGAAAGCAAACTAGGACAGGAGACTTGGAAGCTCACAGGAAAGGAAAGCTTGGGCAAACCCTCCCTGCTCTACTCTGAGTCAGTACCAATCCAGCCCTTGTTCGCAGTGTCTTTACTGCAGTTTGAAGAAAGTCTAGCATACCTCTGTGTGACACATGCTAAGAACCAAAGGTCTAAAGCTCGAGTCTCTGCCCTCAGGGAGCGTAAGTCTAACTAGGATTCACAGCACCCCCTTTAGGGTCGGCTGAGGTACCCTGGGCTGTACGTTCTTAGCTCAGAAAATGAATGCTGATGAGAAAAATCAGTTATGCAACAAAACCCACAGCTCATTCTCTCTGTTTTAATGCTGTACGAGGCTATATTAGAAGTCTGTAACTGGTTCACACTAACGAAGCAATGCTAAGTGCAAGGCCTTGTCTGTCTGTCCCAGAAGAGGAAGCCAAGGCAGTGGTAGGAGAGAAGAGGCCCAGGCACCAGACAATGCTCCCAGGATCCAGCTCAGGCCAAGGTCAACCTGATCTGGAGCTAGTAATATCATTGCTGTATTTCTTATTCGGAAGCAATTTGTTGAGTCAGCAAACTGAATTTTTTTTTTAATCCAAACATATACAATACATAGAGTCTGACTGAGAGAGAGAGAGAGATCGAAAGATTGAAATTTTATTTTTATTCATGTGAGTCAGGTAAAAAGTTTACTTCCCCAAATTCTGGTGGTTAGACAAAAGCCATTATTCCCCAGGAGCTACCAAAGGAGCCAGTTTCCTGGCACAAAGGCAAATGCTATCTGTGGTGCCTATTAGCACACCAATGCACTTGCTGGCCTCCCAGCTTCCTCAGTATCACAATAACCTGTTGCACATTTCCCAGTCCATGCTGGCATCCTGGCTTTTCTCACCCTGACCCTCACTCCAAACTTCTCCAGCGCACAGGCTCCCCTCCCCCACTTCTCATTCATTTTACCCTCCTTTCTATTTTGACCATGTGCTCTCTTTCTGTCCTCCTCTTAGTTCTGTCTCTGTCTCTGTCTCTGTCTCTGTCTCTGTCTGTCTGTCTGTCTGTCTCTCTCTCTCTCTCTCTCTCTCTCTCTCTCTCTCTCTCTGAGGATTTCTATTTCTGTACAAAACACCATGACCAGGAGGCAGGTTGGGAAGGAGGAAAGGGTTTACTCAGCTTACACTTCCACATTGCTGTTCATCACCAAAGGAAGTCAGGACAGGAACTCACACAGGGCAGGAACCTGGAGGCAGGAGCTGATGCAGAGGCTATGGAGGGTGCTGCTTACTGGCTGGCTTCCCCTGGATTGTTCAGCTTGCTTTCTTATAGAACTCAGGACCACCAGCCCAGAGATGGCACCACCCACAATGGGCCCTCCCACCCTTGATCACTAGTTGAGAAAATGCCTTACAGCCTCATGGAGGCATTTCCTCAAGGGAGGCTCCTTTCTCTTTGATAACTCCAGCTTGTGTCAAATTGACACACAAAACCAGCCAGTATAGTCTCCTTTGTCCACACTCTTTGTCTCTATCTCTCTCTCACACACACACCCCTCCATGGCTGTCCAGTTTGCTGGCCATATCCAATCTATTATTTTTCTTTCCCTGCTCTGGACTCTTCAGATGCCTTTGGCTCTATTCTTCCTCATATATGCAACAAAAACCTTCCACTTAACCTTGACAGGCCATAGACAGTGTGTATGTGTCTGTGTATGCATATGTATACGTATATATCTCCGGGCGTGTATGCCATGAGCATGTGGGTGCCCGAGGAAACCAGAAGAGGGCATCAGATTCCCCGGAGCTGGAATTATAGGCAGTTGTGAGCTGGCCAATGTGAGTAGATGCTGAATTCCTGGTTATCTGGAAGAGCAGAAAAGTATTCTTTTTTTAAAAAGAAATTTATCTCACAGCATATAAAAGAAGGGCATGATTTTAAAATATCCATTATGTAATTTTCTAATTTGAAAACCTTTGGAAAATAGATTATTATCATCCATCTCCAGCCCCAAATTTTTTTTTCAATATAAAGAAAAACAACCACTGAAAAAAAAAAAGTTATTGGGGTTGGGGAAACCATTTCCAGCTCATATAAAAAGTTGATTTTAAATATCCATTATGTAATTTTCTAATTAAAAATAAAATAGATTATTATCATCTAAATTTTGGAATATAAAGAAAAACAGAAAGAAAAAAGTTATTGTACTCTATGTCAGTATGTATATGTAGAGTATGATTGTACCGTCTGTTAATTTTGAAGTGTTTAATTGCATTTTCCTTGAGTTCAGGGAATGGTATGAGATGATCGAAGAATAGAACAGCGTTTAGTTAGCTTGTTTTGATTTGTAAAGGTTGGAACGATTGGAGATGGGGGTGATTGCAACATGGAGGTCAAGGCCTACAGTACCACAGATGCACAGGAGGTGGTGGGGGCAACGTGGAGCAGTGGAAGAGCTGGGCCCTCCTTCCAGGATGGAGCCTGAGGACAGAGCCTCTGGATGAAGCATCCTAGCAGTCTCTGCTCAAGGTCTCTCTCCCACTGAGCTGACCATGGCTCTGAGAGCTCTGCATTTCAGCCCTGCCCCGCTCCCCAGCCCCACCCCTTTCCTTTCACAGAATCAGATCCAGTGTGCTTTCTCTGCTGGGTCCGACTTCACCCACACCCCTTTTTTTCTTTTTCATTTTTCAAGACAGGGTTTCTCTCTGTAACCCTGGCTGTTCTGGAACTCACTCTGTAGACCAGGCTGGCCTCAAACTTATAGAGATTCCCCACTGCCTCAGCCTCCCCAGTGCTGGGTCTAATGGTATGTGCCTCCACTGCCCCACACTTCACTCTCCTTCGCTTTTTATATTACTGTCCTCAACAGACCTTCCACTGCTGATGCCCGCCTGGCCTTTGCTTCCCAGAGGACCCAGTAGCTGCCAGTGAGATGCTCTGTATTTCTGAGTTTTAAATTTATCTTTGAGAAATTAGTAAGTTTCTCTCCTTTCCTTCCATGTTTTTTCTTTTGACAGGGATTAATATAGTTCAGGTTGACCTTGAACTCACTACAAATGACCTTGAACTCCCATTCTTCTTTCTGCTTTTACTTTGGGAGTTCTGGGATTGCAGGCATGCACCCCTCATTCACACAGCATTTGGGATTGAGCCCAGGGCTCCATGCCTGCTAGGGTAAGAACTCTATCAACAGTGCTATGTCCCCAACAGTGTTAGCATTTTATATCAAATAATGTCTAACACACTATCAATTTTGACTTTAATACACAACATGAAATGTGTTTTTAAGAACTGTGTTTTCATGGGATTTTACTTACACATTATACATTTGAAGATTTCTTAACCCAGTATAAAAATGTTTTAAGAAGTACCACAATGGTAGGGATAGAATCTCAGCACTTAAGAGACTGAGGCAGGAGGACTGAGAGTTTGAAGTCAGCCTGGTCTATAGAATGAGGCTCTGCCTGAGTGAAAGGAAGGAGGGAGGGAAGGGATGAAGGAAGGAAGGAAGGAAAGATGGACAGAAGGACTCTGGGGAGCCATAGAAGAAAGAAACTCTGAGGAGAGAATGAGAAGATTGGCCATGAAGAGACCACACCAAGGGAGGAAGCCTGTCAGTGGCAGAGATGAGCACACAGGGAAAGCAGAGGGGCCTCTGGGAGCACCATGGCTGCTGTCTAGAAGTCCCCCGTACAAGCAGTCGATAAAGTCTGATTCATGTGGGAAATCACAGGGCAGTAAAAATACATTACTGCCGAGTGTCCTGCCATGCCGGCCAGTACAAATTACACATTGAACACATAAAATAAATATATGAAACTAGCTTCCTCGGGAGCAGTGACTCCGCCATTGCAGGAGCTTTAAGGGTTGCTAATAAAATACTAATGCATTTTGGCTATCCGACTTCACATCCAAGATGGCAATACACGGTTTGCAGATGCCCGTGGCTCTTGCCTCCCAACGTCTCTCTGCGGGCTCTCACCAAGTGATGGCTTTCTGGAGCCTTTGCATGTTGCCCTGGGTCTGACCGTGAAGGAGACGGTTCCAGCTGAGGGAGGTGCTTTGACATCTGCAGTTGCTGGTCAGAGGCAGGGCTTCTCCTGTTCCTATCATGATTTCTGAGGGGCTGGTACCCTAGGTTGTATATCCTGGCCCTTGTGATTGTCCTCAAAGGCCCATTTATTTCTCTGACCCCTAAACCATACACCTTCCTCCTTCTACCTAGTTGGCTGTGAACTTCACCTCTGCCCAGTATGGGCTTCTCACCCTGGGGACCCATTTGCGCTCTCCAGTGCTCAAATTGCAAACCTGATCTCCTGAGGCTGCCTCAGGAGACAGGGTACAGCCATGGCTGAGAGCCACTGGCTTAGTCAGTCATTTCCCTGGTGGAAGGGAATAAAGGGCAGGGCAGGAGGGAGCTCTCAGGACAGACTCTGAGGCAGGCCGCTTACAGGACAAAGCTGGTTCACCTTCATCCTGTTCTACTCTGCATGGCTGCCATGGAGGGAACGTACACAGATTTACCCTTGATAAAGTAAGTTGGGTTTCCTTGGTAGGTTTAATCCTTTGTACACTCCCACCCAAACCCTCACGTGGGCTGCTGACACGGAATTTGGAGTAAGAACAGCAAGATTATAGACCCTGTCTGAAGTTGGAGCAATAGCTCATAGGTACAGTGCTTGTCTAGCATATCGGAAGCCCTGGGTTTCACCCCCAGCACTGTATGAACTGAGTGTAGCTGTGCAAGCCCATAATCCCAGATCTCAGAAGTGCAGGCGGGAGGATCACAGATGAAACCCATCCGTGGGAACATAGCAAGTTAGAAGGCAGCCTGGGCTATGTAAGACTGTCCCAAGGAAATAAAAATAGTGTTTACGTTTGATAGCAAACAAGCCCATGACTCTGCTCCTCAGTGTTCCTCAGTGCTCCTCAGTGGGAGCTGGGCTCCCGGGCCAACACTTGATGAACATCATTCCGACTTGCTCAACTACTCTGGTAGCCTGACTTTCTGTCACCTTTTTAGCAATGGAAGATATGGTTGGACAATGAAGGTGTCTCTGGCTAAGGGAACTTGTAACTTGTGGGCATGTAGTTAGCTAGGGTTGAAACAGAGGCCCATGCTCTCTCCAGTGGTGAGGTCCAGATCCCAGTTTCACTGCCTGCTAGCTGTGTTATCTTGGGCCTAACACACAACCTCTGCCCAAGGTGAAACTGCGAAACGGTGAACTCTCACCCTGGTCTGCCTGGACCTCCCTCCAGACAGAGCATGTGCGGACGTAGATCAACAAGCAAAGACAGGCACACGGTCGAGCGGCCATACAGACGTTGATCCATGTCAGTGGGAGATGTAACAGATGTTGGCTGACCCACACATTCCTTAGAGTGAGCAGTTGCAAGTTAATCCGTTTATTATATGAGCTTCAGATGATAAACCCCGTGACTCTAGCTTACACTGAAGGCTAACGAACTCTTGGGTCCTCCCTGGAACACTGCAGGCTAAAGTCCTTCCAAGTCCTCCCTGGGTTGGAGCTTCCTGGACCCTGTATGGGCCCATTTGGAATGACTACTTCATTTGCATGTGTTTAAATGACTACTTTGTCTGCATGTAATGTTTTTCCTCATTACTGTTTATATATGGTAAGGGAGGAGGCTTACTGTCAGGACTTCCTGATGTAGGCCAGTCTGCTGTTTAAGTCTTGACTATTTTGAGCGTGTTTGCTCACGACCCCTCTGTTCCAGACACCTCTTTTTCTGTGGTCAGAAAAACACAAATATGGGGTTTCGATGACCCAGTGGTTAAGAGCACTTACTGCTCTCAGGTTTAGTCCCAGCACCCACATGGTGGGTAACAACCATCTGTAACTCCAGTTCCAGGGGATCTGATGCCCTATTCTGACCTCCACAGGCTCTAGGCATACACATGGTGCACAGACGTACGTGTAGGCAAAATACTCATACACATAAAATAAAAACTGAATAAATCTTTAACAAAGACATAAATATACTGAGATTTCTCCTTTAAAAAGTTAAAATTTATATTATTATGTATGTGTGCATGGTGCTTGTACATGGGTGGGTGTGCCGTGGCATACATGTGGAGGTCAGAGGATACCTGTGTGAAGTTAATTCTTTTCTTTTACCTTTCTATGGATTCCAGGGATTGAAGTCATGTCACCAGACATGTACAGCAAACACCACGAACCTCTCCAGAACCATCTCACTGGGTTTGAGGGCTCTTCTTTGCGATTTCTCAATAGGCTTGTCTAGATCTTTACTATGAAGCCACTAACTTCAGTTTATGCTTCTGCGAGCCAACTCTGACCCTCTCCCCTCAGGATAATGAGCTGTGTGTTCCAACAGGGCCATGGTCCTCCTCCAAGGTTGTGGTGAGACTGAGTGAAAGCAACAGGCATGCTGGGAACACTAAGTGAGCACTGCAGACACCAGGTGAGCCCTGCAGATACCAGGTGAGCATTGTAGACACCAGGTGAGCAATGCAGACACCAGGTGAGCACTGTAGACACCAGGTGAGCACTGCAGACACCAGGTGAGCCCTGCAGACACCAGGTGAGCACTGGGGACACTAGGTGAGCACTACGGACAGTAGGTGAGCACTGGGGATACTAGGTGAGCACTGCCGACACTAGGTGAGCACTGCCGACACTAGGTGAGCAATGCGGACAGTAGGTGAGCACTGGGGACACTAGGTGAGCACAGCAAACCCTACTAACTTGGTGAAATTATGTAAGGACAGGCATCCTTTGTACACTATGATGACAGAACATTCATGGTACACGGAAGTCACTGAGGACGTCTAACCGGTGACCTCTGACCCTTGTTTGTCTAGAACCCAGTGTCCCTGTCTAATACCTTAATAAAGGTTTACTTTCCAAATGGTCGTTGAGATCCACTGTGGCATATTTACAGCTGTCCCATGTGGTTTTGTTGCTTATTCAGTTAAGTTGTGTTAAAATAAACATAACTACCTGGTAGGGTGGCACACACCTTTCATCTCAGCGCTTAGGAAGTAGAGGCAGAAGGATTTCTGTGAGTTTAAGGACACCCTTCTATGAAGTGACTTCCAGGACAGCCAAGGCTACTTTGTCTCAAAACAACAGGAAGTATGCCTTAACTGGTTTTTTTTTCCATTTAATTTTTTCTTGAGGGGGGTTGGTTTTAAATTTTTTCATTTAGTTTTATATGTATGGATGTTTTGCCTGAATTTCGTTTCTGTGCACTGTGAATATGCCTGGAGGACACCAGAGACCAGCATTAGATCTCCTGGAACAGGAGTTACAGACGGCTGTAATGCTCAGGTATTGAACCTCCTGCAAGGGCAGCTAGTCTGTTAACTGCTGAGTCGTCTCTTTAGCCTCTCACTGCTTCTAAGTGTACAGTTTAGAGGCATTAGGCACACCATCTCCACTATGAACGTGGGCCATCTTGCAATGTTCCTATTTTTTGTGTGTGCATGTACATTCTGTGTGTGTGCATGCATGTGTGTGTGTGTATGTGTGTGTGTGTGTGTACGCATGTGTAGTGGCTAGAAATTGATATTGGCTGTTTTCCTTAGTCACTTCTCCACTTTATTATTTGAGACAGCTTGGCATCTTGGCCAGTAAACCTGAGGGGTCCTCATCTTCACCCCCAGTGGGCACACCACCACATCTGGCTTTTTACACAGGTACTAGAGATCCAAATCAGGTCATTGTCCTTGTGCAGCAGGCACTTTGTCTTCTGAGCCATCTACCCAGCCACTGTTTGTTTCCTTGTTAAGATAAGGTCTCTCTTTACAGCCCAGGCTGGCCTGGAACTCGCTATGTAGCCCACGCTGGCCTCAAATTGCAACTTTCCTGTCTCCTCCCTAGTGCTTGCAGATGTGTGCCACCACACTGTGACCTTCCAGGGAAATTCCTCTTAAGTCAGTCATTCCAGCAGTGACATCAGACTTTTTACATCCCTGGTCTGCTCAGGGGCCAGGAAATAAGCCTGGTCAATGAGCTGCAGCCATGCAGACCTTGATTACACAGAGCCACAATATATAGCAGGTCCTTTGTACAGTGGCAGCAGAAACAACTACCTTCTATGGTGGTGGCTCTCAGTGGCAAGGTGAGGCTTCTTATGAACTCATGAAAGCATCCAGGTGCCTGGCACAGTTCAGTGCAGGTGATTCAACTCTTCTCTCTCTCTCTCTCTCTCTCTCTCTCTCTCTCTCTCTCTCTCTCTCTCTCAGTCTCACTGTGTACTTTGTCTGGCCTGGGACTTGCTATGTAGACCAGTCTGGCCTCAATATTCCTTTCAGATATTTTTGTCTTAAGTCCATTTTGAATTGCTTTTTCTTAACTAGCTAGGCACTAGAGCCATGACTGCATTTCATTAGAAGGCTGCCAGAGAACAGAGGTCACCATTACCTGAATCCCCATGCTGCGGATGTGTGGATGCTGTGCATGCTGCAGATGCTGTGCATGCTGTGGATGCTGTGGATGCTGTGGATGCTGTGGATGCTGTGGATGCTGTGGATGCTGTGGATGCTGTGGATGCTGTGGATGCTGCGGATGCTGCGGATACTGTGCATGCTGCGGATGCTGTGGATGCTGTGCATGCTGTGCATGCTGTGGATACTGTGCATACTGTGGATGCTGCGGATGCTGTGGATGCTGCGGATGCTGCGGATGCTGCAGGTGCTGTGGATACTGTGGATGCTGCGGATGCTGTGGATGCTGTGGATGCTGCAGATGCTGCGGATGCTGTGGATGCTGCAGATGCTGCGATGCTGCAGATACTGTGCATGCTGTGCATGCTGTGGATGCTGTGGATGCTGTGGATGCTGTGGATGCTGTGGATGCTGTGGATGCTGTGCATGCTGCGGATGCTGCAGATGCTGTGGATGCTGTGCATGCTGTGGATGCTGCAGATGCTGTGGATGCTGTGCATGCTGTGGATGCTGGATGCTGTGGATGCTGTGGATGCTGTGGATGCTGTGCATGCTGTGCATGCTGCAGATGTGTGGATGCTGTGCATACTGTGCATGCTGTGCATGCTGTGCATGCTGCGGATGCTGTGGATGCTGTGCATGCGGATGCATGCTGTGCATGCGCGGATGCTGCAGATGCCAGGCATGCTGTGCATGCTGCATGCTGCGGATGCTGTGATGCTGTGGATGCTGTGGATTCTGTGGATGCGCGGATGCTGCGGATGCTGCGGATGCTGCATGCCGCGGATGTTGTGGATGCTGCGGATGCTGTGGATGCTGTGCATGCTGTGCATGCTGTGGATGCTGTGCATGCTGTGGATGCATGCTGTGCATGCTGTGGATGCTGCAGATGCTGTGGATGCTGTGCATGCTGTGGATGCTGTGCATGCTGTGGATGCTGTGTGCATGCTGTGGATGCTGCATGCTGTGGATGCTGCATGCTGCGGATGCTGTGGATGCTGCGGATGCTGTGGATGCTGTGGATGCTGCGGATGCTGCGGATGCTGCGGATGCTGTGCATGCTGCGGATGCTGTGGATGCTGCGGATGCTGTGGATGCTGTGGATGCTGTGCATGCTGTGGATGCTGTGCATGCTGTGGATGCATGCTGTGCATGCTGCGGATGCTGCAGATGCTGTGGATGCTGTGCATGCTGCGGATGCTGTGGATGCTGTGGATGCTGTGGATGCTGTGGATGCTGTGGATGCTGTGGATGCTGTGGATGCTGTGGATGCTGTGGATGCTGCGGATGCTGTGGATGCTGTGGATGCTGTGGATGCTGCGGATGCTGTGGATGCTGCGGATGCTGTGCTGTGCATGCTGCAGATGCTGTGGATGCTGCGGATGCTGTGGATGCTGTGGATGCTGTGCGCTGTGGATGCTGTGGATGCTGTGCTGTGGATGCTGTGGATGCTGTGGATGCTGCGGATGCTGTGGATGCTGTGGATGCTGTGGATGCTGGATGCTGTGGATGCTGCGGATGCTGTGCATGCTGTGGATGCTGCGGATGTGTGGATGCATGTGCGCTGCAGGTGCTGTGGATGCTGCATGCTGCGGATGCTGTGGATGCTGTGGATGCTGTGGATGCTGTGGATTCTGTGGATGCTGCGGATGCTACAGATGCTGCGGATGCTGTGCATGCTGTGGATGCTGTGGATGCTGTGGATGCTGTGGATGCTGTGGATGCTGCGGATGCTGTGGATGCTGTGGATGCTGTGGATGCTGTGCATGCTGTGGATGCTGAGGATGCTGCGGATGCTGTGCATGCTATGGATGCTGTGGATGCTGCGGATGCTGTGGACAGAGCAGCCTTGCTGGGAGCCTCCTTCTGATGGGCTGGTCGGGTCCCAGCTCCTTTCTTGTCTGTTGACTCCAGGCAGTAAGTGCTCTGAGATGCAGCTAGCTCTTCCTCCTTGTTGGGGGTCTCTGGGAGATAAGTCATTTTCATTAATGATGTCAGATCACAGCTAGGTTTCCCTGGTGGCCTGTCCTATCCAGGGTTTTGCTCCTGAAAATCTGCTTTCATTGTAATCCTTCCCTGGACACCAGGCTGCAGGCTTAACAACCTCCCTCCAACCCCCCATTGTTTTTTTTTTTTTTGTTCTTTTTTTTTGGAGCTGGGGACCAACCCAGGGCCTTTGCGCTTCCTAGGCAAGCGCTCTACCACTGAGCTAAATCCCAACCCCCCCATTGTTTTAATATTTTAAAATTATGTTGTGTGATGTGATGTGATGTGGTGGTGTGTGTGTGTGTGTGTGTGTGTGTGTGTGTGTGTGTGTGTGTGTGTGTGTGACCCACCTGCTTCCACATGTGTGTGAAGGTCAGAAGATAACACACGGAGTCCCGTCTCTCCTCCTATCATCATGTGGATTCGGAGAGTTGAACTCAGGTTATCAGGCTCAGTGGGAAGCACCTTTCCCCTAAGCCATCTCACCAGCCTAAGCCCTGTCTTTTTCACTAGAACTGGTGGCTTCTCAATAGTGCTGTCCTGGGAGGTGTGCTCTGTGGAGAGGCACATCTAAAGACCCAGAGCAGGTGGCCCTTTCTCGGGAGAGGGACCAAAAAGAGAAAGGGCATCAAGGTCCCCTAGGACACATCCCTGACCTGAGAGGGCCCCTTGCTTTAGCTTCCTCTTTCTCTCAGCAGAATTATGTCTGTTCTCACCTCATGTAGGCCGTGATGACTGAGTGCTTTCCCTTAAAGACAAAAACAACCCCCCCAAACATGTAGTCATGTACTTATTTATTTATGTGGTGGTGGTGGTTGACTGTGTTGGTACATATCACGCTTCATGCATCAGAGGACAACTTTTACGAGTTGCTTCTCTCCTTCCACCACGTGTGTCCCTGGGGTTCAAACTCAGGTCTTTAGACTTCCGACTCTTCTCACTGAGCCGTCTTTCCTGCTCCAGGATAATCCTGGAGACATGAGGTAAGAAAGCAGTGTGGTTCTGGGGTCTCACAGACTAGAGGAAGAAGGGTGTAAAAAGCCCAGGCTCAGTGGGTAGCTCCTGAGAGACCGCCACATTCTTAGCATCCAGAGTGTGTGTCTTAAACTTCACGTGTGCCTTCCTTTCATTTCTGCACCTCTCTAGGGGAGGTGTAAGCATTTGGCTGATCACCCCTGTTGTCACTTGCCATCCCAGCGTCCTCGATTGATATGAGCTGGTGGGCACGTCATAGAACCTGCTTGACTTCTGCCCAGGCCATGACTCTGACTCCTGCAGCTCAGAGAGCAGGGTTCTTCTTTCCCTTTCCAGGGGGTTTCTGTGACCCAAGTCTACATTCTGTACGGTCTACAGATGGGGACATCTCCTGGTAGAGGAACAACTGCTCGCTCTCTGAGGTGTGTTTTTGCATTGAGAACACAACACGGTTGCTGCCCAAAGCCCATTGGATCCAACCACAGCTCCTGTAGCTCCTGTAGCTGTGACACACAGCTCCTCCAGGGGATGTCACCGTGTTCTAGAAGTCTGGCTGGGTTCTTCCTACTCTCTTCTCCAGGTCTACTCAGAACTCTGCCTCGGCCTCTCATTTGCTAGGGCATTACCTGCCTGCAACTCTTCGTTTCCCTGAATGTAAGAGATGGTTTTCTAGCAGGGGATGGTGGTCCAAGACCAGGCTAAGTTTAAGTGACATTTTCTACTTACACGAGGGTGCTTTCTCGGCATCTTCTGGCCTTGTTAGTTCCTGGGAGCCATGGCTGTCTGGGTTGTCTTTATAATTACAGGAACATTACTTTCTATCCTTGCCACCAAGAGTCCTGTGCATGGATTTTTCCTAAAAGAAAAGTTATCTTCTTCCTAGGGTACAACCTGGAGGTTGTAACCCCTTTGGAGTTATATAATATTATATCAGATATTCTGCATATCAAATATTTACATTACAACTTATAACATTGTATAACTTATACAAATTATAACAAAATACTTTTATGTTTGGGGTTCATCATTGCACGGAGCCATATTGGATTTGGGCCTAGCCGCTTTTTGACTGCATGGTTCAAAGTGACTCTGGGCTGTTTTGCCACAGAGACTCACCAGTAAGATGACTGCCATAAGTCTTAAGATTGTTGGATAAAGCCTCTCCCATGAATTTACGGCACAGGAGTATAACATTCAAGGGATGCCTCAGCTCGAGCAGATACCAGTTATCTCCTCAGTCAACACCCAGTGTCTCCACCACCTGACCTCATCGCCTGACTTCTTTGCCTCCAGCTATCACTGCCTATACCCTCATCTCCCCCTCCTTCATGTTTCACAAAGGTCACTCCCCCTACCTGAAAGCCTTAAAAGCTGCAATGTTCATCCCAATAAACGAGACCTTGACAACAGAATCTTGCTTGGTCTCCTTCTTCTCTTGCCCCCCATTTAGGCCCAAGGGTAGCGCCCCTTTGGGACCCTGAATAACTGGGTCCCCGCTGGCAGGGACACATCATAACACAAGGAAATGAATTAAAGGGTCCCAGCATTAGGAAGGTTGAGAACCACTGTCCTAGGGCGTATAATGCCCTCTTCTGGCCTCTAAGGGCACCACACATGGTACACTTATATACATGCCTGCAAAACACACACATGCAAATAAATAAATAAATAAATAAATCTTTAAAAAGGTTGCCCTTGGTGCTGGGTGTTGATGGCACACACCTTTAATCTCAGCGCTTGAGAAACAGAGGCAGGACAATCTCTGAGCTGGAGGCCAGTCTGGTCTACAGAGGGAGTTATAGGACAGCCAGAGCTACACAGAGAAGTCCTGTCACTGAAAACTAAAAAACAAAACAAAACAAAACAAAACAAAACAAAACAAAAAGGTGTCCTTGGGTTCTGATATCCCAGAAGTCATCCATGAACTTATGAGTGCTGTCATAATCATTTTTAGGTGTCATTCCTCAGGTGTTTCCTGTCTTTAAAAAGTTATTTGTTATCGTTGTATGTGCATGAATGTTCTACTGCATGTATATGGAGGTCAGAGGGCAAAACGGTGAAGCTAACTCTCACCTTCTGTCTTCCATCCTCGCTCAGGCTCCAGGATTGAACTCAGGTCAACAGGATTGAGTTACAAGTTGCTTTACCAGCTGAGCCGTCTCTACAACCGACCATTTTAAAAAGCTTTTTTTTTTTTTTTTTTTTTGTTTTTTTTTTTTTTTGGAGCTGGGGACCCAACCCAGGGCCTTTGCGCTTCCTAGGCAAGCGCTCTACCACTGAGCTAAATCCCAACCCCTTTAAAAAAGTTTTGTACGCTTTTGGTACAAGGTCTTTGAATGGCCTGAAACTCACAAAGTAGGCTAGACTGGCTGGCCAGCAGGCCCCAGGGATTTATAGGTCTCCGCCTCTCCAGTGCTGGATTTTCAGGCACTTGGAGATCACAATCTGTGACCATTTTCAAATCGACCGTTTCCTACAATGTAAGGTGAATCAAATTCTTGTGAAAGATAAGTCTGCCTTGGAGCTTTAAAAATACAAGTTTTGGGGGGCTGGAGAGATGGCTCAGTGGCTAAGAGCACCGACTGTTCTTCCCGATGTCCTGAGTTCAAATCCCAGCAACCACATGGTGGCTCACAACCATCCGTAATGAGATCTGATGCCCTCTTCTGGTGTCTGAAGACAGCTACAATGTACTCATATATGATAAAAAAACAAATTTTTATACACTATCTTCATTGGAAACAACTTCTTGAGAGGAAGGAAATGAGAGAGACCGATGAGATGGATCCAATAAAGCCAGAGGACTTTAATCCAAATAGAAGCCACGTATGGGGTTGGTACGAATCACCCCAGAGGAGGCACTGGTGTCAAGCCTAGTGGGCCAGTGAGGGACACTTCTACATACCGCAGTGAATGAGTGAAGGGCTGTAGTCACGTCACCCTCATTACGTGGCTGCTGGTTTTATTTGAGATTTTTTAATGTTAATATTCAAATCTCCACCACTCCTGACATGCTGGGGTTCCAGGGACTCACAGAAGAGCTTTCTTTGCGAGCTTACCTGGTTTCCGGTGCTTCTCTTCCGTTCCAAACTGAACTAGGTCCTCTCCAAGGTCTTATGTTGAAGTCCCAAACTCTAGTAGCTACTTCAGTGTGGCTACACATTGAAGGTTTTTAAGGATTTATTTTATGTATATGAATGAATGCTCTTTTTCTCCTTCCTCCCTCCCCCTCCCTCCCTCCCTCCCTCCCTCCCTCCCTCCCTCCCTTTCTTCCTTCTCTCCTTTATTTTTTTCTTTTGAGATAGACTCTCACTGTGTAGCCCTGTCTGGCTCAGGACCTTGTTATGTAAAACAGGCCAGCCAGGAACTCACAGAGCTCCATCTGCCTCTGTCTCCTGAGTACTGGGGTTACAGAGAGACACCACTATACTTGACTCACAGTGTTTTGTCTGCATGTATGTAACTGCATCACATGTGCAGTAACCGCTGAGGTCGGAAGAGCTCGTCAGATCCCTTGGATTGGGAGTTAGAGACAGTTGTAAACTGCTATGCTGGTACTGGGGACAGAACTTAGATGTTCAGCAAGAGCAGCCAGTGCTCTTAACCACAGAGCCATCTCTGTAGCCTCAAGAGCGGGCCTTTAGAGAGGTACCTAAGTTAAAATGTGGTTGTTCCAGAGACCCCAAGCCAATCCAATTCTTTGTAATAAGAGAAACAACACATACACAGGAAAAGCCACACAAAGACACAGGAAGAGGCCACCATCTACAAGTCACAGAGGGATGTTCAGAAGAACACGCCATTCCTGGAGCACCTTGTTTTTCCAGCTACCAAAACCTTGAGGAAACTAAGTGTCCTACTCCAAGCCCGATCCCTCCTCAAGGTCTGTGGTTACAGTGGACTAGGCAGGTAAACACACCCCACCTTTCAACAGTCTGTAAAAATCTGTAAATCTGGAGACCCAACCCATGCTCTCCAGCAGTTAGGCATGGGATACTGTTAGAGACCCTGGAGGAACCGACCTCCTCCTCACTGCCCTATCCGGGAAGACATCTTGGGCTGGGGTAGGTTCAGAAGGGACGTGAAGAAGCAGGAGAAGCGGCCGCTGTAGCCAGCCATGAAGCTACCTTCACTCTAGCTGTATTGAGAAGGGGATGGTCATCTCAGATAGCCCAGGCTAGCACCTTCTAATGCGGCACTGTCTGACATGGGGAGCCATCAACCATGGGCCTGCCAAACATCTGAAGATGCATTCTGAGTATAAAAATCATAAAAGCTTGGGGCAGGGAAAAGCTAAAATCTATTAGTTCTTATACTGATTACATATTGAAATGATATTCTTGATATACTGGGTTTTGTAATATGTCTTTACAATGAATCCTACAAACTGCTTTTTTTAGCTTTCTTTTTTTTTGTTTTTTGTTTTGTTTTATTTTGTTTTTGAGACAGAGTTTCTCTTTGTAGCCCTGGCTGTCCAGGAACTCATTGTGTAACCCAGGCTAGCCTCAAAGTCAGACATCCACCTGCCTCTGCCTCTCCAGTGCTGGAATTAAAGGGGTGCACTACCCTACTATTTCTTTGCCAGAAGAAATGTTTTCCTTAATCAATGTTTTTGTTATTGACAGACACCAAACCTCCTTATCTCTTGCTCTTAACCCTTTACATGCACAGATAAGTTTCTCCTTGGTTTCCCAGCTCTTATCTAAGTTTCTCTAAAGAAAAAGACACTTTCCAGATCAAATCCAATGACCTTACCAGACATACAAAAACCCTGTGGTTCCAACCAACACGCTCAACATCTTGGTGTAGTGGTAAGACAAAGTTCAACGTAATGTCACCATGACAAATTGCCAATATAAACAATATTGAATACCAGAGGATGTGATGCCAACCAGCCATACAAGAGACAAGTAGAAGTGTCTTTCTTCAGAGTCGCGTGTGTGTGTGTGTGTGTGTCTTCAGGGTCACGTGTGTGTGCACTTGTGTATGCGTGTGTGTTCCTGTTTGTTTGTGTGCATGTGTGTGCACACTCATGTATGTGCGTGTGCATGTGTATACATGTATGTATGTACTGCAGTCACTGGCTAGAACACAGGACTTTCAGGCAGTTATTCCAAGGTATGATTGTCATTTGCTGTCCAGGGAAAAGTGTGAAGTCTATTTACTCCTTATTCCATAATCTTGGCCCAAAGAATTTACCAGGGAACAGCAACACTGTCTCAAGACCTTGTATTCAACTCTTCCCCCAGAGAGTTCAGCGTGTCCTGAACAGAAAATCCTCAGCTTCCCTCCCAGAGTCCTCCCTCCCTCCTTCCCAGCCTCTATCACTAGGAGGAAGTCACAGCGCCCGTTCAGTTCTCTTAGGACAAACTCCAAATTGCTCATCTGGACTCAGACTGGAAGAAGTGAGGCTTCATGGCTGACAAGTCACAGTCTCCACGGGGATCCTCCTGAGGGGTTCACTTGGAAGTGTCCACAGTCCTCTGCGTGAGTGAGCACAGGCCTGAGCTGGCTTCAAGGTTTCCCTTCATCACTGCTGCCCGCTGATGGCCTCTGCATTTAAAAAAAATGACCTTTGGTAAAACAGAAAGATTAAGATGTCCTGTTCCCTGTCACATCTCTGCATGAAAGGTCCCACGCCTTTCCTCTGTATATATTTGTCTATATGAATAGGTTACACAGGGTCAGATAGCTGTACCTGGGAAAACGTCTCTTCTCATGTCCGTTCATTTTCTGATGACACCTTGCAAGTATTCCTCATTGTCTTCAGTTTCGACTTTAGCTAACCCAGCATTCAGTCCAGGACATTGTGTTCTTCAAAGTTGTCCCCTTCCTTAACTGCCTTTCATCTGAAGCGTTGTTACTCATCACCTTGCTTTTATACATGTTAATTAAAATACAATTACATCACCCATGACTCCCCACCCCCATTCTCTGAGCAAGAGCCTCTTCTTCCCCTGATTATTATTGATACACACATGGGTGCACACATTTATGTTATGCACATAGACACACTATATGTGTGTATGCACACATATATGTGTATTTATGAGTATACACAAATGTATAAATGTAACCTTCGATCCTTTATCATCCAACAGTAGACCTTAAAGGAGACGACTATGCCTGGCTGCTTCTAACTTTTTAAAGGTGGCTACAATAAACTAACAACAATGTAAGTGATTCGCATTGTATTTCTACTATTTAAAGAGGGAGTGTGTCCAGCCACTGAGTTCCACAGATCATATTCTATGCAGCCAACACTCCTGAGTGTCCAGGGTGTTCCCCACATAACCAGGCTAGGACAAAGGGACTTGCCCCTGCCCCAGGGGACAGTCGTGCTTCTGCTTTTGGAAATGGCCACCAGAGCTCTCCTCAATCATGGCGCCTGGGACATCGTTTCATGGTTTATTCAGTATTTTTTATAATGCATTGCCAAGCCTTACCAGCAAAGTGCGAGGAGAGAACTCCATTTAATGGTCATGCCTTGCTTTGGCTCTGATGTCGTAATTTCTGGGGTTGCAGCAACGACCTCAGGCCTGCAGAGCTTTTCCAGCTTCATTACACAGACTCCTCCTCCTTCCCTGGGACTGTTACCCAGTGCGGGCCAGCATTCAGCCTAAGCCAGGGTGATTTGCTCATTCCCATATTTGTTCATTCAGAGTCCTTTGAGCATCTCAGGGCATTAGATGCTGTGCTGGGCGTCGGGGATGAAGGGTGACAAGTGCCATTCTAGAACCCTCAAGGAGGGAAGAGAGGGATGGATTCTGTTCTGTCTTGGGAAGGCATCTTTCAGGAGGTAACATTTCTCTTGGGTTTTGAAGGGTGACTAGGAGCCACACTGCAGAGGGAGCAGCTCAGCCTTGTCCAATGATAAGCCTTACTACAACCCCCAGAGAGCCCTGCTCTCCTCCTGACCATTAAATAGGAATCTCCTGGGTAAGACCAGCCTCAGCATTTCTTGACTGTGGGCATTCTAGAAAACATGCATTAGGGGAATGGCATCGAGGCAACCCTTAAAAAAAATTACCACAGCGTGAAGACAACCTTCCAAAGTCTAAGCACATCTCCAACCTCCCCAGGAACCACAGGGCAATGCAAGGATATGGGTTTGGAAAGCAGATAGCGAATGCTGGCTGCTAGAACTCAGCCTGTATTATATTTATTTATTTAGGGCTTTGATAGACAAGTGTTCATTGAGTGTCTGCTTTGTGCCAGGTACTGGAAGCTGGGCAGTGACTCGGATCTTGTTTTTGCTTTCCTAGGGCTCACTGCCTTGAGGGGGAGGGGCGAGATACTTCTCAAGCAGTGTGGGGAGAACATGAACTAGAGAGCCCTCAGGAAAGCTCCCCAGTACAGTTCCCTGCAGTCAGGAAGTTTCCCACAGGAGGCTGCCTTAAGGAGCTAGCTGGGCAGAATCTGTCAGACCAAAGGGCAGAGGGAAGAAGTTGGTAGAAGTAACTTTCTGTGTGGAGGCAGGAGTGAGCTTGGTGAATTCAGAGAACTGCAAGTGTTTACACTGGCTGGAGTGTGACCTGTGGTGTGGGGGAGGGCTAAGAAAGAGATGGTTAAGCCTGCCAGATACCTCGGCAGGCAAAGGTGATTGCCGCCTGAGTTTGATCCCTGGAAACACTCAGTAAAGGAGAGCACCACCTTCTGCTAGCTGTCCTCTGACCTGTGTGTGTGTGTGTGTGTGTGTGTGTGTGTGTGTGTGTGTGTGTGTGTGTGTGTGTGTGTGGTGTGTGTGAGTGTGGGCTTCCCATGTGTCTCACACACACTCACACACACAATCACACTCATATACACACATGTACACACACAAATAAACAAACGTAAAGAGGACATAAATGAAGAATTGGGAAATGTTAGCACAGACTGAATCGGGATCATGCGAAGCCTTCCATGTAAAGGTGTGGAGTCCATGCTTTGTGCTGTAGACAGGAGGGAACACCCATCAGCCATGTGTGTCTGTGAGGTGTGACTGAGTGTCAGCTCTGGTGCGCTAGGTGAGGCTGAGGTGGCCAGGAGGGTCAGGGCGAGTCAAGAGGCAGCTCACGTCTGTCTCTGGGGTCCTTGTTCTGTGTAGCTCTGTCATAGGGAACTTGGCTGCTGTGGCCTTGACCCCCAGCATATCCTCTCTGCTCAAGGTTCTCTTTGTCACTGCTGCCTGGAACCTTTAGAGTGAAGCAGGTGGGGTGGGGCTGTCAGTGGCATCCATTGGATGATTCAGGGGGTGTGGCACTGTCAGTGGCATCCATTGGCTGACACGGGGGGTGGGTGGGGCTGCTGTCAGTGGCATCCATTGGCTTAGCAACTCCGCTTATTATACTTACCGGTCTTTGTTTGATCTGGCACAGGTCTATGTCTGCTCTCTATTATTCTATCTTGATTGAAAACGAAAATTCACCTCTCACTTTTGTGTATCCCAGGCTGGCCAGGAACCATCATCCTCCTGCCTCAGCCTCCCTAGGACTGGGGTTATAAGTATGACACACTATCTGGCTTTTGTATTTTATTTTAAAGCAAATATCTGACATCATGTCACCTTCCATGCAACCTTGTGTGTGTGTGTGTGTGTGTGTGTGTGTGTGTGTGTGTGTGTGTGTATGTGTTTTCCCAAAGGATAAGGATTGTTAAAAAAGAAAAGCACAGCCTGTGCCCCGTACCGGGGTCACGACCTGGAACGTAAACAGGATTCTTCTGCATCAAGACACTCATGATGGCATTATAGCATAGGTTTAATGACTCTCAGGGTTTTCCTTTGTTTGTTTTCTGTTTTCCTTTGTTTGTAGGCTTGTTTTGTGTTTGATTTTGAGATGGGGTCTCTCTACCAAGCCCTGGCTGTCCTAGAACTTACGGTGTAGCCGAGGCTGGGATCTAACTCACTGAGATCCACCTGCCTCTGTCTTTCGAGTATTAGAACTTGAGGCATGTGTCACTACACCTCACTAATTTTCATAAAAAAGCATTGTTTTGAAGATGTTTTAAAGTTCCCTTCCTCCTTCTCAAAGCCTTCACACTCGTGTAGCAGTGACCTGCCTGAGCTCAGCTTAAGAACGCACAGGTCATGTCTGTCCCTCCACTTGGGCGTTTTGCTGACAGTGGTAAATGGCTCCAGTGTGCATAAGAATGAAATCAGACAAATGTGGGAGCTAGTCGGGGTCGGGGTGGGGAGAGAACCTTCCACTGGAGGCCTCAGGACCCAGCCTTGACCATCTACCCTAGTGAGGGAACGGGGAGAGGAGACACAGGGCTAATGTGACTCTGTCCCTCTGATGTATCTTCTTGCTAAGTTAAATTCTGAGTGAAAACAGGGACGTCAGGGCATCCCAGACTCTAAGAGGATGAGGCACACGCTGAGTGAAGTTGATCTGAGGTGATGTACTGAGGACCTTGGAAAGGGACCCCTTTGATGTAGTGTTGTGGAGGGACTGAGTTTATCAGAGTCCTGCCATGGATGTAAAGGCATCGATAGCCACATTGGGAGGTAACCTGTGAAGGGGTTAATTTAATTGACTCCAACCCCCACCATAAAGGTCAGATGACTGGGTATTTCCTGGGAGAACTGGAGTTTGGAGAAAAATGTGTGTGTGTGTGTGTGTGTGTGTGTGTGTGTGTGTGTGTGTGTGTGTGCGTGTGTGTTTCTGGGTTAAAAGAATTAGCTTGGTTCTTGCTTACTTGTTCTTCATCTTATTTTAGCCATGGAATCCCCCGCCCCCAACTTTGTGTATACTGTGTTGATGCTACAACCCCAGGCCTCTTGCCTGCTTGGCAGACACTTTGCTACTGGGGCACACCCCCAGCCCCAGGTTCATAGCTATCAAGGTCACCTGTCATTATGGGGCACCTGGAGGTGGCCAGCTTTTGCTGTGGCCTGTGCCCATTGAGACCGAGGACATCCGTGGGTGTGAACGCCGAGTGGTGTCCAGTTTACAGCAGTAAACTGTGGGTAAGCAGATGTGGCTAATTCTGGGAACCGTTCTTGATCAAGCAGCTTCCCACACCGCGCACACAGCTGTGCCTCCTTTTCGCTTTCCACTGCCAGGGTGAGGCTGTGCCAGGAGGTGTGTCCCAGTCGCCCCCTGAGGTGCCTTCAAAGGAGCCTTCCGACCTGGTATGACTCAGGATGTGGGGAGAAGAGGCAGAGGTGAAGCTAGGCACAGGCCCGGGCAGACTGGGAAGGCCAGGGATTCAAATACTGAGAAACAGGACTGGATCCAAATCTAGAGGGGAGGGAAGGGGAAAAGAGGGGGAGAGGGAGGGGGCAGAAAGGGCTGGGGACAGAAGAGGGAGGGAATGAGAAAAGGGAGAGGACAGGAAAGGCTAGGAAGAAAAGAGGGTGGGGCCAGAGGAGAGGGGAGGTGAAGGAGCCGGGTGAGACAAGGGAAGGGGGCAGGGGGTGGGGTGGGGAAGAAGGCCCTGCTCTGAGCCTTCATGGTGTGAGAAGGCCAACTTCACCAAACTCTGTTCTGGGGTGAAGAGTGGTTGATGTGTGGTAGCGAGCTGAGGCACCTGCCTGCCTTGGGCGCCTCCTTGCTTTCTGCCTTGGTGTGACTCATACATAGGAGAGTTGAAGAGCAACCATTTAACCAATTGGCTATCGGGGGCCAACCAGGCCAGAGTGACCCAGCTGGCTGTGAGGCAGACTGAGGAGAACCTTGTTCAGTCAGGGGCTTCCTTTCTCTCCACAGCCCTTCCTTAGTTTGGATGGCTCGCCACTCCTGTCTGGAATTGTACGTTCATTTTCTTCGACCCTTCTGTCTGTCATTCACTCAACAAATGCCTTTCAAATGTCCCCTGCAGAAGATGGCATGATGACTGCAACCCTCTCTTTTTAACTTTGAGACCCTCCCAGATTCCTTTAAGGCATCAGGCAAACCTTGCAGGGTGCTACCCCAAGCTTCCTGGGGTCAATCAGTCTTGCTGTTCATATGAGTACTACACAAACTGAATGCCTGCTGAGAGATTCATTCGTATTTATTTTATTTTATTATTTTTTTAAGATAGGGTTTCTCGATGTAGCTCTGGCTGTCCTGGAACTCACTCGGTAAACCAGGCTGGCCTCGAACTCGCAGAGATCCTCCTGCCACTGCCTCCCAAGTGCTTGGATTAAAAATGTGCAGCACCATGCCTGGCTTCTCCAGGAGGTTGGAGGTCTTGTTCAAGCAATGTCTTTGTGATTTCTCAGTAGGCCTCAGGAGTCCCCTCCCTACTCGAATTGCTGTCATTGTCTTCCCTTCCTGCTCCCTAGGTTACCTCACTCCACTCCCCGTTTCCACACAGGGAAGATGTACTGGCTGGTTTTGTGGGTCAACTTGACACAAGCTGGAGTTATCACAGAAATGGAGCCTCAGTTGAGGAAATGCCTCCATGAGACCCAGCTGTAAGGCATTTTCTCAACTTGTGGTCATTGTGGGTGGTGCCGTCCCATGGACTGGTGTCTTGGGTTCTATAAGAGAGCAAGCTGAGCAAGCCAGGGGAAGCAAGCCAGTAAGTAACATCCCTCCATGGCCTCTGCATCGGCTCCTGCTTCCTGACCTGCTTGAGTTCCAGTCCTGACTTTGGTGATGAACAGCAATGTGGAAGTGTAAGCTGAATAAACCCTTTCCTCCCCAACGTGCTTCTTGGTCATGATGTTTGTGTAGGAATAGAAACCCTGACTAAGACAGAAGGTAAGGGAACCTTTTGCTCATTGAACTTATATCATGCCTATGCTGAGAGAATCACAGAGAGCCCTCTACCTAGTCCTTCATAACCGAGAGAGGTGCTACTGCTACTTACCCTAGTTTTGGAGGAAATGAAGCTCAAAGATAGGAAATGATCTTTCTTATGTCATGTGTGTACTGTGTGGTAGACCTATGACTATGACTAAAACTTGAGGATACTATTCTCTCTCTCTCTCTCTCTCTCTCTCTCTCTCTCTCTCTCTCTCTCTCTCTCTCTCTCTCTCTTTGAGATAGTTTTGCTGTGTGGTGGGCTGGCCTGGAACTATTGATCCCCCTGTCTTGGCGTCCTGAGTCCTGGGGTTATAGTCATGTGTCACCATGTCTGGCTTCAAGGTTGAATTTTGTAAAACTCCCAAGGCTGGCTAGGTGGCATCAGATTGCTGGTTCCTTCCCCTGTTAGCTATTGGACCTATATCTGCAGACATTAATGTGTCTTTTGTTAGTTCCCTCTGACTTTGGTGAACTGGGGTGACAATTTCTGTCTCTTTGAGTTATTCAGATGCTCTGAGGTAGCAAAACAATGAAAATTACTTGAGCAAGCTCTCAATACACATGTTGAATGGTGATTGCCACTGGGGTGGCCTGATTTCTCTAAGACACTGACAGTTCCGAATGGGGAGTCATTACCTATAGAAAAGAGTTCCTCTTCCTTGTCTCAGAGGCCTCAGGCAAGTTTGACAGCCTTTGCATATCCAAGCATGGAGAGATATCTAGAAGGAGTCCTCTAACTGGACAGTGGAGATGTTTCTCCAGCTGAAGCAGACCCATGAGGCTGTTCACTGAGAGTGTCCTGGGGTCACAGAGCCGAACAGGAAGTTGGGTTTGAAGGAAGCTGGCCGGCCTCCAAAGAGAGTTCTCCTGTGGTTTCTTTCTTTCTTTCTTTTTTTTTTCTTTTCTTTTCTTTTTTTGGAGCTGGGGACCGAACCCAGGGCCTTGCACTTGCTCTACCACTGAGCTAAATCCCCAACCCCTCTCCTGTGGTTTCTAATCTTCTTCAGTTTTCAATGGTCCATTGCTTTGCAATCCATAGAGCTTGCCTGGTAAGATCCTACTCGCAGCAGGGAAGTTTGATCCCGAGACATCCTGCCCCCTTTTATCCTGCTTAGAAGTAATGACCCACGTCAAGTTACCATGGCTTCAGACTCCAGGTCACAGACCAGGGCCCCATACTTGAATCTGATGGAAAGCTTTTGGCTAATGGCAAAGTCCTGATTCTCCCAACCTGGTTAATCCGCAGCTCTCCCCAGCCTCTCTGTAACCCCTGAGGTAGTGGGGTACCAGATGTGCTTTCTGCCTTTTGGGCACAGAGAGGGCTATGCTTCAGTGTGGTTCTGCATGCCGCAGTGTACGAAGGCAGGCACACCCAGCCCTGGATGCCACATGCCCTGAGGCGTGCTCTTGAGTCCCTCAGTAGGGTCCGGCTCTGTTACTCTTTTAGCCCCATGGGAGTGTTCTGGTGTGAGGGAAGCTTGTGTTAGGCACTGGGGTTTGGGGCTATTTCCCCAGCATTCCCAAGCTCGACGTGAACGAGATGTAACCTTTCCGTTAAGCCAGCAAGATTTCAAGATGTCTCTGCCTTGACAGCTGCATTAATGACCTAATGGTGTCGGCATTTACATGATAGTTTTCCAGTTTGCTTAGCAATTCTCTTAATCTTCCTAAGTCAGCCCCAGACTCTCCCATGGAGTTATAAATCTCTCAGCGAGGTCAACCACCCAGTTCTTCAGCTGCGATCCCTACCCTTCATCCTTAATTAATCCCTGGCCCTCCTGATAGGCCTCCAGGCTTCTCTCTGCTTGATGGGGAGCCAGGAGGCTAGGCAGAAAGGGAGAGCAATTATGCCGGAGAAGAAAGAGGCAGGGTGGAACATCAGTGCAGAACAAGCCTTCTGGATTCCGGAGCTCCAGACACTCTTGCGAATCTCTGCGAACCTTAGCGTCCATCCCCAAACCCCAACTTCAAAGGGACACTCTAGGGCTTAAATGTGACGCTGCTGACACAGCTGCTATCCAGCCCAAATTCTGGATGGAGGACATGGTGATAACTGTCAGTCATTATGATTACTAAGATGAAAACTGCTTCAGGATTGAGTAGGGAGTTTAACCCAGGTGTGAGCTCTGCTTCGGCCTCTGCTTAGGGAGCAGGGCCCACCATAGAAAGGATCATCTCAAGGTACAACAGAGGGACTCTCCCTGAACTGGGACCACATGGCAGGAATCCTCTGTCCCTTCAGCAAGGGTGAGCTACCTGGGTTCCTGGTACCCTCACCTAGAGGATGCTCCTTTGTTAAGGTATAATTTAAAAAGGGCACGACTGGTTCTCTCGTGTCACCGCTCCACACTGGGCCCCTGGTACTCTCAGACCTCGGTGGTCGCTCCCTGGCATTGGTTCTGTGAGGGCCCATATAGAACTAACATTAATTTATCTCAGGGGTGGCTGGCTTCAGTGAGGCACCATGCCACGTTAGCCTAGCTATCTTCCGTGGTCTCTCCATTCCCATTGCTAGTCACCCTGACTGGCCCTAGCCAGTCAGGAACTCTGGTCCCAGCTACCTGGTAATATCAAGACTCAACAAACTGTAACCCAACAACCAGATTTATATGTTAAATACTCAGTGTACAATACATTCACACAATAAAGTCACAACCAATTGATAATAATATAAACCGCCCACCTAGATAAGATATAATTTGTTTATCTAGACACACAAAATCCTGTACACATCCATCCCTTACGAATAGTCATAACAACCTGTAAATGTGCAAAGAGAAATCTTAACATCCACCTCCATGTTCTCTCAGCTGCTCCCTCCCTCTCTCCAGTCTCCTCTGCCTCTAAAACGTTCTCCCGCCCATCCTTCCTTCTTGTCCAATGACAGGCCTCGTTCTATCCTGAGCCTGCCTTCACACGCAGAATGACATCAACCTACACTCCTTCCTACCTTTGGGTTATTAGGAAGAACTGCCTGATCTCCTTCTCTTTCCCTAGATGGGGAATGGCAGCAGTGAAGTCAAGAACATGTTTTCTGAGCAAGTACTAGGCAGTGGGTTCCATGTGTAAACTAACAGAAAGGGTTCGCTTTGAAAGCGTTCTCGGCGAAGTGGGGGCAGGCAGAAGGTGAAAAGCCAAGGGGAGATGAGCGTGGCAGCGAAAACTAAGTGGCTGGCATCCTCGGAGGGAACACCCAAGCTGACCCACTCTGTCAGGAGTGGGGAGGTGGGCCCAAGGGAGTGAGCGTGGCCTTAGGCTGACTGTGCTGGGGAGCATGGACAGACAGATGGCCCAAGAGAGAAAGTTCTTGGCTGGCTGAAGCTCCCGAGGAGGTCAAAGTGACAGTGACCAGTCTGTGCCAGCAGAGCTGAGCAGGCCACTATGAGGACCTTTGGATAGGTTTTCGGCAGGGAACTGAGGTCTAGATTTGTTTTCCGAAGGCCACATTTATTATCTGTGTGTTCATTGTTGTGGACAAGCGAGGGCAGAGGCAGTGGGCCTATAACCTCAGCAACCCAGCTGTGCACTTTCTTCAGTTGCTGCACTTTTCAGTCCCATCCTAGAGAGTATGTGTCACCGTGGCAACAAGTAGCCAAACATTTCTAGCTTTATAAGATGTTTGTGTAGGAGCTGGAGAGATGGCTCAGAGGTTAAGAGCACCGGCTGCTCCTCCAGAGGTCCTGAGTTCAATTCCCAGCAACCACATGGTGGCTCACAACCATGTCTAATAGGACATGATGCCTCTTCTGGCCTTTAGGTATTTGTGCAGACGGAGCCCTCACATCCATAAGTATATACATCTTTAAAAAAGAAGTATCTATGCATCAAGGGCATCCATGTGGCTCCATGTTGATGCATGGACGTATCTTCCCATCGAGTTTCCCTGCACATCTGGAGGTGTGTCTGACTTTGAAGTTTAGCTGGCTTCTCTTCAGAGTAGAAATAACACAGTGCAGAGATGAGCAGTCACCAGGCCTCAAAACTCCTGCCCCTTGTAGAGCTCACGAGAACCTCTGCATCAGAAACAGCCGCACGCAACGTGGCCCTCGGATAAAGAGGCAGAGGGCAAGGCCGGCACAGTGACTCCTTCTGTGCTCAGCGTTCTTCTTCTGTTTGGTTGCAGTGACTTGCAGATAGTCGGTAAAAGAAGCCCTCAGAGCCTGCCGAGGTTATTCTGTTGTGCCTGGACCATGCCTCCATGGTGGCACCCAGGGCCAAACACTAGACATTCAAGAGCCAGGTATGGCGTGGGTACGGGGAGAGAATCGGTGAACAAGAGGAGCCGTCTACTCACTTGGGCTTGTCTTGTGATGGTGACTGAACATTTGTGCAAGATCACTGTCAGCATTAATTAGTATATGAAGAAAAGGAGATGACTTGTTAGGGTCTCGTTGGATGTGGGGTGGGGCTCCCCAAGCTTGATTGGCAGCCGAGCTGTCTTGCTATTTCTGGGACATGGCACCCAGGTCTTGCTTTAATGGTCCACCCAAGATAGAGGATTCTGTGTGGTCAGTGCAGACTCCGTCAGAGTAGGGATGGGCATGGCCATGGCCTATAGTGACAACCTTTGCATCCATCTTGTTTGAAACTAGATCTCTTTGCCAATCATCATGGGGCACTCCAGGCTGGCTGGCCAGAGCTCGCTAGGAAATCCTCCTGCCTCTGCTTCCCATCTTGCAGTTAGAACATTGGCATTACACACATACTGTCATGCATGTGTCTTTTAATGGATATAGTATTAAGTATTCATTAATAAATTCCGGTGCAGGGTTGCTTCCACCTCAGTGGTTTATGTTCCTGAATGAAAGACATCCACACAGCCTTTACATTTTAATATGCCTTAAGCAGCTCAATGGCTGGGTAACTGTCGAGCCTCTGTGCTGCTAGACTCTACCTCCTGCTGATAATTCCAAGTTGCTACTTATCAGCTCCATCTCGGCTGCTCCAGACCCGTTGGTGCAGCCCTCTAGGCTATGCTTTCTTGGCCCAGATCCCAGGGTGCTCTCCTTGCTTCTCTACTCCATGGCAGCCTCTGTGTCTCTCCTCTTTCCACACGCTCCTCAGGTATAGCAGCTCTCCCTTCTCCTCTCCTCCCAGTCCCAAGCCCAGGAAATCCTAAGGTCTTGCTTCTGTCTGCCTTTCCCAGCCATTGGCTGCTGGGATCCTTATTTACCAATCAGAACCAACTGGGAGCAGGTTCCCAGAAACTACGTGTGCAGACCCCTCTTGTACAAACAGTGTTTGGGGGGAACATAGTTAGCACTTGTAATACAAGCAGCTATAAATGGGTTCTGTTGACTCAAACTCAAGAGTTTATGCCTGAGTGGCATGCGCTTTTATTCACTGAGCCATCTCCCCAGCACTGGAATGAAAATGAATTATACTTAATATAAATGTAAATAGTGAATTAATCTGGCAGCTGTATTTATTTACCTCTTGCTAATCCCAAATAACTTTATAAATAAACCAAGATTCATTTAAGACTGCACCTCAAAAGCTGAGCAGTTAAGTGATGTATCTTAAAAGTCTATGCTAATCTGGCTACCTCCCAACCCCACCCCGTGATACTTGCATATTATTGTTAATCTGGTTCTTCAGACCTCTTCTTCATCGTTCCAATTCCTCTGTCCTCCCTGTGGATCTGACTGTTTTCTCCTTCCTCGGGCTAGCAGACGTCCCGCCCTATTCTCTATTCTTCCCAGCCATTGGGTGATCAGTGTTCATGGACAAGGCAGAGAATAAATGGTAAGAACTGTTTACACAAACTTGAGACAGGCGATTCTTGGTATAAACGTTACAATATCATGTCCAGATTGAAACAAGATGTGAGGCCAGAGAAAGCAGCATTTGAATAACCAAAGGGTAAACTTGTCACAGCCTGCAAAACATTATGGCTACCCTGGAGGGTTTCTAACTCCTCAGCTATTTTAGAGGCTGGGGGAGAGAAGGGCTGGCAGGTGTAGCTGTCACGTTGATTTGCCCTAGGGAGGCAAGTGGTTCTTGACAGCTTTCTCACAGCTCACAGCGGATTCTAGGAAATCCTGGAATTTGTTGTTTCACGTCTTAAGTCTCAAGCAAGGACATTGACTAAATGTCTAGTTAGATTGTTTTTTTCTTTTTTGAGCCGGAGTCTAGCTACATCCCTTGACTCTTCTGATGATTCTCCTGCCCCAGCCGTTCCAGTACTGCTGGGATTACTGGAGTGTCATCGTGCCCGGGACCATCCAATTCCTGCTGGTACTGTAAGCCGCTGCCTGGGAGTGATACTTGGCCATTGGCTCCTGGGTCTGAGCCAGGTGAGTCGCCCAACCCTGCCTCAGTCCCTCCCAGCATCTCCTCATGTACACGGCCAGGGTAAGGGGTGTAAGTGTCTAGGGCATTTTAGAAAACCCAGGGTGACTGGGAAGACACCCAGGCTCCTTAAGTCAATAGCACTCCCTCACAACAGAAACAGACCAGTTCTGAGGTAACTGCTGACTGCTCTCTCTCTCCCTTGAGAGAGATGGGCTCTTGTCCAGCTCTAGGGGCTCCTGAGGGCCTTGAGCTATTGCTTGGCCATCAGGACGACAGGCATCTCCTAAGTGCAGGTGAAGGGCTCGCAGAGTAAACACATTTTCCTTCCTCTGCAAACCCTGAGCATCTGAGAAACCAATTTCTTTTCTAGATATGTCCCAGCCAGCTGCACAGGCCCTTGGTGGGCAGGGGTTGGATTTAATGAACTAGAAATGGCCAGGGCAGCCAGCTCGCTGCCAGGAAGGCTCCACAGGATTGCGCTTTACCCTCGATGTGTCCCTGTGCTCTGTGCCGTGCAGATCGGAGCTCAGGCTCACTCCCTGAACTGGGCCAAGAGCGGCAGAACAAGCCATTCTTATTTTAGTCATAGCATTGCACAGAATCCAAGGTGCACTGGAATCACCGGATGGACTATCGGCTTTATTCTGTGTCTCTCCCACGAAAGAGGGCAAAAGTTTGCTGGCGGCCATTGGATGCAAACCGAGTCTTGTTTTCAGAATGGCTCCGAGACTTAATGAGCTACAGCATGACACGTTAGCCACATACAGAAGGGTGACAATCACAGTTGTGACAACATCACTCATGTACTTATGCATCCGTGATGTGACTCTGGCAGCATTCTCCTTAACATGCAGGATAAACTGGTTCCTAACCCACGGCCCATACTATGGGATTCCAAGATCGAGTTTATTTTGGGGACCTTCTGATAGTGGCTGCTTTTTCTAATTTCTCTAGCTCCAGTATTTACTTCGTTACACTATTATTACTGTCGAATAAACACAAGGTAAAACTTACCATTTTAACTATTTAAGAATGTACAGTCCAGTAGTGGTTAGTGCGTCCCCTGCTGAGCCACCCCACCCGCCTGTCTTCTCCACCCCAGCTCTACTCTCGCCCCAAAGGATCCGATCTCATTACGTAGCTCGGGCTTGCGTGAACTTGTGATTTTCCCGTCTTAGCCTCATGAGTGTGGAGATTACACATGTGTGACTCCGTGGACAGTCCCCACTGTATTATTTTCAAAGGAAATTTATTTATTTTGTGCGTGTATGTCTGTGAATCTACCACATGTGCATCTGGTGCCTGCAGAGGCTGGATGAGGGCATCAGATCTCTGGGAACTGGATACCACACAGTTGTGAGCCACCCTTTGGGTGTTAGGGATTGAATCCAGGTCCTCTGGAAGAGCAGCTCGGGCTCTTAACTGCTGCGCCATCTCTCCAGCCCCTCTCCTCTCTCTGTTGTGCAGTCAGTGCTGGGAAGGGTAGAAAAGCATGGCAGTGACTGTCATACCTGAGGAGAAGGCACTGCTGGCCGGACCTACTGAAGCAGGGACTGGGCCTGACCTTCTTGTATTACATGCACAGGGTGTTAGTACACAGTTCTCATCCTCCTGTCTCACAATGCTCCTTAATTTCCCTCTAGAATCCCCGTCCTTACCCCACTGGGGAGAGGTGGCAAATGTCCCAGGCCTATCTGGCTCACGAGAGCCCTCTGGACAGCAGCTGACTGGGTTAGAGACAGACAGGGCATCCAAGCCAAGCCAGTGAAAATAAAACTTGGGTGTGTCCTGTGGGGCCAGACTCTCCCAGGGTTGCTCAGCTGACAGGACGTGAGCCTGAGGATGTTGGTGGCCAGCAGGTCACCTCATAGAGCAAACCTGCTGGTAAGAGAGAACTCACCCAGCCAGCATCAAGAACAGAGGGATGATATCCTGGGAGACTGGGTGTAGATGGAGAGCCCATCATGTTTGCTTCCCTTCCTTCCTTCCTTCCTTCCTCCCTCCCTCCCTCCCTTCCTTCCTTCCTTCCTTCCTTCCTTCCTTCCCTTCCTCCCTTCCTTCTCTCCTTCCCTCCTTCCTTCCCTTCCTTCCTTCCTTCCTTCCTTCCTTCCCTTCCTTCCCTTCCTTCCTTCCTTCCCTTCCTTCCTTCCTTCCTTCCTTCCTCCCTCCTTCCCTTCCTTCCTTCCTTCCTTCCTTCCTTCCTTCCTTCCTTCCCCTTCCCTTCCTTCCTTCCTTCTTCCTTCCCTTCCTTCCTTCCTTCCTTCCTTCCTTCCTTCATTCCCTTCCTTCCTTCCTTCCTTCCTTCCTTCCTTCCTTCCCTTCCTTCCTTCCTCCTTCCTTCCTTCCTTCCTTCTTCCTTCCTTCCTTCCTTCCTTCCCCTTCCTTCCTTCCTTCCCTTCCTTCTTCCTTCCTTCCTTCCTTCCTTCCTTCCCTTCCTTCCTTCCTTCCTTCCTTCCTTCCTTCCCTTCCTTCCTTCTTTCCTTCCTTCCTTCCTTCCTTCCTTCCTTCCCCCTTCCTTCCTTCCTTCCCTTCCTTCCTTCCCTTCCCTTCCTTCCTTCCCTTCCTTCCTTCCCTTCCTTCCTTCCTTCCTTCTTCCCCTTCCTTCCCTTCCTTCCCCTTCCTTCCTTCCTTCACCTTCCTTCTTCTTCCTTCCTTCCTTCCTTCCTTCCCTTCCTTCCTTCCTTCTTCTTCCTTCTTCCTTCTTCCTTCCTTCCTTCCTTCCTTCCTTCCTTCCTTCCTTCCTTCCACCTTCCTTCCTTCCTTCCTTCCTTCTTCCTTCCTTCCTTCCTTCCTTCCTTCCTTCCTTCCTTCTTCCTTCCTTCCTTCCTTCCTTCCTTCCTTCCTTCCTTCCTTCCTTCCTTCCTTCTTCCTTCCCTTCCTTCCTTCCTTCCTTCCCTTCCTTCCCTTCCTTCCTCCTTCCTTCCTTCCTTCCTTCCTTCCTTCCTTCCTTCCTTCCTTCCTTCCCTTCCTTCCTTCCCTCCCTTCCTTCCTCCCCTCCTTCCTTCCTTCCCTTCCCTTCCTTCCTTCCTTCCCTTCCTTCCTTCTCTCCTTCCCTCCTTGCCTCCTTCCTCCTCTCCTTGCCTCCTTCCTTCCCTCCTTCCTTCCCTCCCTTCCTCCCTTCCTCCCCCCTTCCTTCCTTTCTTTAAAAATGTCCTATTTTAATTGCATAGGGGTGTTTTGCCTAATTTGTATCTGTGTTCCATGTGCTTGCCTGGTACCCTTGGAGGCCAGAAGTGGGTGTCAGATCCCCTAGAGTTGAAACTACAGAGTATTGAGTCACTGTGTGGGTCCTGGGGATTGAACCTGGGTCCCCTGGAAGAGCAGCCAGTGTTCTTCACAGCTGAGCCATGTCTCCATCTCTTCTCTCCATCTCACCCTCTGACAGAGCCTCGCGCAGCCCAGGATGTACAACTAAGGATGACCTTGAACTTCTGATCCTCTTGCTCTCAACTGCAATTATAGGCAGGCACACGCCAACACACCCGGTTTTATGCAGTGCAGGGGATTGAACTCAGGGCTTTAAGCATGCTGGGCAAGCACTCTGCTAATGGAGACACAGCAACAGCCTCTACCTCGTCACTTACTTTCCACAGGAAGTGGCTTGAGTCAAGCTTTTTTGTACATTGCAAACATAGATCCTTGCTAAACAGACAGCGGAGGCTAGAAGAGGAAGTTGGGATCCGGCTGACAAAGACGGCCGCTGGATGGCTAACGGGCTTCAGTGTCATCCACATAGATCTATACACCAACCCAGAGCTGACTAGAGGACGCGCTGGAGTCCTTTTCCTAGGAGTTGGCATCATATTGCATCGAGGAAGCTAAGGTAGAAGGTTTCCATGGGGCCTTGTGAGTACAGCACACAGGTCCCAGGCTGGACCGCTCCCGAGATGCACAGATCTGCCAGCCCAGGGCCAGTAAAGTAGTAAGACAGTGAGATGAAGCCATAGGAGCTGCCTTGTTTTTTTAAAAAAAATATACTTTGACATTTAGCATGTGTGGGGATTTTTTGGGGTGGGGTGGGGGGAGCTGTGACATGCTGTACTTGTGGAGGTCAGGTCAATAGGCAGTTTGCAATAGTCAGTTTGGTCCTTCCACTGCCTGAGTCCTGGGGATTGAACTTAGTCAGGCTTGGCAGTGTGCGCCTTTACATTGTCCCTAACTCCGGGAGCTGGCTTTGGTAAGGCGCGCGCGCACACACACACACACACACACACACACACACACACACACACACACACGCAGACCTGAGCCCCAGTAGGAGACTTTCTAACTTAGTTCTCTGAGCACGTGGAGGGCGGAAGACTCAGGTGAGCAGAATTAGCCTGGGGTGCTTCTCAGCAGCACAGATCGAGCACAGGCCAACCCAGTTAAAATTTAGAACTGGGATGTTTCAGAGCCTCGCAGGCGATTTGAAGGGGCATCAGGTTTGAGAGCTGGTGATTCCAGGCAGTGGTTTTTTCAATGCAGGTGGCTGGGCCCCTCCCACACACTCGGGCTTCATTGGTCTGGGGTGGAATCTGAGAATTTGCATATCTAACAGGCCCTGGCTGTTGCCTTACTCCCGTTGCCCAGCCCAGTGCTGCACCTTCTCCTTCAAAGCCAGTTCAAAGGACTCCAGATTTGAGGCTTCCCAGACCTGTGTCCGGCTTGGCTACCGACTGATTATATCTCTAAGTTTCAACTGCAGAACCTGGCAGGGGTGTTACACTCTAAGGATCTCCGGTGAGTCTGCGGCCTCCAGATTATCTTACTTTTGGTAAACCTCAAGAGGCTGGTGTGGTTTGGGGATGAGTGTGTGGAAATGAGTGTGCCTGGCCAGAAGGCATTGAGGATGGCCAGGAGAGGCCCTGCTGGCTTGCTGAGCACTTCTTGAAGGATTGGAATGGGTAGGATGTTATCAGTGATCCATGGCGGGTACTGGCTGAGTCGCCTCTTTCTTTGGTATCAGTGTTCTGAAGAGGCAGGAAAGGGGAGGGCATAGGGGGAGCATTGACATCACCCCCCCCCAGTTATTATTAATGCACTAGGCCCATCTCGGTATTTTACAGTATACCCTACTGCTGTAACATTCCATTTTACAGAGGGGTTCATTGAGGCCTGATGAAGTCAGCTGTCAAGACCAAGTAACTTGTTTGTAGGAGAGTTAGGTTTTGAACACAGTTCTTTTGGGCTTTGAATTAGACATGAGTCTTCCTGCTGGCTGCCAAGCCAACTATACTGGCATCCCGCGTGTGCTTGTTCCACACAGGGGCTGTGCCTTGGCTGAAGCGGTTTGAGGAAGGGGAAGTGTTCATACATTCACAAGTGAGTGTCTCCATCGCAGTGAGTGGGAAGGGGACTTCCGGGCTTGGGTATGAGTCCCTGTGTCCTTATCCTGACTGTGCAGAGAAACCAGTCGGCACTGGATCAGTAGCCCTCTTTGAGTTACTGGGTTCCCTGGGGTTCTCCAGAGAAACTGCTGATAGTGGCTGTGGGTTTAAGAAATTAGCTCAAACACTTGCAGAGAACGTTGAGTATCAGTATCTGCAGGGTGAGTAGGCCGGCCAGAGACCCTGGGTAATTAGTTGATGTTTCAGCTGTAGCTTGGGTCTGAAGGCCTGAGGCCTAGGAGAGTCAGTGATGCAGTTTCAATGCCCTCACAGAAACACTCAGAAAAATTCCTGAGCATCTCATGGTCTAGTCAGTATGACTGCTAAAACTCAGGCCCTTTGTGAAGTTACAGGGTCTGGTCAGCAGCGCAGTGTCCTGGGTACCAGAGGAGTTCTCCCAACCCACTGCGTCCTGAGTGGGAAGCGTGACAACTACTGTTCCACAGAAGGAGGCTGTCTGAATTCTCGATGCCCAGCCTGATGTCACCAGCACCATGGGCATCCTGACATCTGTGCTCAGCTTAGCTGTTCTCTGAGGCCGAGCCAGAGCTGCCCAGTGAGGGGGGCAGTGAGAGACCTCTCTTGTTCCACTTCCCTTCCAGGGGAGTGAGGAAGGGAGCTGGAGCTGAGGTGGCTCCCAAAGCTTCCTCCATGTGTGGATTGAAAGTGGGGAAAGGTTTCGTCAGGGTCAAATTTGAACCTGAAGCCAACAGGTCCGGAGGACACATGGTCAGGTCCTGCCTGGACATTGGAGTGTGGCCTCTATCATCCACAGTGGCTTGAGTCTGGGGTTAAACCACACCTTGTAGGTATCCCTATGCAGAGTGTCCCAACTTGCTGACCCTTGCCCAGATATTCCTTACCCTTAGCTCCCAACTCCAGAACCTGCTGTCTTATCCCCTCTCCTCCCGTTCTGCCTGACCATGAGTGATAAACTGACTGACATTCAAGCTTTCCAGAGAAACTCCTTTGTGAAGCAGCTTGGTTCTTCCATTGCTCTCACTCCGGGCTTGACACAGGTTAGTTTCCTAGTGCCTGACCTGTAAGGGTGATGAGGAGGGATACGTTGCAGGGGTTTCCTTCTGAGAGAAGGTGCTTCTGTGCAGGGCTTGATGGGAGATGAGCCAAGAAAGCCCTCAGGGTTTGTATCAGTTTGTTTTCTATAGCTGTGATAAGGCATCATGACCAAGACAACGTATAAAGAAAGATTGACTGGCCTTATAGTTCAGAGCATTGAAATCTACCATGGCAGGCTGAAGGCATGATGGCAGGCAGCAGGGACAATGACTGAGATCACATCTTGATCTACAAGCAGGAAGGGAGGCAGGGAGGGAGGGAGGGAGGGAGGGAGGGAGGGGGAGAGAAAGAGAGACAGAGGGAGACACAGAGAGAGGAAGACACAGAGAGACACAGATGCAGAGACAGAGACACAGAGAGGGAGAGACACAAAGAGGCAGAGACACAGATACATAGACAGAGAGGCAGAGGCAGACAGAGACAGAGAGAGATGAGACAGACATGGGGCAGATAGAGATGAGAGAGAACAGATGATAGAGAGACAGGATGGGCACAGAGAGAAAACAGAGATAAAAGAAACAAGACAGAGATGAGAAAGGCAGACAAGGAGACATGACAGAGACAGGACAGATGACCAGAGAGAAAAGATGGGAGAGAGAGCAAGAGAGAGGGTAGATGGACAGAGAAACAGAGACAGAGATAGAGAGATAGAGACAGAGACAGACACACACAGAGAGACAGACAGTGAGAGACAGAGACAGGGAATGGTGTGAGTCTTTTGGAACCTCAGAACCCTCCTTTACTGACACTCTCCTAATCCTTCCTGAACAGTGCCACCAAGTATTCAAACAGGCAAGCCTATGGAGGCCATTCTCATTCAAACCACCACAGCATTCCCGGGAAGGGGGTGTCTGTCTGCTAGAGAGAAGGAAAGGTCTCTTGAGAAGGTCATAGTGGTGGAAACTGCAGCCTTGGGAGAGGCCAGCACAGAGTAAGATGGAGGTGACAAGGGGCATGGTCCCAGCTTCCTAAGCTCCAGTGTTCTCCTAACCAAACTAGGGCTATGACGGTGAACGGTGACCGTGGGAGTTGTAGATCTGTAGCCTCTGTAGGAGTGCGTGTGTTGTGTCTTAGATTGTTTTGCCAGGGGAAAGAGGGAGATGTGGGAGGTGATGCCATATAAAGATGCTACCAATACATTCTGCAGGGTTACAGTACTCCTGATGGTGAGCGTGTATGTGTGTGTGTATGTGAGTGTGAGTGAGTGTGTATGTGAGTGTGAGTGTGTGTGAGTGTGTGTGTGTGCAGTGAGCCGTATTGGATTTGGGCCTAGCCGCTTTGTGAATGCATAGCTCAAGGTGGCTACTTGACTCTGGGCTGCAAGGCCACAGAGGTTTAACCTTGAGACGACTGCCATACGGACATGAGATTGTTGAACTAAGAGCCTCTCCAGGAAGACCCTGGGAGCAATGACAGGATGTTTCAGCCTGAGCAAAAACACCCGGATGTCCCTGAGCAGATTCTGAGAAGGGTCTGACCCTTTCAAAGAATATGTCCCGGAAGACTGTTGCCTCTTTGTTATAGGAGGATATCTTGTAGTGATTCACCTTATATCCTTTTCACCCAAACTCCCCCACCCTAAGCTTCAGTTCCCGTTCATTTCACCTCAGAGCTTTTAAATGTGGGAGACCTTGACAACAGAACTGTTGTCTCCTTCTTCTTCACCCCATTTTGACCCACAGGTAGAAAGCCTCTTGGGACCCTGTGGGTCCCCGGCAAGTGGGACATGTGTGAGGTGAGTGTGTGAGAGAGTCAGTGTATGTGGTGTGCTTCTGTCTGCTCAGGTCGTTGGGCAGTGGAGCAGAGTGTGTGTGTGAGCTTCATGCTTCTGATGGGTTCTGCTGATGGTCTGTTAGGGTCCTCACTGAGTAAATAACAAATACAGGACAGATCCTGGGGGCTGGGTTTCTCCTTGGAGAAGGGGCATTCAAGCAACAGTTCCCAAGGGAAAACTAGAAAGGACTGAGGAGCAGGTTGGGTTTGAACTTGTCTATGTAAATATCTAGATTTACATATGCACTATACATTCATACTAGGAATTTCAGTGGCTATATAGATTCAGATGCATTAAATCCATGCATAATTGTTGGTCCATGGCCATGGATGTGCATCATTTGACCTCCGAGGTCCCAGAAACAACAGAGCACACCAAGCTCCTAGATCTTGGTTTCTGTAACCGTTGTCAACTACAGTGAAGCAACGCTTCTTGGAGGAGCAGCTGCTCCCAGATGACCCTGGAGCATTCGTGCTGTGAAGTAAGGACACATTCAGAGGGCAACTTGTAAGGGGCAGGGGGATTGTCCAGAGGGGCCCAGGTTTGGCCGTTGAGCATCAGCACAAATAAAGATAGCAACTGACAAAACCACTGAAGGACACTGGAATCTCGGAGCTCATATGTATATAAAGAGTAAGCACTCGGGGAGAAGGCAAAGCCTTCTATTCTTGCCTTGACTGCGTAGCTTGGATCTCGTCATAAAGAAGTAGAAGCTGGCTCAGGATGAGAGCTATAAGTCTGTACAGCCCAAAGAAACAAACAAACCAAAAACCCAAACAACAAACACAGAAAACCCTCAGAACAACTCAATGACTAAATAGTATGTTTTTCGATTAGATCTGGTTCTGGACTCATGGGGACAAAAGGCCTGTTGTTGGGACTGTGGCAACATTTGCATGAGGTCTGTGGATTGGATGTTGATTTCCCGGTTGGTAAGGCATGGTTATGAATCCCTGTCTGTGTTTCTAGGCATGGCTGAATATCAGCTCTGCAGCTTGGTCTCAATGGTTCAGAAAATACTAGGCTCACATTCCCTGAGCAGACGTGGGAACCGAGAGGGCCCACATGCATGTACCCAATGTGGGAAAATATATCTGCTAGGAAATTGGGGCGCGAGAAACTAGGGTAGGCTTTGGCATCCCGACAGCTTTTCTGCAAGTCTGCAATCATTTCAAGATAAAATGTATTTAAAAGACGGTTTAAAAACCCACTCAGCCTGACTAATCCCTAGGGGGCTATATAACATGAGAGAGCATTTCTATCTGTTCTTTTATGTGGATTTTTATGTAGCTAAAATCGTGCTCTATGTACAAACTTTATACCCCCGTGTCATTTCGCATGGTAACATAAACATCTCCCTGAGTGTTACTACAGTCTCCATAAACATTGTCTTTAATAGCCACGGGGCACACCACCGAGAGACTCTGACAAAGCTTACCACGCCAACTATCATGGTGGCAGTATGTAAATTATTACCTTATAAAATTTATAAATCCCGTTGCAGTGAGCGCTTTGATAAAAAGGCAGCTTGTGTTTCCTTTAGAGCAGACTTCCAGGAACAGAGTTACAAAGATCCGTGAGCATCTTAATGCAGTCAGTACACGCGCGCGCGCGCGCACGCACGCACGCACGCACGCACGCACGCACGCACGCACGCACGCACGCACAAACGCTTTCCAAGCTCTTGAGCAGCCAGAGTGATCTTTACTTTCTGCAGTCTCTTACTCGTGTTTAAGAATCCTCAGCCTGGTTGAGCTTCAGGACAGCTAGGGCTACATAAAGAGACCCTGTCTCAAAAGCAAAACAAGAAAAAGCCTTTACTCCCTTTTCTTAAGCTACAGAACACTTTATAAATTTTGCATCATTCTTGGGCAGGGACCACACCTACCTTCTCCGTGCTGTTGTTAATTAGTCCTGGTTACCGTGAGGTTAATGGTTCTGGTGACACAGGCATGCCTTTGCTCTTTTGGTAGTTGAAGGGCTGCGACTTAACTGTGTGTTCTGTTGACTAAAAGTCAGAGGCCGAGGCTCATAGTGTGTGCCACCTTGTTCTTTGGCTTAGCTGGGCCGGCTGCTTTTCTGAGAATGGAGACCACGCCCATTCTGTTTCATGTAGAGAATTCTCCTAACACCAGAATCATTACCTCGTTCTTTCTAGAACCATCTGAATTTCAAGTTGATTATGCAAATAACCCCCACCCTGGGGTGGGGGTTGGCTATTCAAGGGCCCTGTCCAGTGAGTCCTTCTGCTCAGTGTTCCCTGCCTGGCCTATAAGTAACTCCCACTTACTTTCCTTTTAATAGGCTTTGTCCTTTATATTATTTGGGTAGATCAGGTTTATGAAAGCAACTTATAGTCTGTAAAAAGTCAGGCATTCTAGGAAGGTATAAAAGAGGAAGCCCAGTCACTGCAGTCACCTCTTTCCTCTCTGCACAGGGCAGAATATGGACTTTGGCACATGGGTGGTTTGGTTGAATGGTCCAAAGCTTAGCCAGGATGAGAATGTGCTCTGAGTTCTCAAGATGGTTAGATGAAGGATAGATGTAGAGCGGCTTCATTCCTAGGAAGTCCTGAGCAGCATCAACATGGCAGCATGTGACTCGGAGAGGGATCTAGAACCGTATCTGTCACTAACTTGTGATGCTGGCTTGGGTAGCTGATGAGCCACGAGTGGCAATACTCATTCGTAATCCCAGCACTTGGGAGGTGGGTGCACAGGCCAGCCTGGGCTACCACTGCATGGTGAGATCCTGTCTTGGAAATAGAGTAGGGCTTTCAAGATGAACACCCATTGTGTTAACGTCTTAGGTAGTTGGATCTCCAAATCAGAGGAAGTGACTTCTAAGTGCTATAGCAAACAAATGTTACGCACACGGGGTCCCTCAGAGGATCAGAAATTAACAATTAGACAAGTGCTTGTGAGAAATGAATGGAAGGAGGGAACTGGAAAGGACAGCAGTTTAAGAAAATAGACAAGCCCAATGCCTAAAAGCTGAAAGTCCCTGAAATAGGATAAATGGGTGTGCTTGCCCAAGCTAAAATATGCAAGAATGCTAGTGAGACGCAATACAATCTGTAAAACATTGGTGAGAATCCCTCCACTTGTCCCTGTGTGCCATTATCTAAGCATCTTGTCCCAGCACCCTGACCCTCAGCACACAACTACCCACAGGCTGGTTCGCTTACTGCAAGCAGCCGGCGGAATCTGGTTCTGTGAAGAAACAGCACGCATCCTCTGCCACAAAATTTTAGAAGACCAGGATAGGTAGGTGTCATGAAATCCTGCTTTGCCTGAGGTCCTTTGATTCTGTGCTTCTCATTTTGTTCGATCACCGTGCTGTGCGACTAGCCTCTGGGGTCTGTGCATGCACATGTATGCCTTCTTAAATCTTCCCCGAAGACCTCCTTGGTGTAGTGCCCTTCAGATGAAAGGACCATGAGCAGGACTCCTTGAGGTCACTGGAAGGACTTCCAAGTGGGGCTAAAGGTGTCACTTATTCTGTAGTGTAGTGTAGGTGCTGGGGGAAGGGGGTGGGCAGTGGGGTGGGTGGGTTGGGGGATGGATTTCCCCTCAGAAAAATGTAACAGTGTTCTAGCCTGTTCGTCTGTGGCAAAATACGTGAACCAGCACCAACATTTGTGGGGCCCCAAGCGTCCTGCTCGGCTCACAGGTGCACCCTATTTCTGTGAGCTAGGTATCATTATTTTGCCCACCTCACAGGCTGAGAAGTTTAATCCCAGAAGCGCTGTGCCCATCTTCCACCCCACCCTCGCCATTTTTGTGATTTGGGAATAAACTCTATGCTGCTGCGTGTCCAGCCGTCTTCACCAACACACTTGCAGATGGGGTGACAAGGACAAAACAGACAGCCTCTCAGTCTCACCCTGACTGGCCAGAGCCTCCAGGGCTTGTCTTCCGGATGGTACACCCCCAGATCGAGCCACAGTGGAAAGCTCCGGAGTGCAGTCTTTGAGGAAGGCCACAGGGCCACTCTGCGGGCAGCCTCCTCAGCGCCTCTGCTTCCGCAGGACGGGTTCTACTGTGGAACTCGACAGATGCTTGATTTGTCTTTTCTGTCGTGTCTATTTTCTTCCAATTATTATAAGAATGTAAACATTCTTTGCTGTTTGGATTTGGAAAGAGGGGGGAAAAACCCCCAAGGCCCTCATGCCCCCTGACAGCTGCCAACATTTTTACTTCTTATAGTGGCCTCCTAGTACCTCAGGCAGCTTAGCGCTTCTCCTCATTGGTGTTCTGAGGTCTATGGGAACAGCCTACGTGGAGGGATTTTAGGAGCTATTTGGATTATTTACATGTGTTCTTAGGAATGAAATTCCTAAAATAGGGTTCTTTCTAAAGTGGAACTACTGAAGTGGGTTTTTGTTTATTTTTACACATGTGACAGGAGGAGGACATGTATACGCTGCATGCTCCTGTCAGAGATTCGAGGGGCAGTGGTGACTCCCAGGCAGCTGAGGCAGGTGACCCCAGGGGTTGCAGAGGGAACTTTCTTATCGGAAACAACAGATTACTTAGCCTGGTAGTTGCCAAGCAGGATACAATCGCCTCTTTAAGTCATTTTAGGATAGGGGAAGTATTTTTGGTTGTTGGAATGATTTGGAGAGAAGTTGGGCAACAGCGTCTGTTTTCAGAGGGCAAGTCTGATCCCGGTGTCATGGACGCATGCCTGCAATCCCAGCAGTTGGGAGGTTGAGGCAGAAGGGTTGCAAGTTTGAGCATGCCTGGCTACAGAGCAAAACTCTGCCTTAAAAACACATCAGCCACAATGAAGAGGGAGATCCTAGAATGTGTAGATGCTGAGACCAGTGCCCCTGCCTGGTCCAGCCTTGGAATGTTCTTCATGAAATTCATGTTGGGGACGGTGTCTGTGTGTGAGCACCTGTGCAGGCCACATTGACGTCAGATGTTCTCTTCTTTCAGTTTCTTTCTTTGCTGAGACAAGGGCTCCCTCTGAACTTGACATCCACTCCTTTAACTGGATTGGCTCGTTAGTCCCTGGGGTCTGCTTCTCTCTTCTACTCTATGACCTGGATTCACAGGTGGGCACAGCCATGCTGTTCGTTTTACGTGGGTGCTGGGATCAGACCTCAGATCGTCAATCATGAGCGGCAGCCTCTTTCACCACTGAGCCATTGGTCCTTTGTTTTAGGGCTGGAGCTCTCAGGGTTTGGAAAGGCAAGAGACACAGCATCGTAAGTGGCAGAGCTGATAGGATCTCTTGGAATGGGGGGAGGCAGCGTGATGGTGGAAAGTTAGTTTGGGGATTGAGAGGAGCTTGGATGGAAAGCTCGGTGTGGCACTTACTCGCTGGGTAACTTTAGCAAAAGTTAGTCTCGTTCGAGTTCATAGAGCAAATCTGTGGGGAGACAGGCAGTTCGTCTCGAGTTCCTGTGGGGCAATGTGTAAATCAGGCCCTACTGTGTGCCTTTGACAGACAGGAAGTCTGGACCAGAGAGATGGTTTAGTGGGTAAGGTGCTCGCCTTGTGAACAGTAAGACCTGGGTTAAATCCCCAGAACCCAGAACGTTGAAGAGCCGGGTGTGGTGACACACAGCTGTAGTCCTAGAGTTGCAGAAGGAGAGGCAAATAGACCTGGGGCCCACCAGCAAGCTAGCTGAGCTATTGGACCAGTTCTAGCCCAGTGAGAGACGCTGTCTCAAAAAGAAAAGCAAACAAAAGAGTTGGTGCCAGAGATGGTTAAGGGTGTTTTAAGAGCACATGCTGTGCTTGCAGAGAGAGAACCCGAGTTTGCTCCAGCATCCAGGAAGGCAGCTCCAGGGTATCTAACGCCTCAGGCCAGGGGCACCTGCACTCATGTGTCTTTATACACAGGCAAGCTGTAGTCGAACCAGTTTAAACCTATCCCTGTCTAACTTACCAACGAATGAGACTCAGACTGTGGTTATTTTGTTTGGCTTTGACAGTTTCTGGGGGGCAGGGGTAACCCCTAATCTACTTTTCTAGCTGTTGGCCTGGCTCAGCAGTGTTCCCCAAACAAGCTGGTTCTGGCCCTGTGCTCATGGCCCATCTCCTCTCAGAGCTTCCTTCTCTCCCATCCTCCCCAACCCCAAGCCCAACAAGGTAACCCCAAACCTGCCTAACTCTAATCCTTCCAGTTATTGGATATGCCATTTTTACTTAACCAATAATTTTAAACTAAGAAGCAAGATTTGCACAACAAAAACTGATAATCACGCACATGTGGGCAACTAGATCTTTGGGTACAGGATTTAGCGTTACAATGTATTACAACAGCACACACACACACACACACACACACACATGATTATAAATTAATAAAAATAAATCTTAAAGGTGGATGATGCCTGAGGAATGATATCTGTGGTTGTCTTCTGGCTTTCTCATGCATATGCGCATGCGCACATATAGAAAAATCTGAGTTTTGATTTTGTGCTAAGCTCAGGTCATATAGTAAGCAACAGAGTCTGAATCTGAATTCAAGGTCAAGTGACTCCAAACCCTGTGTAGTCTCTTTCTGCTCTACCTAGCTGATGTCCAGCCTGGGTCGGATTTGAACCAGTAACCCTCTGCTTTCAGGGGACCTCGAGCCATTTCCGAAGATGGTCAAGGTTAAGTCCAGCTCCTACCTCCGTGGGAAATTGGGTTAGGAATGTCAGAGGCAGAACAGCCCCCAGGCTGTGCCACTGTCAATCAGACTCAATTCGAGCCAGATTGGATTATATTAAAGGTAGGTTATTGGAAAGCTGCTGTCAGGTGGGAGAGTTCACTGGCCCTAAGGACCAAGGCCAGAAAAATCACCACAGGGAAAGGGGTAGGGGAGGGAGAGAGAAAGAGAGAAGAGAAGGAGACATATAGGCAGGAGAGAGAGAGAGAGAGAGAGAGAGAGAGAGAGAGAGAGAGAGAGAGAGAGAGAGAGAGAAAACACGAATCTGGCCTCCAGTTTTTTTCCAGCATCCTTCAGTTCCGACCTGGCATACCCTGTCCCCAACCCTGAACTTTCTAGCCCAGGAGCTGGGTTGCCCTTTCTCCAGAGGCTCCTCCCTTTATAATCTAGACATTTTGTCCTTTGTCTCTGTCTCTCTCCTCTTTCTCCTTCTCCTCTCCTCTCCTCTCCTCCTCTGTACGTGTACCCCTTTTTCTCTTCCTCTCTCCCTCCCCTATTCCCCTTTCCCCATGGTGACTTCCCTGGCCTTGGTCATTGGGGTGCCACAGGACCTAAAATAAAAATTTATTCAAGTTAGTCCGAACTCCCTATGTCCAGTTACTTTGGAAGCTGTGCTCTCCCACTGTCCTTCACCACACCAAGCACAGGGCTCCAGGTGCCATTAACCCCCAACCCCACCTCCAGCCTGTCCGTGTTTGCATCAGGCAGCAGTAAGAGCAGCACCATCAGCTGTGATGGCAAACGGTCAGTGAATGACCTGCCTTCTTACTTTAATTCACCTGCCATGCCCACATGACTGGTCACCATCTTGACTTTGGAATAAAGAGGGTCAAATTGTGGCTTCATCACCATCTTCCTTAAGGGCAACAACCCAAGACATGAGCAGGGAAGCAGGTCTCCAAAACATTTATATTAAGATAAGATTTTTGGTTCTGGTCTCATAAAAGCTTTTATAACTAAACAAATGCAAGTTGACAGCCGGTAACCTTAAAAATGATCATATCCTTTAATGTGTTCAAAATTATATTATGTCATGTTGAGAACCTAGAGGCCAGGCCTGCATTGTATGTAAAATCTACACCTCAGTCCCTTGTCCCAGGGTCAGAAACCGAACAGTTGACCCTGAAGAAGGGCTCAGACCACCTTTTGATGATAGCTCGGCTAGCTGCAGGATGTAGGCCAAAGCCTCAGTCTCTCAGCTACCATTCCTGGCCCTCTCATCCAGTGCCAGGTCTTTCAGACAGCTCAGAAACAAACCTTCAGGGCTTTCTTCCCCTCTCTCTTCCCAACCCTCTCCTACCCCCACCTAGGCTGGTTTAGAATTCCTGGGCTCTGGTGACCTTCTGCCTCAGCCTCATGGGTAGTGGTGCCTGGTTTTTTTTTTCTGGGACATTTACTTATTTTTTTTTTTTCTTTTTTTTTTTTTTTTTTTTTTTTCGGAGCTGGGGACCAACCAGGGCCTGCGCTTCCTAGGTGGCCTACCGCTTTAAATCCCCAGCCCTACTTATTTTTCTGTAGTGGTGGCTGAACCTAGGCTTTTGCAACTCTACAGTTCCAAAGAAACACCACCAGGACATCTAAAGAGGCAGGCAGGTTTCTAAGAGTTCCAGTCTAGCCTGGTCTACACGGTGAGTTCCAGCCCAGTCAGGGATGCATAGTGGGACCTTGTCACAGGAAAAGGAAAGAAAATCAATCAATCAATCAACCAACCAACCAACCAACCAACCAACCAACCAATCAAAACTGTCGTTCTCAGGCTGGGAAGGTGGCTCAGACAAATGCTGCCACACAAGCACGGAGACCAGAATTTGGTAGAATTTGGTCCTCAGAGCCCACATAAAAGAGCAGGGCATGGAGGAGGCTCACACTGTAATTCAGAGCAGGAGGGACGGAGAGAAGGAGCTCCTTGGGCAACCGGTCTTGTTTATTTACACTGAGAGTCCCAGGCTAGTGGATAAAAGACACTCTTAGAAAAACAAGGTAGACAGCTCCTGAGGAATGACATCCAAGGTTGAGCACTAGCCTTTATACATATGCACATGTCTCAGCACACATGCACACACACATAACACACATGCACGCACACATGCACTCACACATGCATGCATGTACACATAACACACATATGCACACGCATACATGCACATCCATACACATGCACACACATGCAACACATATGTGTGCATACACACATGCACGCACATACATACATATGCATGCACATATACATAACACACACATCCATACATATATGCATACACACATGCATGTACATATATACACACATATGCATGCACATATACATAACACAAGCATGCATGCATATATACATAAAACTTACATACATCTACACATGCACACACATACATGCACATCCACATCCACACATGCCTGCACACACACACACACACACACACACACACACAGAGTCATACACACAGGACGGCACCCAAATGATCTGTCATTGTTGCTCCTTCTCACACTGACCCCTTCTTTCTTTTCTTTGTCATTTTTTCAAAATTTCTTATCTCCTTCATCTTCCCATTTTATCCTTTCTAACTTTAAAAAATAAAGCCAGGCATGGTGGCACATGTTTATAGCCAACATTCAGAGGGATGAGCAGCAAGATTGCTAGTTCAAGGCCAGCTTGGGCTACATACATAGCAAGACTCCTACCGCATCTCAGAAAAAGAAAGGGATGGACTCAGTGGATGAAGAATGCTTGCTGTACAGGCTTGGCGGTCCTCCGTTCAGAACCCCGGCACCCAGGGTAAGAGCAAGTATGTGCCTGTAGTCCCAGCACGGGGGCCTTGGGTTGCTCGGAAATGGGATAGCTGGCTTTTGTCAGCCACCGACCTGGCTGGAAAAAATGGTGAGAGACCCCGTCTTCTGTAAGAACCATATAAAATCAGGCATTTCTGACTTCTAGACAAAGCAAGTGGAAGCTGAAATCCTGATGGACCTGGGCATGTGTTTTGTCTCTCCTGATGCTTTTTTGAATGGTAAGAGCAATCCCAAAGAATACCCCCAAGAACATCTACAGGTTTTAATCAGTGCTAGCCCATTAGGCTAGAAAGTTTCCTTTTAATTCACATGACTTTGACTAGTCACTTCCTACCCATCCCCCAACCCCATGTGTATGCACGTGCACGTGCATTTGTGCCTGGGAGTGGTTACATCACTGAGATTCTGATTCTTTTTAAGCGTCCATGACCTTTTCCCAAACAAAGGACTTTAAGCCCTGTTGTATTTATTGCAATTATTTTTTTTCTGTTCTCCCATTCTGCCTCTTCATCAAGTTGCACTAATTTTGATGAATGGAGGTCCTTAACTCTTCCATTTCCTCTTGGAGGTTTCCCATTTGGCTTTTGCGACTCTTGTCTATCCCAAATTGCTTTTGGCTTTTTCTTTAGTTGTTTTTGTTTTTTAAGACAGTCTCATGTCAGTTCAGGCTGACCTTGAACTCACTGAACAGCAGATGCTACCTGATCTCCTGCTACCACTTCCCAAGTGCTAGGATTACACATACGCACCCCATGCCCAGCTCAGTCTTAGCCTCCATAGGCCAACAATTCAGGGGTGTGATGGGGAAATATATACGTTGGAAACGTCCTCAGCCGCTTATCCCAGAATATCAGGTGAATGGAGGCATAAGCCAAGGATTTTCAACTTCAGCACCCACCACCAGGAGCCTCTGGGTTAAGCCCCAGCTCTTCCCAAACCAACAACCAGACTGGGGCCCTTGGTTAACTTCATTTCAGGGTCCCATCTGCAGAACTTTAGGTTGGGGTGGGACGTTTCTGACACATTCCCACTTGGTGCTAACCTTGTTGGTATAGGAATGTTTTACGACATGAAATTACCTAAATTGTTATGTTACCTCATAAAACAAAAAGGACAAACATGGATGGGACCTGAGATTGGTTTACTATCTCAGCGGCATCCGGTTCCTTTGGTCGAGTCTTGGCTCTCACCTGGGCCTTTCCCTCAGCTGTGTAACCTGGCTGCCATTATCCAAGCAACTTCCTCACACGCTAGCATTAGCAGCAGAAGGGAGAGGGGTGGGAAATCTACTTTTTGTTTGTAAGATCTGGTTTCAGCCTCTGTAGCTCAGACTTCAAATTTGGGCTCTTCCTGTACTATGCCGGACTTCTGGGATTTCAGGCAAGTGCCACCACCCCTGACTTAAGAATGGCCTTCTCACATTGCTGGGCACATGGCTCCTTTTGACCTAGATTTGTCTGCAAAGATCCAGGAAGCAGAGGGAGGGAAAGAGGGTTTAGATGACAGGTAGTCCCCTACCCTAGTAGATGGTCAATTCAGGCCTCGGATCCCCAGCCGGAGGCCTCTGGACTTATCTGCTGGCCAGATGTTAGTTACCGAGGCAGGCACAGGGCTGTGTTGGCTCGGCATCTAAGCCAGTTCTGATCTTGGCTTTGCTGAAGTAACTGGACTTCTGCCTGGCTCCAGATGCAAGGCTGGCCCGGTAGGTGGATGGATGCCTTCTTGCCCAAATTCCTCATTAAATAGCTGGTCCTGGATAATAGCTTCCCTCAGGATAGACTCCAGCCTCAGAAACTTGCTTGAGGCCCCTGCAGGCTGTTGATCTCATGCCTTTTCCTTTTCTATATGTGGTTTGGGAATAGTTTCCTCCCTTGTGGGGAGGGCCAGGACTGCTCACTGCCACCATCGGGTGGGAGTTAGGAGAAGAGGGTTCCTACCTCAGGAGGACACCCTGAGGTCCCCTGAGGAGAGAGAGTTATACCAGTGTCTATAAATGCCCATCTGGCACTGACTTGCCTGCTAGAGTTTTTAGCAGTCTAAGGGAGGAACTTGAAAGTGGTTTAAGTGAAGTCTACCTGGGAAGTCCAGCATACATCTAGCTTCAAGCATGGCTTGTTGTATCAGCTGAAGTGTCATCACAAGGCTGCAGTGCCATGCAGCCTTCAGTCCAGTGTCCTCTGGGTTCCCCCTCTTTGTCAAGCTGGCTCACGGTCACAAAATGGCTTCAAGAGCTCTGGGAACTATATCCCTTCCAATTTTTTTTCCTTTTCAGAAGACAGAGAGAAAGATCAACCTCTCTAATTATATAATCAAAACTCTCAGAATTGAGGTTTGTTAGCCCTGAGAGTGGCCTGACTGGGCTCATCACCCTTCCCTGGAACCAACCACAAAGGCCCCGGAAATGTGGTATGTGGCTTGGTTAAGGAGTGGGCCACAAGATTCAGCCTTGGATTGGGAGAAGAAATAACTCCAACCAAGCCCATTCAGCCTGAAATGGGCTAAGAATGTTGTTTCCCAAGATGCTAAAGGGCTTTGCTAGCAGGAGCAGGAAGGTCTGGAGGTGGGAAGGAGACCCACAGATTTTCACCTCTGTTGAAGATTGAACTTGGAGTGTTACAGTTTAAACTTAGAAGAATGCCAGCATCATAGAGTCAGGAGATGACATCAGGATCAGTGGTCAGAGAGGAAAAAGTACTGACGGTTGTCTTAACCTTAGAGGCTGCACTTTGACAGGTCAGACTGACTCAGGCCAGGGCCAGAGCCAGGCAGACATTAGCTCTGCTCCCTCTCCTCTCATAGCCCCAGCTCCAGTCTGTCCAGTAAGCACGAGGTCATCTAGCCCAGGCTCTCAGGGCCTCCCAGGCCACCCAGTTACCACAGGTACCTCCCCCAGGCCTGGGCTGGCAACTGGACTCTCTCACTAGAGTCTCTATTCTTTGGGCAGGAAAAACACCGTCTAGAACATTCGCTGCCACTCAGGACAGTCACTCCTTCAACAATCTTTGGGGCTCGCTGCTCTGGTTATCCTCGGCGCTCAAATGTAGCTTGTCAGCCCCATGTAGGGTACCATGGCTTGAATTTTAGACCCAGAGAAAAGTATGGGGCCAGAGGTGCATTTGGATGGGTCCTATCATCAGAAGGCATAACCAGTAGAAAGCCTATTGCAGGATGTAGAGCTGAGGCTGATTCTAACTGCCAGCTGATGTTCTCTTTGCTACCTTTGTGGTCTTGCTCCTAGTGATCAGAGTGGCCGAGGCATTTAGTCTCATGAACCTGAAGTCTTTCTGAACCAGGAAGAGTTCAAGAGAAATAATGTGATGTGATTTCTTTTAGGTCTTGGTTTTGTTTTTCACCTGGATGGGAAAAATATCAAATCAGGCATAAACTTGGCCTGATTAAGATCAAATGAGGTCCTCTCACCACCCCTTCCCCTGTCCCCGTATCCCTTCCCTCTCCTGTCCCTGTATTCCATCCCTCTTCTGCCGGGAGTCCCGCCTACCTACCTTCTTCCAGTGTGAAGAAGCGTTTGATTCTCTTTTTGGAGGAGGGGGGAGGGGAGGAAGAAGAGGAGGAGGAGGAGAAACATTGGACACTCAGAAGTGGCTGGCAAACCATGCCTGCCTCTTCACTTCCTCGGGGTGGATTCATTTAAAAGTAACAGTTTCCCCAGTGTCTGCCAAACCCGCAGCACCAGGAAGGGGGGTGGGGGACCCAGGATCTGGAAGGACAAGCTGGAGCCAGACTGTGGGGGCGGGGAGTGGGCTACCTCCTAGACACCATCCCTTGAGAGTGTCCTCCAGGCTAAAGGGGAATCTGTCTGAACCGGTGTGTTCAGACCCCAGGAAGCAGCCAGGAACGAGTTAGAGATTCCCTCTTTCCTTCTCTCTGTTCTAATCCTCAGAAATCCTCCATTTTCTTCATCCTTCAGATCAGCCCTTCTCCCCAAGAACTCCTCAGAGCTGTCAACCCAGTGGGGCCCGTACCTTCCCTTTGCTCTCTCCAGACACACAGGCTCTGGTCCTGAACAGATCTGACTCAAGTTCTCCATCCACCTCCTAGCAGGCTGAGCCATCACTTCTTTATAGGCAACAGAACAAGTGGATGTTTACCGAGTTCTGAGAGCAACGTGGCCAGTCCCATCCCTGCTGCCTCTTTGGTGGCCTGGAGCTATTTTTTATGGAAACATCCTCACCTGACTTTGATCCGTGGCCCTTAGGTGATGGTATTCTGCTCCCAACTTCAGGAGACCTTGTGGTCCAACTGGAAGCTAACAGGACACCTCAGGGTTTCACTTCCTTGACTGATACGTGAGAAGAGAGTGCAGAGTCTGGTCCAAACTCGGATGCTTGTCCCTTTGGCTAGTTTCTTTCTGAATATCCATAGCAGTTGGACATGAGAATTGTGTCTATGAAAAGTCACCCTCAGGGGATAGAGCTGAGCTTCAGAAGTATCTACCCCAGCTCATGTTGGGCTACTGTCCTAGCTGGGGTGACTCCTTCCTGACTTCCTTCTCTCTACTTAGTCTTTCCTGACTGTTAGGGCATACAAATCATCTCTGGGAGTTTTCTTACTGGACCACCACCGATTGTTGGCTCCACTGAGCAAAGTACCACAGTAAGTCAATTTCCAGTAACCTGTGTACCTCTGGCTTCCAATGAGCCACATAAGTCTTTCTGGGACATTGAGTCTACTTGATGTTGGCCTCCGTGGACCACTGGAGGAAAGGACCCACAGTTCCTGTTTATCTTCCTGGGACCATTCTTTGAATTTGATTTTGATTGGACACGTGGCACACTGAAGGCAAGAAGGGCCGTAGAAATAGTATTGGCTTTGGATTCTAACCTTACCACTGCCCCCACATCTGTGTGACCACAGGTAGGTCATCTGCACGCCATTAGCGTCTATGTCTTTGCTATGATGAGATTACATGACTTCCTAAGTGGACCTGGGATTATTGGAACAGTTGGCACAGAGGTACTAGGTAGATGTCATGTCTTATTCAACCTTCCAGTGTTGGACGAGGCAGGTATAATTCAGACGTGGGGATTCTATCCACACACTGGGTTTACCTGGGGACAGTTGCTATCCATGGCTGGTTCTAGTTAATGGTACCAACTCAGAACCTTCCCCACCAAAGGGGACCCGGGTTTCTAGAAAATGACTAATTTAGCTAACTTATTTAATTGACAATTTGCACTTTATTTATTTGGTAGGAATACGTGCCATAGTGCATGTATGGAGGTCGGAGGACAAATTGCAGCAGGTAGTTTTTTTCTGTCCGTACCCTAAGGGTCTCAGGGGCCAGACTCAGGTCATCAGGTTTGGGAGAGGCACTTTTACCCGCCGAGCCATTTCACTAGCCTCAAGTTTTATTTCCACACGGCAATGACAAGTCGCAAGTATATCCTCCGCTCCCAGGAGGCTTCCTCAGTCTTCCAGCGCTCAAACCCTGTGCGCATGCCCTGTGACAACAGTGTTTCCTAGCCACCCGAGTGTATAAATACCCACCCAGGAATCAGCCTGAAATGTACAGCAGGAACAACAGGAACAGCAGGGTCTGGGGAGCCTCCAGTAGACTCTCAGGGAAGCAGAAAACTGCTTTCTTGATCTTCCTTCCCATTTGCCCTAGCAGAGTCCCTGAGCTTAGATATGGGTTCAAGCCCTAGCTCGGCCATCTTGCCGAGTACCACGAAGCAAATCATTTACCCTCTCTAGGCTGTCAAGGTTTAACCAGCTAGAGTTCATTCCGGCTTCGTCCAGAGGCCTCCATGCCCCTATTGGGAGCAAGGCTTTCCTCTCCAGCCTGCCCTTTGCTCGCCGAGAAGCAGGCAGGCCAATGGAGGCGCACAGGCTCAAATTGTGGGGGTGGCTGCCCTCTCAGAGGGGATTAAGATGGGTCTCATCTTCCTGGTTTGGAATGCTGAGTATTTGGTCAAGGACCCAGCTTCTCTCTCTCTTTTTATGAGGGTTTAAGAAAACCCAAATTAAACCCTGATTTGTTTTTAAAGATCAGCATTTTTAATCTTTCAGTATTTGGCTCGTTCGCCTTCCAGGCTTTCGAGCACAACATTAAACAGATCCCTCATCTCAGCGCACGAATTTTTCCCTGCATGCCGTGCGAGTGCTGAGAGCCGCCTGGGTGCTAGCAAAGGGAGCCATGATTTCTAAAACAAACCTCTAGAGAGCATCACAAGCCTTGGCTGTGAAACGTTGGCCAAGACCATTCACTCTTCTGGGCCTTCATGTCTGTCTAGAAAATGAGGCGGCAGATCACCAAGGTCATGTCCTTCGAACTCCATATTCCAGAGCCAAGCATGGTGCTGTACTCCGGTAATCCCAGCACACCAGAGGCAGAGGCAGGAGGAGAGTGGGAGACTGGCCTGGAGCATAAAATGAGGCTCTGTCTTTCCTGCTCTCTTTAATAAAAACTCCCATATTTCACACTGGGATGCAGACACACAGCTGAGTTCAATCCCCAGGATCCATGTGGTGAGAACTGACTTCTGTAAGTTTCTTCAACCTCCCTATGTACACCATGGCACATATGCACCCGCGTAGACACACATGAACAAAATCAAAACCGTGTTTGTTTTTAAATAGACTTTACACTCAGTGTGCTGCCTTTGAGGGGTGAAAGGAACTCGCTCCATGGCAAGAGGTGACTGACTGTCTTGGTGCAATCACATCTTCCTTTGATTTTGGTCTATCTTGGGCCCCAAACAATGGTAATAGATTATGGGCTTCCTAGCTCTAAAACAAAGGGCTAAAAGGTAACTTTCTCTTAGTTTATTATCTCAAGAATTTGTTACAGCTCTGGAACACTGACTAACGCCTGCCCTGCAGCTTCAAGGGGCCTGAGTCGGGCAAACCTGAGTACTCTCGTCCGATTGGATTGAGATGGGGTACTAAAGAATAATACATATTCCGTGCCTGACACAGGGCCATTCCCAAAGAACCGGTCACATCTCTTCTTGGGCAGGGAGGAGTTAAAACAACCCTCTGACCTTTTCATTCCAGTCATGCCTAGGAGAGTTCTTTTCTGAAATGTGTTTTCCTTGCTCTTGGGTGTGTTGAGTTAAAGGATTACATGGCTCTCTTATTGAATCTCTGGGTGAAACAACCATACTATTCCCACGTTAATTTTTTATTTAAACTAGAAAAGTTCTGGATCAGCCTGAGAGGAGGAGGAGGGGGAGGAGGAGGAGGGAGAGGAGGAGGAGGGAGAGGAGGGAGAGGAGGAGGGGAGGAAGGGGAGGAGGAGGAGAAGGAGGAGGAGGAGGAGGGAAGAGGAGGAGAAGGAGGAGGAGGAGAAGGAGGAGGAGAAGGAGGAGGGAGAGGAGGAGAAGGAGGAGGAGAAAGAGGAGGAGAAGGAGGAGGGAGAGGAGGAGGGAGAGGAGGAGGGAGAGGAGGAGGGGGAGGAGGAGGAGGAGGAAGAGGAAGAGGAGGAAGAAGAGGAGGAAGAGGAGGAGAAGGAGGAGGAGGAGAAGGAGGAAGAGGAGGAGAAGGAGGAGGAGAAGGAGGAGGGAGAGGAGGAGAAGGAGGAGGAGAAGGAGGAGGAGAAGGAGGAGGAGAAGGAGGAGGGAGAGGAGGAGGAGAAGAAGGGAGAAGAGGGGAGGAGGAAGAGGAGGAGGGGGAAGAGGAGAAAGAGGGGCAGGGGAAGGAAGGGGAGGAGAAGGAGGGGGAGGAGGGGGAGTAGGACCTGCTAGGTCCAACCTGAAAGTGCCTAGCTGTGAAGTGAAGGAGGAGGGACTTTTTTGTGGTGTGTGGTTTAAAATTCCAGGTTCTGCCCAATTCTGGAGGCCACTGTTCCTCAGCCAAGCTTTCAAACATCTGAGAGTAGAGTCCAAGCTTGTCTAGAGTCCAATGTCAGGCACTGTTGGGTCCTGCCTGTTTGGGTTCATGCAGCAGAAGCTTTGAAGATCACTGCTGTCCTCCCTGTGACATTCAAGGCTGGCCTCAAACCAGGTTTGGAGAGGTGAGCTGGCCCGGTGGGCAGCCAGCTCCCTTGATAGGGATCGGATGAATTTCCCTCAGAGACCTGGAAACAAAGCCCCAAAGCGTTGGCTTTAGAGCTTGGAGCTGCTGACATTCCATGCTGTTGGCTGCTGGGCTCTGGATTTTTGGTCAGTTTCAATTAGCAAAGGGCAGAAACTGCAGATGAAAGTCAGCTGCCCCACAGACCTCCCTGGCAGGTTTATCTGAGGACTGGCTCGTGGTTTAGATTGCTTTATCTGTGTTGCTGCTCCAGGCTGTGGGTGAGGGGTTGCCTCGGAGAGCTGTACATCCCTGTAGGCTTTTTGGGAGCTTATAGCGAGGACTAAAGCTTGGCCTCCTGGCTTTCTCTGGGGGGTTTAAGCATCAGCCAGGTTGCCCACTCCATGTGCAAGTACTGGGCTCCCACAGGGAGCCCAGCACCACACTCATGGCTCCCCCATTCCCCCTGACCCAGTGCCTTATCTCAGCCCTCACTTATCACTATCTAGAGCCCCAGTGCCTTTGTTCGGTCCTGTTCTTGTCAATTTTGCCATGCTATCTGTAAACACCAGGAGGGCTGTAACTGCCCATGTTATTTAAGGCTGTGTCTTCTGCACTGGGATGTCTGACGCTTACCAGGTTCTCAATAATTGTTGGCTGGCTGGCTGGGGCCAAGGGATGGAGGAGCCCTATGAACATCAAACAGCCAGCTCTGGAGAAACAGAGCTTGGTTGGGTCTGATCCTAAGCAGGCAGCGGGGACGGCTCAGTGGTTAAGAGTGCTTGCTGTTGAATATCCTAGTAGGATCACCAGTGTAAGGGGAAGCCCTGGGTCCTGCTAAGACTGAACCCCAGTGAACGTGATTGTTGGGGGGGAGGGTGGCAATGGGGGAGGATGGGGAAGGAACACCCATAAAGAAGGGGAGGGGAGGGGCTAGGGGATGTTGGCCCGAAACCGGAAAGGGAATAACACTCAAATGTAAATAAGAAATACTCAAGTTAATTAAAAAAAAAAAAAAAAAAAAAAAAAAAAAAGAGTGCTTGCTGCTCTTTCAGAGGAGCCAAGCTTAGATTCTAGCAACTGCTCTGGGAAGCTCGCAACTGTCTGTGACTCCAGATCTGTTTGCCCTCTCCTAGCTTCTGTGGGTATCTGCACAAACATGGCATACGCGTACTCACACGCACAGAAATAAAAGTCAACTTTTTAAGTGTTTTTACTGTGTGTATTCATGGTATATGGTATGGGTTACATAGGGACATTTCCGTGCGAGTTTATCATGCATTTTGAGGGTGTTCTCACACCCACCCCTTTTCCCTTCCTTCATCCCTCTCCACCTGTTCGTCCCCTTCCTTCCTCTTGCCCGTTTTGTATCACTTTCATGCCATATATACATATATATAATATTATGTGTCTATATAGAATCTAGGAACCACAAATGAGAGGGAAAATGTTATTTGTCTGAGACTTGTTTATTTCGCTTACTATGATTAGCTCTGGCTACATCCATTTTCCTGTAAAGCATGTAATATCCTTTTTCTTAATAGATGAGAACATTTTCCCACCCGTCTATAAGTCATTTTCTATACCCATTCCTCTGTTGATGGACACCATGGTTGGTTTCATGACCTACAGCAGTAGGCATTGATGTGTGTCTCCGTGCTGTGTTGAGTTTCAACGCTTGGATAAACGTCTATAATTGGAGAGAATGGTAAAGCTCCTTTTAATTCTTTGAGGAATCTCCCTGCTTATTTCTACAGCCCGGGGCCTATCCTTCCCCACCCGCAAAGCTCTGCCCGTGGGCAGTGCATAAGTGCTCCCTTTTCTTTCTATCCTGGCCTGCAATTGTTGTTGTTCTTGGATACAGTGTCTCTCTTTGTAGCCCTGGCTGTCCTGGGGCTCTAGTTTGGGTTTGCATTTCTCTGACTAAGGAGGTTGAGCTTTTTCGTGCTGTTCACTGTCCATTTGGTCTGCATCTTTTGAGAATTCCACCAGCACATCTTTCTGTTGTTATTTACTAACCATCGACATTCCTATGCTGTACCGATTCATGCAGAAAAAGGCAGAGGCAAACTGGGCCTTTAAAAAAAAAAAAAAAAAAAAAAAAAGCAAAAACAAACTCAAACTCTTATCTACATGCTGGAATGCTACTGTGACAGCCGAAGGAAATGGATTTCACCAAAAAGAGGCCCAGGTAAACTCTCAAGGAAGCTGGCAAGGAGGGAGGCTATGCTTGCTGTCAAGCGAGATTTCCTGAGAACGAAAGTTGAGGACTTCACAGCAAAGTTGAAAACAACGTGAGGATCTGAAATCCATCTACCCTTCCTTGCCGTAGAAACCGTGCTTACAACCTCACAACCTCTGCTCCAGCACCAGGCTCATGTCGTGTCCAGGAGTTACTGACCTATAGATCTACTGACCTTTGGATCTACTGACCTATGGATCTACTGACCTATGGATCTACTGACCTATGGTGCTGTTGCTATTTTTTCTTTGAAAACAACTACTGAGCCTCTGTGAGCATGAGAGGAGAGAGAGAGAGAGAGAGAGTGTGTGAGTTAGTTCAGGTGTTGCTTCAAGGTAGAATATGTCTACCTTGTTTGCTTTAAATCGTTTTATTATCATTTGTGTGTTTGATAGTTTGACTTCATGTGTTGGATCCCCTGGAAGTGGAGTTAGGTAGTTTTAAGTTGCCATGTAGATGCTATAAATCAAACCTGGGTCTTCTGGAAGAACATCCTTGTAACTGCTAAGTCATCTTTTTTGTCTTTTTTTTTTTTTTTTTTTTTTGTAAGACAGGGTCTCTCTATGTAGCCTCATTTGACCCAGAACCCACTATATAGACCAGGCTAGCCCTTGGACTCAGAGGGATCTGCCTTTGCCTCCCAAGTGTTGGGATTAAATGTATGCATAAGGTCTCTGTTGTCCCAGAACTCACCAGATAGGCTAGACTGGCTGGCTAGTGAGCCCTAGGGCCCCTCCCCACCTCTGCCTTCTAGGACAAACATCACAAGTACACAACATGGACCTTGCCTAGCTTTTTATGTGAGAGCTGGGATTGAACTCAGGTCTCCATATTTGCAAGATGATCACCTTACTAAGCAGTCTTCCCGGCTCCCTGGGGTGGAGGTGGGAATCTGGAAATAATCTGAGATCTAGGCATCAGCCAGTTTATTTTTTTCCTCCAGGTACCTGAGGGCACTGGAATCTGAGGAAACCTTGATCCAAATTACTGCTCACGGATCTTGTGCTCTCAGTGTCAACAAGCATGGTGGCCATGTTGTGCTTTCAAGAGCTACTTCTGTTGACCCTTGACCCTGGGAGGTAGTTCTAGGAGACGGATGACATTTTTCTTCCCTGAATAAATACTAATTCTAGAACCAAATTTTTAAGCTAGAGCAATAATCATGGAGAGAGAGGAGAGAGAAAGGAGAGGGACACACACACACACACACACACACACACACACACACACACACACACTCTCTCTCTCTCACACACACAGAGTAAGAGAGAGATCAGTTAGTTTCTGGGTTTTTAAAAACAGGTGAGCCAGTTCCAGCCTGTAAGGGTCATGGGTGGATGTGAGAGACAGCGTGTACCTGGAGGAGGCCACAGTACTGGAAGAGGCCTACTTTTACTTAAACTCAGAGCAGAAACCACAGGGGCCATAGCCCCCTGTTTCCTTTGGTTACCTCAATGCCTTCACCACATTACTTTCGTAAGAGCCTCATCCTTTCCCGACAATCCCTAGAGCGGCTAAATCACCGCCTCATTGTGACTCTTGGTTTTGATCTTTCAATGAAAACTAAAAGCCCATTGGCTTTAAGTGGGCAGATGACGCAAGATGCTTGGCCTGGGCTGGGCTGGGCTTCATCGTGGCCCAGTGCTGGGTATTTAGCTCTTTGCACTTTCCTCTTGCTCTGAGATACTTGTAAGGGCCATCTTGTACTTCGCTCTTCTCAGAGTTCTTTCGCTGGGGCTGGGGGTTAGATTTGTACAATGAAGCAAAGGCTATGAACCTTATCAAGCTCTTGTTCGTAGTACCCAATTACTATCAAGAAAATGTACACTTACCAGAAGCATATAGAGAAGCAGCTTGCTGGATTTCTTACTACCACCAAGCATATCATTAAAACTCGAGCTTTGGCCAATGGCATGGCTTAGCATGTAAAGGTGCTTCCTGCTGAGCTTGGCAACTTGAGTTCAAGGCCTGGAACCCACACGGTGGCAGGAAAAAGTGAAGTCTCTCAAGACTTCTTACCTGCACATATGTGTGAGCACACACACAGTAGTACATGTGTGCCCTACCCACATTGTAGCACATAAATGCCTATACATATAAACACACACACACATACACTGAAGCACATGTGTACTTACATACACACATACATACATTAAAGCACATGTGTACTTACACACACACACAGAGTAGCACATTTGTGTCCTATGCACACTCTAGCACGTAAGTGCCTATACATATAAACACACATACACATACTCACACACTTTAGCACATGTGTGCCTACACACACACACACACACACACACACACACACACAGTAGCTCATGTGTGCCCTACCTACACTGTAGCAATATGTGTCTATACATACAAATACATACATCCTTCATCACATATGTGCCATACATAAACACACTGTAGCACACATATGCCTATATATACATATATACACTGTAGTACATGTGTGCCTACAGGGGGCGGGGAGGGAAAGAGAGAGAGAGGAAAGAGAGGGAAAGAGAGAAACAGTTCTTTAAACCCAAAGTCACAGAAGAAGAACCCTGTGAAGCTTTTGAGGTCTCTGGTGCATGTCAACCGATGGTGTACATCACAAACTCCTCCCCAAGACAGAATAGAGCAGAGCAAAATTTGAAAATAGTTTTTAAAAAAATAAAAAAGGAAGAAAAGTAGTTTTTAAGTGGGCCTAGGGGAGCAAGGCAGTACACATTGAGGCTCTGAGCCTTGTGACGATTTTGGGAGGCCATATCCCTGGTTTGTGGTTCTGAGGAGACATTAATGTTTCCGGGAGGGTGAGCCAGTGTGACCAGCAGGACCTAGGAGTTGTGATCAGATAAAGGTCTGCCTGTCTCCCGTGAAGTCAGCTTTGCTCCATCCCACGGCTCTGTGAAGGAAAGAGAGGCTTTTACGATTGTATCCCCACATCCACCATCTGTAGCGGAAGGGGGCCTGGCTTTGGAGCAGCCCTTATGTACAACCAGGATGTGGAGCGGAGAGGTATTGCAGGATACATGGCCTATAAGCTCTTAGAGGGCAGGAGCAGAGCACTTCCCAGGCAGCTCCAGAGACTTCCCCCTACAGCCTAACGTGGCCAGTATCACATGCAGAAGGCCCGCAGGCTCAGAGGCAGGAGGACTAGGGGACTTGATAACCGAGGTGACTCTCAGAGCTTTACAGCACAGCCAGTGGTCATCGTGGCCATCTTCTGTGCCTTGCTGTCACCATCTTCTTTCTTCTCTCTCCACCGGGGACAAAGCACAGCAGCTGAGTCACTGCAGCTGACTCTTGGCATGAGAGCTTAAGCCAGATCTTCTGAACTGCACTTTCCAGGCATGTGGCCCAGCAATCTGGGTTTAGTAAAGTGCTTGATTCTAACAGTACCAGCCCGTACTGTTGTATGCTGCCCCCTTCCTTGGTATATCACAGTTTCTCTCTGCTCAGTGCTCCTCTGTGGCTGAATGTGCCTGGAGTAACAGGGTTTTCTTTGCTTTGCACCTCAGTCTCTGTGGAAGTATTAGTTCCAGTTTTCAGGGACAGAATCAGATTGGCTTCTGTTGACATCTCCCCTAGTGTGTTTTGGGGGTAGGGGTTGGAGTGAGGTGATGCTTCTGGTCAGAGACCACAGATGTACTGACCCGGGAGATGCGCCAATCTCAAACCAGTTAGCTGCAGCAGAAGCGGACTGGATCTCATGACAAAACTTTCTGTGTCTTGGGGGTAGGGGCTCTGATTGACAGGTAAACATCCAATCAGAGATGTTGGGTAACAACCTGACTTCAGCTCCATTCCTGTGTGGGGGCTGGTATTCCTGCTTTTGGACCCTAGCAGCTATGTGCATGCCTTGTGCTCAGACTCTCGACATACTGGGTAAGTTACCTTTCTCATTGCTGTGACAAAATGTCCAATAAGAGTGGGCTGGAGAGACGACTCAGCGGTTAAGAGCACTGGCTGCCCTTCCAGAGACTCCAGTTCAATTCCCAGCACCCACACAGCAGCTCATACCGTCTGTAACTTCAGTTCCAGGGGATCCAAACACCCTTACACAAATATAGACCAGTACACATAAAAATAAAAATAAAAATAAAAATAAAAAAACATTTTTTTAAAAATCTGATAAAAGGATTTCCTTGTGGCTCATCCTCAGAATAACCCATCATGGCAGGGAGACAATGGCTGTGGGAGCCGGAAGTGGTTGCTCACACTGGCATCTGCAGCCAGGAAGCAGAAAGGGGGCAGGGAGAGGGAGAAATGTTCAGCTCACTCCTTTTTTTTCCTTCAGTCCGGGGCTCCTAATCTATGCTGGTGCTGGGGGGGGGGTGAGGGTGGGGCCTTCCCACCTTAACCCAGTTTAGAAACTGCCTCACAGACGCGCCCGAGGGTTTGTTCTAGGTGATTATAGATCCTGTCCAATATTAGCTACCACTGAGCTGTGCTCTGGACACCAGGGGATTTGCCACCACGGGGTGGGAGTGGGGATGGGGTGAGGCAGAAGGCACTTGCTGACTCTATTTCCCACATGGGTGCTGGTCAGAACTTCCTGGGGTCAGTCTTAGGACAAGTGTGAGAGTGTTTCTGTCCCCAGGCTACTGCTTCCCTTGGATTGCTTTCTAGTTATGCCACACAGCCCTATCCGAGGGTTCTCTGAGCTGTCCTGTGCCCCCACTGCCTATTCTCCTGACAGATGGCTGGTCAGCAGCTGCTGTGGAATCACTGACGTTCTGAAAAGTTGGCTTCTCCGAGCCCTGGTTCAGGGCTGAATCATCAGCTAAGAAAACATCTGGAGGCATCCTGGGAAAGTGGAAAGAACCCCTGAGTCTGGCACCAGAAAAGCTCTGGCTGCTGTCTCCTGTCTTCGTGTGGGGCTGTGGAAAGAGCAGGATGAGCGTTGGGTGAGGTTGAGATTCACATTTTGTCCAGGGTTGGTTGCCCCTAAGAAACTAAGCTTCTCTCTAGTGTCTACCCTCCTGTCAGGCTTGCCCCATCTCAGCTCCATGTCCCTCCCTCCTGTCCAGGAGTCTGAGGGGTGGACCAGCCTCTATCGGTCTTGCTCCCGTGTGCAGCTGAGGTGAGGATCTTGGATTGATATTATTTTGTGTTAACTGTGTCTGCAGTGTGCAATTCTGGACAGCTCTCTGCTCCTGAAGCAACTGCAAACATGAAAATGGTTTGGATTCAGCAGATGGTCTCCCCAGAAGCCACTCAGCCTGCTTCTTCCTTCTGCAATGTAGAGCTGCCTAGAAACTCCAGATCTGGGCTCCGACTATATTTTAATGTAATTCCTCAGTCAACTTCTTCTCACATTGAAGAGGTAGTGCTCTACCGCAGAGACAGGCTGGTCACGCCTAGCAGCCACCAGTAGAAGTGGGCACAGTTCTAGCAAGTTAGGGAGCCACTAGAAATCACTAGAATGGGCAGAGGCTTTTAAATGCTAAAAGGCTTTAAAAGGGGGTGTAAGGGTTGGAGTGCACTTGCCTAGTGTGGGCAAGGTGAGTCGGTTTGATGCTTAACGCCCCACTCCCAGATAAATAGGGATGGCTGTGGCTCACGTGGCCTTTCTTCCTCCTCTGCAATGCAGATAGGACGAGATGGTTATAGTTTAAATGTGAAACACACACCCCCACTCCCACCTCCAGGCCATGAGTTTGAATGCTTGGTTCCCGGTTAGTGGTATGGTTGTAGCGCCCTTGTGGCAAAATTAGGTTGCTGGAGTAGGACATGAAGGTGACTTTTTTTTTTTTTTTTCTGGCCCAACCTCTCTGTTTCTTGATCCTCATAGATGGGAGGAAACTGCAGGCTCTCACTGCCACAGAGAGCCTCTTCCTACCTCAGTGGATTACGTTCCTTACACATAAGCTGAGGTCAACCCTTCTCCCTTAAGTTGCTTCTGCCAGGTACTGCATCTCAGCAACAAGGGACGAAACTAATGGAGTAGTTATCGTGGGACTTTGATGGTAGATGTGACCTACTAAGGATGCTAGTTAGGGAATACCAACCACATCTGGATTCTTGGTACCGACTTGGAAGAGTAGGCACCAGCTGAGCCCATCTGTGTATCCTTGGACAGCTTACATGTGTGCACTGAAGCCCTTGCTCCTGTTTGCCTTTTGTAGCCAAATAGACTCCTACATTATGGGATGAGGGGTGCTGGGTTCTAGGAGAGGGCAGATTGGCCCAGGGCCTCCTAGGCTCAGAACTCTTTATGTTGATAGGGCCTTACTTCACTAAATACAAGTCCCTTTCAGGCTAGATAGTAAATTCAGTTCAGCTTCCAAGGCCTAGTGAAGGCTGTCTGCAGCCTTGTGTAGGCTCCCTGAAACTTCTTGGTGCTCCCCAACTCCTGAAAGTCCCCATCTCGTGTCATATTCTGGTTGTCCACTCATCTGTCTCACAGGCTCAGGTAGAGTAAGGATGATGCCTTCATTTCTGTAGCCCTGGGGGGCAGACATTTGCTGAACTGCTTCTGGGGAGGATAACACTATCAGTATGTGAGAGCCTAGGTGGAATTGGATAGCTCCGGGCTAGGAGAGGAAGTTAGCTTGGGGGTCTAGGGTACAACCCAATCCACAGGGCCTGGGTGCAGGCTAGAAAGGAGGTGTTGCTAGCCCTGCTTCCTGATGACTTCATAGGCAAGTCTAGGGGAGTCTCTCTGGAGACAGAGCCTCTTAGAAACCTTCAAGGTGTTTTCATTCTGGCTTTGGCGTTTAGCTGCAGGAGAGTGGCTTCCTTCGGCTGACCAGAAGCTGGGAGCTCTGCTTTGAGCTAGAGTATTTACAAACAACCTAACAACAGGTTTCTTTCCCATCTCCCCTGGTGGAAGAGATCAGTTAAACTTTTACTTCTGATCTTGGTTTTGGGACTCGAGCACCTGTGCTGGAGGGCACTGAGAAATGGTCCGGATGTAGGAAGCCTGGGCTCCTACCCTGATCTTAACACTCCCAGGTGGACTGTGTAGGCTCTTCTCATTTTTCTCTGTTCTGGGATGGAGTTGGGTGGATAATCTTCCAGCGGTAACATTGTAACCCTCTTGAGGAGACTCATACAGGCAGAATGTGGAGCCTGAAGGTCACGAGAGGTTGCCATCTTACGTGGGAACTTGAGACACTCCCATCTCTCAAGCTAATGGAGGAGATGGTTTTGGCTGCAGGCATTTACTGAGCCACAGCGCTGTGCTAAGAGCCTCCATCACCTCACTGAAGAGTCAGTCACAAAGCCTCTGGAAGGAAGGGTTGTGTAAGTTACTTTTCTATTGTGATAAAATACCATTAGCACGGTAACTTAAAAAGAGTTTAATGGAGCTTACAGTCCCAGAGCTTTAGAGTCTGTAATGGCTCAGTAAAGACATGGCAGGAGAGCAGATGAGCATATACATCTCAAACCACAATTGGGACGCAGAAAGGCACACTGGGAATGCTGTGAGTCTCTTGAATCCTCAAACCTGCCTCCAGTGACACACCTCCTCCGACAAGACCACGCCCCCTCCAACAAGACCACGCCTCCTCCAAGACCAACAAGACCCCGACTCCTAATCCTTCCCCATCAGTTCCACCACACTTGAACATAATGGCTTATGGGAGCTATTCTCATTCGAACTACCACAGGCTGTTAGTGTTCCATTATGCAGGAGGGAAATAGAAGCAGAACCTGGCTTATCTGTGTTCAGGTATTCTATATACATAAAAACCCACCTGCAGTATGACAAATGAAATTACCCCCCCACCCCACCCCCTTTTTGTTGTTGTTGGGCAGCCACAATGACAGAAAGAATAAAGATCTGGCACTTTAAGAAGCCAGGTGGATACATAGTTCTAGTAGAGGGTGGAGCCCTCAGTGAGTGGCATTACTGGGTCTCCAGAATTGGAGTCAGTGAGATGACCAAGCCCATGAACCCTGGCTCTGGTTGAGTCTACAGCCGGGATTGGGTGCCCAGGCTCAGCAGGGGAAGCTGTTGGAGTCTGACATCAACTTTAGGGCCCATGTGGGGTCTGCCTTGTGGAAGAACTACAATTATGCCCATTATACCTGTCTTGAGTGATTCACTGGAGCCGCCGCTTACATAGGAGCAATGTTCCTTTTCATTTTTTTAATTTGCATTTTCCGGTGACTCACTGGGATTGAAAGTACAGTGTCATTGACTGGAGATGAAAAGGGGCTGGGGGGAGAAAAAAACACAAAATGTCATCAGGTACGCGTTGAAGACAAAATTATCTGAACCAGGTCCAGGTGATTTGGGCTTCAGATTCTATGGGTTCAGACCTGCCTCCTACTTCCTGAGGCTTTTGCCTCACCACTTCCTGGAAGTGGGAGGCTGCCCTGTGATGCCATGAGGGTAGGGGGAGGTATAATCTCCTGACAGGAAGTCTGCAATCTGGATCAGAAAGACCTTGGTTCAAGTCTCTGCTCAGACCTTCTGCTTGTTCTATGACCCTGATCAACTTTTGTCAGGTCCCTGAACCTCAGATCGCCCATGTAAGAGTGGCAGCTTGCAGACTGAAGGGGGCCTGCGCCACACAGGTTATACCTTGTAAAAACTTGGCATGAGTGATGAAACACCAGTAAATATTAACACAAATAATGCATTGGATACTTGGTATATGGTATCTTGGTCCTTAAGACAGACTTCGTAAGTGGTCTAATTTAATGTTGTAAATGAAAACCTGAGCCAATTCCATTAAATGGCTTGGCCAGTGTAATGCAGCTAGTGAGTGACAGAGCTGGACTGGTGCACACAGGTCTAACTGACTTTAAAGTTCAGCATAAAAAGAATTTTGTCCCTACTCATAGTTTCCCAATGCAACTGGCTTGTCCCTGCTACCCTTCAAAGTGAATCTGCCCAGAGCCCCCAGTTCCTTCTTCCTGGTAGATACCCCTACCAGGGCCTCAGACACTTCCTCCAGGATTTTCTGGTCATATCTGGCCTATCCTCTTCAGCTGACCAAATAGTTCGTTCAGTCCCATCCCAATGGCTGCTGAGACTCAGGCCCACAAGGGCAAGATATTTCTGGCTGTCCTTTCCTTTGACTTGCACTAAGTTCTTGCTATCTCCTCCCTCTCTGGATAGCCAACTGCAGCACCCCTAGCTGGGCTCTTCTCTGCCCACCTCAGGCATGCGCCTCCCTCCCTGAACACTTAGTGGTTCCTGATGGGCTATACTCCTCTTCCCAGACCCAACTCCTGTGTCCCTTCTGTTTTCTGGTCCCAGTTTCCCTATCTACGGGGGTGGGAGGGTGGGGGTGGGGTAAGTACCGGGTCTGTGGCCCCTGCTGCCAGGGGTGCCTAATGGATTGGCTGCTCTGATGCTCCATCTCTCCTCTAACTCACTATGGGCAGCGTTGGAAGGAAGTTGGCTGGGAAAGCCCATCGGGTCAGTGGGTCAGCCAGCAGCCGGTCCGGGCTCTGGTCTCTTAGTCATCCTGTCAGGGTTGCCGCCTCATGGGATTGCCACCCTCTCCTTCCTCCTTTCAAAACAAGCTTCTTTGCTGGAAGGAAAGTATGTCCTGGAGGGCTTACCCAGAGCTCTCTAGCACTTCCTGTTGACCCTAAGGTGGCAGGCTTTGGGGGTATGAAGTGGTCCCTTTTTAGGGGGATGTGGGAGTCCCTTTTTCGTTCTCAGAGGCCATACACCAGAAGAGAAGGAGTAAGGAGAGACCCACTACAGTTTCCCCAGAGGTAGACTGTTCCCAGAGGCCCCAGTGGAGCCTGTGTGGCTGGATCCCTGGTATAAAATGTAGCTGATTATGATTCTGAGAGAGTCACTTGTTACACAGCCGAGAAATACCACAGGACAACCCAAGGTGGCCAGGACATGCAGCCCCACCCTCCAAGCTTTGCTGCGCTTGATGCTGCTGTAGGTGCTGAGTGTGTAGGAACAATATCTTACCCCCCAAGGAGTTCAGAGTCTTCTCCCGGGTAGCAGACATTTTGATCCCAAGTCGTGTGGCTTACTGAGGAATGTCACCTCTTGGGGGTCTAAATAGGAAACAGCTTTATTATTCCACATTGCGTTTTGTTATGCATTTGGAATCCTTCCTTTCCGGCCCTGTGATACGTTTGAGGCAGATTCTAAAGCTTCCTGGTCCTTTTTCAAAGTTGGTGTTGATGCTGGCCCGGGAGGTGGGAAGGCTGGCATCCTGTTTGGGGTTCTCAGCCCCCTTTGTTTTCAGGGTTAGCTCCGTTCTGGGGACTGTATTAGTTACTCAACTTTGTGACAGAAGTACCTGCCAAGCAGCTTACAGAGGAAAGCTTTAGGGTCTGGGCACAAGTGTGGGTGTGTTGCACCCACGGCCAGGAAGGAGAGAGAGGTGTGTGCTGGTATTCCATTCACTTCCTCCTGTGCAATCCAGGAGCCTATCCAGGGAACATTGTCTTCCTACCTCAATTAATCCAGTCTAGAAACTTCTACAGACATGACCTGAGGTGATTAAAATCCCATGGAGCGGGCAGTCAGGCACGTGAATTGCTTATGTAATCTGTTACCACTGATGTACAGGGGTCTGCTCCCACACAGGTGAAAACATCCAGGGCTCAGAAGGGCTTCTGGGCTGCTTTTGTCTGCATAGGTACAGGTGGACTCAGGTTCCCTCTGGAGACACTGCTTGATCTCCCTGATGATGTTTTTCCTTCTAGAATTTTCTTAAGCGTTCTGAGTACCTCTTATGGAGTCATTGTAAATTTGTAGGCGAGAGACTTTATGGCCCCAGCAACCTCAGGTTATGTCAGAACAACAATGGTGAATGAATGGAATGATATTGAATTCTGCCCTCTTATGCCTGGGCTAACAGGTATTTCCCAATTCTAGAAGAGTCAGAGTCCTTAGGACTGAGTTGTATCTCGTGATTTACACTTTGAATCTAATCCCTATGTGTCTGGCTATGTTTGGAGATACGGTTTTGAAGAGGGTAATGAGGTTACATACAAGTATGGACCCCATCTGATAGGACACGGGAGAGTGCTCTGTGCAAGTGCGTGAGCGCTCAGTGAGGAGATGCTCCTCCGAGGTAAAGAGAGAAACTCCTTAAAAGCCTATGTTATAGCACCTTCAACTTCCCAGCCCCCAAAGCAGTAAGAACCAGTTTCTGTTCCAGACATCTAGTTTGTGAAATTCCATGGGGACATTTCCACACAGGGAGTGGGGTGCCTCAGTATGAACCAGGAACGTGGGTCCATGAGTTGGGCTTGCCCAGATGTGCCCACACCAGCAACCTCTTCCTCCTCCTCTTCCTCTTCCTCCTCCTCCTCTTCCTCCTCCTCCTCCCGCCAAAGACCTCCCTTCAAGTGTCTCTGTCCCCATCCAGGCCTGCCAACCCTTTCCCTCACACACATTCAATTCATGCTGACCCCTCCAAGGTTGTGCTTGTGTCCTCTCTGAAGACATGCAGACTGCTGATGTATTTATAACGATGACTCATACCACCTAATATTCTGCAAGGAGTTTGACTTAGCCAACTCCCCTGGAATCTAAAACAATTCATGCTTCTAATTGATAACCGTGTCATTTCCCCGAGATGGTCATCTCTGGCATCCTCTTGACCTTGTTGCCAAATGACTCTATGAACTCCCCCCCTGTCACCTCCAGCGGCATCACACTCTTGTTTAACAGGAATCTGCCCCACCCCATGACCTTCCCAGCCAAACTCCTCTCCAGTATTAACCTTGAGGCAGAGACTTCATACTGTACTGATGGGAAGGCCTCTGTGGAATTTGTGCCAGGGTTTGCTGGTGGTTTAAGGAGGGGTGGGTCAGGAGTGGGGAACTCTGGAGTGTCTCCAGGTCTCTGAGGCCGCTTTCTCTACCCTTCCTTCCCTCTCTGAAGCCCCAGCTCTGACCAGTGGAGTATCCATGGCGGTAGTTTGTACCTTGCTACTGGTGGCTTGGGGAACAACATTGAAGGGACTACATGGCAGGAGTTGATGTCACCTCTTCTGTCATCTCTCATAGTAGGTAGGGTCAGCTACCTCTCATGCCAATTGGGGGTCTCTTGCAGTCAGTCTGGGATATAAGATCTCCCTCAACAATTTTTCAGCAGACACCCATGATATATATACACATAATATTAGATATATTAGATATAATAGATATTAGTATATAATATATAAATATATAATCAATATTAATATATAAATACACACACACACACACACACACACACACACACATATATATATATTTCCTGGGGTACATCCTCATAAACAAAAGCAGAGGCCCTGGGTAGTGGTGTCCACATCCCCAACTATAAGTTTTTCATACACACAGCATGCTGATCTCTAGTGCTTCCATACTGATAGGAGAAGGATCCTTGTATCCCACAGCTCGAACTCTGGAAAATTCCCTTCCTCACCAATCACAGCCCGTTGGTTATTTCACCCAGTCCACAGCCTCCCCAGGTGCGCAGGCCTTTCTCATTGATGATTGACACCGCTCTGCTCCACCCCCTGCCTCCTTGAGCTAGCTCTTCCTTCTCTGTCTTCTCTCTGCTTGTTCTACTCTCATCAGGTGAGCTCCAGTCAACATCTGCCTCCCACCCCCTCATTCTACTGCAGGTCTGAAGTCCTAGTTGACATGCACAAGCCCTGGGGTCTGGTCTCTGTAGCCCTTGACATTAGTAAAGAAAGCTTCTAGGACTAGCCCTTCCTCTCCCAGTGTGGGCACATGTCTTTCCTGTTGCTAACTACTGAAGAGTGTCGACCTGTATATATGTATAACCACCCTCCACTTACGTGATATTCTATTCTGGATCGGATTCCCTTATTCATTTGGAGAGAGACCCCTTTTTCTTCAGAGCATCTGGCTTGGTTGGTACTTGAAATCATAAGGTGATGATGGAATTAATATCTAGTTTGCCAGCTAGGTTGGAAAATATACAGGTGGAGAAGTCTATTTTAAAGAGGGCATTGCTTTTCTTCTTAAGGAATACTTACTCACACACACACTCACACACACACTCACATACACACTCACATACACACACACACACTCACACATATGCACACACATATATACACACACTCACACACATGCATGCAAATATATTTACTTGTTTGTTTGTCAGTTGTAAGCTACCAGGTAGCCCAGGCTGGCCTTGAACTTGCTATGCAGCTGAAGCTGGCCTTGAATTCCTGGTCTTCTTGCCTCCAACTCCAAGGTGCTAGGATTACAGGCGTGCACCACCCTTTCCTGCTACTAGAAAACACCTGAAGCCACTCACGAGCTTCAGGAAGACACTAACTGTCCACTTTTCTCATTTGCGATGTTCACTCCTGGTGACTGGAGGCCCCTTAGTTTTGAAATGTGTCTATGAACTTGCCTTTGTTAAGCATTTAAATATTCAGTGGTAAATAAAAGACACCTGATGTCTAAGGATGGAGAGACAGTGAGCCCTCCTGCACCCACCAGTTAAGGGAGAAGCATGCATTCCTTGTGGCGGCCTCTCAGAAGCCCTCCCTCCCCAGCCATTCCTCCATCCTCAGAGGTAACTATTATCCTTCACTGCATGCATGTGTTTTTCTTCATATTTATACCAAGTGTTTGTATCTCTAGACAATAGGCTGTTCGGTTTTGCTGGATCCTTTTCAAACTTTATATAAATGGAAACAGAGTATGTTGTCTTTTGTCCGAGGTCCTCCTTTCTTTTGGCTTAAGAGTTCGTTCTGCTCTGTGACTGCAGCTCTCTCACTGCTGCTTTTTTGCATCCTGTCAGGTGAGCACACCATAGTGAACTATTCTCTGACCATTAGTGGAGATGGTAAACATTTTGTTTGCTTTCTCCCTTCCTGCCATCGGCTGCCATTAGCTGCCTCCTTCTTCTTCTTCCTCACTGCCTTGTTCCTGTTACAAACTGTTATGGTGAGAGTCCCGCCTTGTTCACACCTAAGAGCCACAAATGTGGCCATGGACCACTGGCCATTGTTGGGGATTGGATCTAATGCTTTGAATTAATCCGGCTCCCCAAATCAGGATTCTGTGTGTCCAAATTAGTGTCCTCAATTAGTTTTTGATTGATCAATAAAGAGCCAATGGCCAATGGCCAAAGGCTGGAAAGGTAGACTAAGGAAGGAAGGACCTTTGGATTTACATAGGATAGGAATTGGAAGAGAGGAAGGAGAGAGGAATTGCCATGATTTGGGGGAGAAGGATGGGATATAAGCACTTCAGGAGAGAAAGCCAATCAGCCATGCAAGGCCACTTACCAGATTGGACCTGGGGTAGCAGGGGAAAGTTTAGGAGTGCCCAACCTTTGAGCTAGTCACAGCATGTCAAGAATTAACTGACTCGGGGTTGGGGATTTAGCTCAGTGGTACAGCGCTTGCCTAGGAAGCGCAAGGCCCTGGGTTCGGTCCCCAGCTCCAAAAAAAAGAACCAAAAAAAAAAAAAAGAATTAACTGACTCTATGTGTGTGTGTGTGTGTGTGTGTGTGTGTGTGTGTGTGTGTGTGTGTGTTTCAATCCAAAAAGCTCCTGGGTGGGTGGCTGCTCAGCTTGACTAAACTCACTGCCACAGGCCATAAGGAATGTACATCTTGGTGCTTTCTAGATGTCTTAGGCTGGTTTGTGCTCCCCCTCTGCGGGAGACTTGGTACTGTGTGTGTGATGCTAAGCAGTGGTACCTTTGAGAGCTGAGGTCTGTGGCTGGGTAATCACGCCTTGAGGGTACTGCCCTTAAAGAGGGTGTAATGATGGTTTCATGGAGTGAATGAACGCAGCCTCTAAACCTTTCTGACTTCTGGTGTCACCATGTGATCTCTCCCTCCTACACACGATCCTATCCTAAAGCTGTCCGCTGTGTTATGATGTGGCCTCAGAGGCCCTCACAAGAGATAGGAGGTGCTGTCTTATTTCCTGATCACGCCCATGAGCTTCGATGTTTCAACTGTCTTCTGTCTGTAGATTTCGTCTTCATATCTTTGGCCTCCTTTACTGGTGATGTTTCCTCAGAACTGATGAGTAGTGGCTCTTTATGGCCCTTGAGCATGAATCTCTTAAGACTTTTCTTGGAGTATGATTGGAGAATGAAAAATCATAGATCCTTAACTATTAATTGCTACCATTAGATGGATTTTGCCAGTGCATTTGGCCATGTGACCCACTCACCCCTCGTGTCTGTTTTCTAGTAAGTTCTCCTGTGTTCTCAGGTATTTCTCTTGTTTCACAGCAAGCATGTTTGGCCCCTTTTCATTGGATAATGCCTTTGAGACCAGATCTATCGGTGCTGCATAGCTTTTCCCCCATTGCTCAGTAGGTCTCCTCTGTGTAAATATGGTGCAGTGCTTATCCATTCTCCCATCAGTGGACATAACTTACACTCTCTCACCTTTTTGGCCCCCAGTGATAAAGTGGCTATAAATAATTTTGTACATACCATCTGCAGACATATGCTTCCATTTTTCTCTCTTGTAAAACAATGTATTTTTTATGTGCAGTGGTGTTTTGCCTGCATGTATGTCTGTGTAAGGGTGTTGGATCCCCTGGAAGTGGAGTTATAGATGGTTGTGAGCTGCCATGTGGATGCTGGGAATTGAACTCCGGTCCTCTGGAAGAGCAGACAGTACTCCTAACCACTGAGCCATCTCTTCAGTCCACTTTCATTTCACTTGGGTGAATGTCCTGGCCTGGAACCCTGGGTCAGAGGGGAGGTTATCACAACTTTGTAAGATAGACAATGTTACATTTTTTGTTTCTAGCTGTGAAGGACCATTGTCAAGTTCTCTACAAGAAAAGAACTGGTAGGAAATACACATGTGTATATCGTCTGTGCCTCTGGAGGCCGAAGGCTGACATCAGTTCTCCTTCTCTGTCTTCCTTTACCTTATTCTTTGAGACAGGGCTTCTCACTAAACCTGGGGTTCATTGGCTGGACTGACTAGAACCCTGGGATCCTCCAGTCCCTGCCCTTCACCCAACCCTGTTGGAGTTACAAGCATGACCCTCCACATCCAGCATTGTATATGGGTGCTGAGGACTCAAACTTGGGTCCTCATGTTTGAGCAACAAGTCCTTAACCCACTAAGCAACCTCCCCAGGCCCTGTTTCCTACTTTAAAATTTTTTTTAGGGGCTGGGGATTTAGCTCAGTGGTAGAGCGCTTACCTAGGAAGCGCAAGGCCCTGGGTTCGGTCCCCAGCTCCGAAAAAAAGAACCAAAAAAAAAATTTTTTTTAAAAGATATATTTATTTTATGTACATGGGTGTTTTGTCTGTCTGTCTAGCACATGCACGCCTGGTGGCTGTGCCGTTTAGAAGCAGGCATCTGATCCCTGGAACTGGAGTTAGGGATGGTGTAGGTCACCATTCGGGCACTGGGGATCTAACCTGGCTTCTCTGAAGGATAGTAAGTGCAGTTGACTGCTGAGCCATTCTTGAGTCCCCTCTTCTTAAAAATACTATTTTAAAACTGTCATTGTTTGTGTGTGCTGTGTTTTATAATAGAAAGAGCCAGGCTATGTTTGGTAGACGTGAGGTACGGTGAGGTGGAAGGGGGTGCTTCGGCGGGCCCATGCTGAGGCATCCCTTCCCCCCTGAGCGACCAGCCGTACTACAGATATGATATAGAATAGTTTATTTAGGGCGTGGGGAGGGGAGTTGAGGGAGTAGAGGCAGAGAAAGGCAGAGAGAGAGAGAGAGAGAGAGAGAGACTGGGCAGGAATACATGGTGAGAGAGGGGAGGGGAATGGGGAGAGAAGGGACAGAGAGGGTAAGAGAGCAAAAGAATGAGAAGGGGGCAAGCAGCCCCTTTTATAGTGAGTAGGTAACTGTGGGGCGGAGCCTAGAAGCCATGCTAACAGTGTGTGTGAGTGCCAGTGTATGTGTGTGCCATGAACATGGGTCAGAGGACAGCCCTAGACATCCTCACTGTCCACCTTGTCAAGGGTCTTGTTTTTTATTGCTACGGCATTCTGGCTGGAGCTTCCAGGGATTCTCCTGCCTCAGCTCCCATTATGCCGTAGGTGCACTGGCCCGAATATGTGTGCTATGCCCGGCTTTTACATACCTTTTAGAAATCTGAACACAGACCTCACATTGTGTAACAAGGGCTTTACCCACTGAGCCATCTCCCCAGGCTGCCCCTCTCTTCGTGGTTTAAAGTTCTCTGTGTCCTCTGCAGCTCTGGTCAGTTCCTAGTATTGCTGTTTGGTGCCCTTTCTGCCTGTGGTCTGTCAGATCAGGAAGCTGTCTATTTTGTTGTTAATTAATATTTCCTAGGTTTAGGTTTGATGACGTCTGCGGCTTCGCTGCTTTTTGTGCTGTTTCTTGGACCTCATTCTGCCATGCCTTACGTCGTATCTGGAACTCGATGCTCAATACATCAGAGTTTCCTTTTCCTCTAGCTTTTGTAATTCCCATGTTAACGACATCCCACACAGTCTAGTTCGTGGAATTTTATCACTCATTTCTAAATGGGTTACGGTTTCTCCTTTGAGCCATTTGCTGTTGAGAAGTGTATGTTACATCTCTCAAGTGCTGGATTTCTTTTAAAGCCATGCTGTGTTATTGATTATGAATTTCAGTGAAATGTATCGAGAGATGATGTTGGGACGTGGCATGCCTTATAATGTAGAATGAGGTCAATTTTGAAAACACAGATTTTTGTTTTACTTTTTATTGATTCTTTGTGAACTTCACACCATGTACCCCAATCCTACTTACCTCTCCATTCCTTTATACCATCCACATTTATAACCTCTCCCCCAAAAGAAAATAAAAATAAACAACAACAACATCTCATCATGGAAGCTGTAGTGTGTCCCAGTGTGTCACACAGTATACATACCCTTTTGTGCACACATCTTGACTTGCAAAAGTTCATTGCAATGAGTCATCGGTCTGTTTTGAGGCCTCTGGCTTCTGCCATGCTATCAATATTGGATCCTCGCAGGACTTTTCTTGGATATCTTGTTGTTGCCCTGTGTCATGGAGATCCTGCAGATTTGGATCACAGATCTTGGGGTGGGCCAGCTCAGAACCCTGGATCTGATTCTTGGTAGCGGAGTTGGTCGGCAAGCCAATTCTCTTGTACCCACACCACCAGGGCCTGTTCTCCCCTGGTAGCTCACACAAGGGTAGCCAGCCCGGGGCAGGGCTAGCTCTCCTGGTCTTGCCCTCAGGGTGGCTCCCTGTATTTAAGACACCAAGGGGATCTCTACTGTGCTGCCCAGGCACGGTGCTGGGCCATGGCCTTTGTCTCTGAGCCACAGACATCAAAATAGATTCCTGCAGCTGCATGGCCACAGTCCAGACACAGCCCTCAGCAGCAGCACAGTCTGGGACTTCCCATAGCCTCGGGTGGAGGGAGGGGCAGGCTGTTCCTCTTCACCCTTCAGTCTTCAGCTCCACCTTCCCTAGCACTCAAACCGTTCTGCTCTCTCTCTCTCTCTCTCTCTCTCTCTCTCTCTACTCTCTCTCTCTCTCTCTCTCAGACTTTCACTTCAAAGTGGCTGTGTTCAGGCCACGCCGCTGATGCCTTCTGAGGGTCTTCCTACCAGCCTCTGAGCTCACAGTTCCTTTTTTAAAATGCTTCTTTTTCAAACATAACAGTGATCTTGTAATACCACACCAGAGAGGCAGAAACCTATAGTTCCTAGGGGTGGCCAGCCAGACTAGCTGACCTAGTGAGTTCCAGGTCTTTCAGAGACTTTGTCTAAAATAATAAACAGGGTGGTAAGCTGGCAAGATGGCTCACCGCACAAGCCCGTCAACCTGAGTTTAATCCCTGGAACCCACGTAAGGAGGAAGGAGAGAATTGGCTCCATATACGGAGTTGTCCTCTGACCTCCACATACATGCTGTGGCTTATGTGTGCACACACAATAATAGCAGAGGCTATGATCTCACACACACACACACACACACACACACACACACACACACACACACACACACATCCGTAGTCTCTAGCTGTTGTCTGAATATTTCTTTCAGTTATTCTGTAATAATAAGTATATTCTTGTCATATATTAGCTAACCATATCAGTTTTCCTTCTTACTAACATTTACCTAGGGTTCTGGAGAAATGTCTTAATGGTTAAAAGCATTTGTGATCTTGGTTGATCTTGTACAGGGCCAGGCCTGGGTTTGGTTCCCAGCACCCACATGGTGGCTTATGTGTTTATAACCAGGGGACCTGATGCCCTCTTCTGACTTCCTCAACTACTGCTTATATGTGGTACATAGATATGCATACAGGCAAAACACTCATATAGACATACATATATATACATATATATATGTGTGTGTGTATGTGTATATGTATATGTATATATATAAAATAAATGTAAAAAGGTTTACCTAGTTCATCTTTCTTTTTCTAGATTTTATTGTGTATGTGCATTCATACATGTGTGTGCTTGTGTGTGTGTGTATGTGTGTGTGTGCATATAGGCCAGAAAAGATGCCCTGGAACTGGAGTTCCACTCAGTTCAGTCAGTCAGCTGACCAATGTAGGTGCTGGAAACCGATATAGCCTTCTGCAAATACAGCAAGTGTTTCTAACGGCTAAGCTGTTTTTTCTGCCTTCGACCCCAGTTGATCTTTCTGTTCTTTAAGAATTCAAACCTTTTTCAAGTCCTTGATTTTAAGTGTGTCCTTTGTAAACAGAATACATACGGCTTTTTTCCCCCTAGTCTGAAGGATTCTTGTCTCTCAAGAGAGTGATTCTGTGTTTTGAAATGTTCTTTGGAGCTTAGTACAGTGGTTCACACCTGCCATCTCAGTATTAGGACACTGAGGCAGGAGAATCACCATAAGTTTAAGGCCTACTTGGGCTACAGAGTGAGACCTTGTCTCAAAAGGACATAAGAAATAAGTAATGCTATAATTGCTAGTGTATTTGAGGGAGATTTGATCTAACAAGGCAACATATACCCATTATCCCTGTGTCCTTCCTAAATTACACATCTCACCAGACCCTTTAATTGTGATATTTTCTTCCTTAGCTTATGTAGCTCTCCGGTTTTTATACTTTTCATTTTCATTAAACTGTTCACTGTAATCATTATTATTTTAAAGTGTCAAGACTTATTTAGATTTACTTATATTTTTGCATCAATTTGCTTACCACAGCTTGTTTCTAACTCTCTGTGTGTGTGTATGTGTGTGTGCATGCGTGTGCGAGTGTATACCTATGTAGGTCAGAAGAGGGTGTTGGGTGGGTCCCATAAAACTGGAGTTACATGTAGATGCGAGCTGCCCAGCAGGGATTATGGGAAATGAACTTGGGTACTCTCTGAGAGCTTTTGCACACACATCACACAGGTCCGGCTGAGCCAGCTCTTCAGCCCCACAACTCCTCAGCCAACATTTGTTTTCTTTTGTTTTATCTTTTAGACTTTTTCAAAATCATAGATGAAATGGTAAGCTCTTAGTCTCAGCTTAGATAAGGGTCGTGTTTCATCGTTCTTTTGTATACAGTATTCGGTATAGAGTATATGTTCTGAGTATTGAGTTCCTGGCTGACAACCATTTGCTTTGAGCAGTCTGAGTGTTCTGTGTACAGTATGCACTCAGAAGAGTATAGAACTCCTGACTGAAGACCATTTGCTTTGAATGGTTTGGAGATGTTTGCCTGTCGCCCTGTATTGTTGGTGCTAAGAGAGACACCGCTGTTCTTCTTTCTCAGTCTGAGTTCTCGGTGTGGGCGCCATGACGCAGGGTGACATACAGCGGAGGGTGACACCCATTACCCCTGAGTAATTATTAATAGCCTCCCTCTCTCCAAAAATATCCCAGTTAGCACAGCAGGGCCCCACGTCTAACTACAGCACACCTGAGTGGGCTTTTATTCTTCCCTTCTGAAAGACTCATTGTGCTTCCTGGAGCTCATGAGTCATGGTTTCTGGAGAGTTTGCTAAAAGCTTTTTTTTTTAACCTTAGGAAATGAGAAGTTAATAACTATATCTTTGAGTTAATGCAGTCTTTTTATCAAACCATCTGACTGACTCGGACTCTTTCGAGCTTGCATGGCTATTGTCAGGAGCATCAGATGTGTAAGGTGAACCATTTCTGGGGCCCCAGTTCTCCGACGCTTTCCTCAACCCTTAGTATGTTTGCTCTTATCGGGTATCATGTATAGAGTTCATAAAACAAACCAGAGAGGTGACATACACAGCTCAGGGAGACTTCTCAGGGAAACAGAGGCAGGAAGATTGTGAGTTTTGAACAAGCCTGAGCTTCACAGTGAGAACCTTACTTTCTTAAAAAACAAAAAAAAAAGTATCAAGAGTATAAAATATATTAAAGAATGATGGTCCCAGCCTTAATTAACAGTAACAACCTCTAACACCGTGGACTTAACACTCTCCCTTTGGCCTCTGCTCAAATACGTCCTGCGCCACTGTTCTGAATTTAATAGTTCCTTTTCAACTCTGGGCAGTTTCGGTACATGCATATGTATTTTTAAAATAGTCTATTATTTAAGTGTGTCTGCTTTTGAAGTGTAGCAAGTGGATGGGTAGACATTGTCTCTGGTGACCTCCAGGTTCCTGGTTTGGAAGCCTATTGTCATTGATGGGCTGCTGTTCAGTCACATCTGCTGCCCTATGGTATTCAATGTTTAGCCAGCTTAGCTCTAACCTGCTAATTAAGGGCCCTTGGACTTTTTTTTTTTCTTACTTAAATTATATACTCAGATTTCTGGGCCATAGGGAGCATGTGTGTTCAACATCACTAATCAGTACCCAGCAACTAGAGCCGGTACTACTCTGTAGCCCATTTCCCGCCAGTACCACTCCGTCACCCGTTTCCCGTGTATAAGCTCCTCTTGCCTGGCATGATCATTAACACTGGCTATCGTCAGTGCTGAAATTGTTGCCAGACTGGTAAGTGTGGACTGACATGACACATGTACGCACAGGCATTTAGACTCACACTTTTCCCTGTGCTCAGGAACCATTGTCTTTTTCTCTTCACTGGGGTTTCCGGTTGGTCCTAACTAACATCTACTTTGGGTTTGTCTTACTGATTTGTAAGTGTTCTCCAAATCCAGCCTTGTGCTATGTACTGCAAATGTCTTGTCCAGCTCGCAGACTCCTTTCCCTCCTTGGTTACAATGTTTCTTATATACCAGAAGTTCTTAATTTTTCTCTCTAGGTAGATACTTTTTTCCACGTAAGTAGCTTTGTTTGAGAAGCCCCCTTTCAACTCTGAGGGTCTCAAATGATCATCCTGATTACAGTCTGGCTACTTAAGGGGTCCTTTATACTTGGCTCTGGTCCCCCTTTAAAAAAGCTTTAAATAAGAGGAGAAAGGAGAATTAATTTAGGTTTTTCCATATGGGTAAAAACCCTTTCAGTAGCATTGATTATCATCTTTCCTCATTAGTTTGTAACAACTATTTTGTCATATATTCTGTTTTTGAGTCTTTATGTTTGGAATGCAAGAGCTTACTAAAGAAACCTGTAACCTGGGGTTGGGGATTTAGCTCAGTGGTAGAGCGCTTACCTAGGAAGCGCAAGGCCCTGGGTTCGGTCCCCAGCTCCGAAAAAAAAAAAAAAAAAAAAAAGAAACCTGTAACCTTCAGGTAGCTTGTAAAGAAAAGAAATGCAAGACTAGAGAGATGGCTCAGTGGTTAAGAGCACTGACTGTTCTTCCAGAGGTTCTGAGTTCAATTTCCAGCACCCTCACAGTGGCTCACAACCATCTGCAATGGAATCCAATGCCCTCTTCTGGTGTGTCTGATGACAGCAACAGTTTACTCATATGTATTAAATAAATAAACAAATAAATCTCTCAAAAAATTTTTTTAAAAAAGAAAAGAAATGCATTTTCCTCCATTATGAAGGCTAGTGTGTGCTCCTAGATGAGGACTATGCTTATGTCCTTCTCTGGTAAAAGGGACACAAGAGTTCTTTGGGGCCTCTGTAAGTAGGGCACTAATCGCATTTGTAAGGGTTCCCCTCTTAGGACCTCATCACAACAAAAGATCTCACTTTGTAATAGCACCCCCTTGGCATTAAGCATTTCAGTGTCAAATTCTGGAGAAGCATTCAGACCACAAGGCCGTTGTTCCCGTGCCATTCCTCCAGTTTATCCATGTTGCCTCCCAAACTTATATCATGCTGTCTTTACCATTACAATTTCCTGATCTTACCACTCCAGCATCCTGGTTCAGACGAATGATGGGCCTGTGAGTCAGTGTTCTACCCACACAGATGACCAGGGAGGATGAAGGGCTTGGAGAAGCCATTGGTTTGGGATAGCTGGAGAAACAACTATATCTCATGTGTCTCTCCCTCCCCCCTTCCTCCCTCTTTCTCTCTCTCCCTCTCTCTCTTCCTTCCTCATCTCTTATTCTCCCTCCCTCCTTCCCCCCTTTTTATTATCTCTTCATGGCCACTCTCTCTCAAAAAGAGAACCTTTTTTTGTTGTGTTAGACTGGTCTCTAGAGACCTCCTTCAGCCTGTGCCTCCCAAGCGCCGAGACTACAGGCATAAGCCACTACACCTGGCTTCTCTTTCTCTGTCTTTGAAATATTCATCTCAAAAAAGACATAGCAATGTATACCAGTGTAATGCTATTCTAAATACTCTATTGCATAAGATGCAGTAAGAAAAATTCTTGAGAGCTGTCTTCTCTGCTTACGGCTTGCACCTCCTGCCACATCCAATCAACTCTAACTCATTTATTGAGCTTTTTTATTCCAGAGAATTCTTTAAGCTGATTTCACCCAAAGCCCCTCCCCCCCCCAACACAGGATTTCTCTGTGTGGCCTTGACTGTCCTAGAACTCACTCTGTAGACCTGGCTGGCCTCAAACACAGTGATCTGCCTGCCTCTGCCTCCCGAGTGCTGGGATTAAAGGCACACACCAACACCTCATTATTTTTCATGATCTTTTTTCTTTTAAAAATCATTCCTTGTGTGTTTAATTTTCTCTCTTCTTTTGGTCTCTGAGGCTTTCCCTACTTGAGCCATTAGCTCTGGGTTTCAAAGTAAATCCGTTTCTTTTTTCCATCTTCCCTGCATGGGGAACTCTTGCAGACTCCAGTGGGATGTAGCAAACCTCAGTCCTGAATACTGTGTACAGGTGACTGTTTCCCCACTCGTCCAGACTGAATGCCATCCCCAACTCACCCAAGTGCTTGCCGTGTGCTCCGAGATGGACACAAGGCTGGCACAGATATCCTCTTTCTACTTCACCAGAGGTCCGTCCTTACCTCAGACCTCAGCCACAGCAGCTGACATTTCTCTCTCTCCTTACAAAGATGAGAACAGTCTCGTTTTCACTTACAGGAAGCATGCCAGTTTTCTTGGGCAGACATACTCTCTCTGCACATCGTTATCCCGGCCAGCATCTCCACTCTTATGCTTCCGGGCTGTGATGAAGTAAAGTAAGGGTGGCTTGCACATCAGGGCAGTGAGCCTGTCCCAACCCATCTGATAAGCCAGATTCAGTGACTAACAGTCACGTAGCGTATGTAGACGGTGCTGATATGATACAGAAAGGGATAAGAAGGCTCAGGATGGCTTGAGATTCTATCACACCCCTCAGCAGAGCATGCAGCTTGAAACTTCTGAATTGTTTGCCTCTGGAACTTTCTATTTATTCTTTTCGCTTTCTTTTTTTTTAGTTCTTTTTTTTTTTTTTTTTCGGAGCTGGGGACCGAACCCAGGGCCTTGCGCTTCCTAGGCAAGCGCTCTACCACTGAGCTAAATCCCCAACCCCTTCTTTTCGCTTTCTTACATTTTGTTTGTGTGTCTGCGCACATGCCAGAGAGCCCTACAGAAGTCGAGGGACAAGTCCTCTCCTTCTACCACATGGATACTGAGGATGCAGTTCCCCTGTGGGCTTGCTGCCCCGTGCTTGCTGTGGCAATTTGCTCCCACCCCCTCTCGTGCTTGACCACAGGTAGATGAAACTGTAGAATGGAGAGCCATAGATGGGTATGGCGGGGGGGTGTCTAATGGATATTTTATCCAGATATGTTTTTATTTGTTTTCAGGTAAATAAATCATATTTCTAAGACCATAGCTTCCCTGTATGTTTTTGTTTATCACTTTGACACTTTTCCTGTCCTAATGTCTGACTAGGGAAGGAAGGTATTATTAATACTTAAACCAAGGGCCTGAAATATGGTTGGAGGCCCCTTACCCTTGATCTACATCTCTCTCTCTCTCTCTCTCTCTCTCTCTCTGTATGAATGCATGGTGTAGATGTGTGCTCACCCCTACAGGCACACGTAGAGCCTGAGGCTGACATCAGGATGTCCACCTTAGTTCTACCTTCACATTTTTTTTTTTTTTCGGAGCTGGGGACCGAACCCAGGGCCTTTCGTTTGCTAGGCAAGCGCTCTACCACTGAGCTAAATCCCCAACCCCTTCACATTATTTTTTGAGACAAGGTTTCTTCTCACTGAATGGAGTTTAGTGTTTTGGTTAGACAGGCTAGCTAGTGAGCCCCTGGAACCCTCTTCTTTCTGCTCTCCAGTGCCGGATAACAGTGCATGTGGCCGTGCTTGGCTTTTACATGGGGCGGTATATGAACCGAGCCTTCAGCCTATGCAGCGAGCGGTTTACCCACTGAATTGTCTCCCCACCCTCCTGCCCCGCCTATTACTTTTGAGATGAAATGCCACTAAACTAGCCAGGCTGGGCTTGATGTCAGTCTGTAGCCCATACAGGCCTTGAACATATGATCCTCCTGCCTCAGACTGAGTCCCGAGTGTCTGTGGTTATAGGCCTGTGTCCCCAGTCCGGGCTTTAAATGAATACTCTGTTCTTCAGCTCTCTCTTTGTTTCTCCTGACAGTTGGGATCCTCTAACCTTGGGTGCTCAGAACAGAGCCCCCCACACAGTAAGCTTTTAAGAAATGTGGGCAGGAAGAATTGAAGAGTAAATCCAACCAGTGGGGAGCGTGGAACAGAGACAGAAGTGTCTGAAGCATCTAGAAGATTGGTGCTGGTTTGGCAAATTCTAGGTAGACACCTTTCACTCGCTGGTGCTTTCCACAGGTTAGCCCACACATCGCTTGAGGCAGGACCCTCCAGTGAGCACTGGGCTGTGTGGTTATACCTGCCATTCTTTCTTCAGGTTCCTGGACGCCAGAGCTACTAACCCCAGATTTACAAGTCTGATGGTCCCAGAGCAGTCCTTGGTAGAAGCTGAGATTGTAGGGGAGGGAGGGAGAGGGAGAAAAAAGGAGGAAGAGGAGGAGGAGGAGGAAGAGGAGGAGGAGGAGGAGGAAGAGGAGGAGGAGGAGAAGGAGGAGGAGGAGGAGGAGGAAGAGGAGGAGGAGGAGGCGGCTGTGGAGGGGGAGAAGGAAGCGGAGGAGGAGGAGGAGGAAGTGGTGGTGGTGGTGGTGCTGGAGGAGGAGGAGGACGAAGAAGATGAGGGGGAGGAAGAGGAATCGGGAGGAGGAGGAGGAGGAGGAGGAAAACGAGGCTAACGGGGACAGAAATGCTCTGTATGCTTCTGCGTGTCTTCCCATGTGACCTGCTGTGCCAGGGACCTCCACTCCTTCCTTTTCCTATATTAGATTTGACCTCCTGTAAGAGCTAGTTGTTCTAGCTTTAACTCCTCTTCCTGTCAAAGAACAGCAAATCTTGACCTTAACTTGAGGCTTCTCCTGGTTATCTGGGAGCTGGACAGAGTCTGGGCAGGGTAGAGAGGCAGTGGAGAGAGCCCTGAGCTGGGAGCCAGGAAACCTTAGTTTCTGGCCAGGCACTGATCCTATACATCTATCACCTAACTTCTCTGAACACCATTTTACCTCTTGCAACTGAAAAAGATGACCTATGCACCTCTTCAACTATGGTGTCATTTGTGGCCCAGCTGCGATGTCATGTGTGGCTCTTCTCTGCCTTTGTATATTTTCCTCCCCCATGTTCGTGCTTTCTATGTGTGAATCCTGCCTCTGATCACTGTTCTTTTCCTTCTCTTTGAAGGATTCTTTGAATATTTCCTACAAAGTTGTCTATCAGCAACAAATTTAATTGGTATTTGATTTTCTGCTAAAAGATTAGGAAATATTCTAACATGGATTACATTACACACGATGTGAAAATGCATTTAAATATTTTTTCCTGGACTTTTGATGTCTTGACTTATACCAACCATTTGGTCTTATTGGTTCTCTGCTTTCCCATTAGAGTCCTTAGCTATTGTACTAGCTTTGTGCTGCTATAACAAAATACCCAAGGCGATTAACTTATAAAGATAGAAGGTATACTCAGCCTGCTGTGTGGGGGACTCAAAGTTAAGCACAGGCCTTGAGGCTTTGGAGAGGCTGGAGCACAAGGCAGAGTAAACCGTAAACAGATTGGTTCAGAAAGTAGAAAGAGACGGACTGGGGTCCATAGAGTCCTCCAAGGACACGACCCAATGATGTATGGATCTCCCCCCCACCCACCGGTCCTACCCACTGTGCCTCCTTTGACACAGGGGCCTGTGGGAGATGCTCATCTACACTGTGGTGAATGTCAGTCACAGACACCCCCTCCTGGTAGTCACATCCCTACTCTATCTGATACTCAAATGGTACCTACTAACTGCAGGTTTTGCCTCTTTATAGGTATTGATTTTTAGTGGCTGGACAGGATGTGCCCAATCAAAGTAGCCTCAGGTATTTGGTGACTTGGTTGAATTCAAGGAAGGGGGAGGCATTCTTTAGCCTGGTGCTTGGGTCTTAAGTCAGGCTGCCTTGAGCCTCAGCTATGACCTTGACCAATGCTGTACTCTGCTTCCCGAGATTGGAATGAAGTCTGGCGACTAATGGTTTTGTCTCCCTTCTTTCTGACCAGTTGGGATCTATAAAACATAAAGAGCATAGAGATGATAAAAAACAGTTTGTTTTGATAGCAAGCTTTTGATTTTCCACGCTGGGGATGGAAACTTGGGTGTCATAGCTTCAAAGCACGTGCCCTACCACAAGCCACTCTGCCCACCCTGATGTAGCTAAGAACAGCACTTTCTAGTGTAATTATTTTCTCTTTCCTCTTTCTTCCTTTCTTTTCTTTCTTTTCTTTTCTCTTCTTTTTTTAAAGATAGGGTTTCAGTGTACGCTGGCTGTCCTAGATCTCACTACGTAGATCAGGCTGGTTTTGAATTCACAGAGATCTGCTTGCCTCCACCTCCCAAGCCCAGCCTGAAGATGATGAAGATATATATATATATATATATATATATATATATATATATATATATATATATATATATATCATGTGCACACAGAGACCACAAAAGAAGATCAGACTGTCTAGATTTGGAGATAAGGCAGTTGTGAGCCACTGCATGGGTGCTGGGAACTGAACCTGGGTCCTCAGAAAGAGCAGCTAGTGCTCTTAGTCCCTGGGCCAATTCTCTAGGCCCTTTCTGACTCATTTCACAGTGGCCACTTTCTCTCTCCCACTCCTGGAAGCTCAAAGGGATTTCCCCTAGAGAACTCCCAGAAGTCTGAGAGCTAGTTTTGTTGACCAAGCCCCCTGGGGTCTCCATCCTCAGACTCACCCACACGTAAGTGTCAATTGTTTCCAGTTTTGGCCCAGCCCAGGACTGGATTTTAGAGTTGTCTGCACAGGAGTTAATTGACGATTCTGGACCTGTCTTTCTCTCTAATCTGGGAAGCTGCAGTTTGCCCTATGACATCACTTCTCAGATAGAAGGAAAAAGAGTTGATTTTTTTCATTTGTTCAGCCTTTGGCTCGCGGTTAGGACAGAAGGGTGACGTCTGTGCTGGACTGAAAACCTGGAAGTCTCTCCGGTTATAAAATCATGCTCCTACAAAGCCTGCGTGTAAGGGGCGACCTCACCTCTCCCGTTAATGGGGAGGATGTGTGTGGCTACCTTGAGGTAGCTGGTCACACTGTGTCTGTAGTCAGGAAGCAGGGGGCAGAACAAAGGTGTTCAGCTCACTTTTTTATACATTCCAGGACCCTGCCCACAGGACAGTGACACCTACATTTAGGGTGACCTTTCCTGTGTCAATCAATCCAACCTAGAAGCTACCATTCAGACATGTCCAGAGGTTTGTCCCCTAGGAGATCCTAGACCCTGTCAATATTAAGTATTAGCACTATTAAGAACCATGGGCCCTATGGGAGAGTCAGGAGTTTGAAACTAACCTCAGCTACATAAGAGGTTTGAGGCCAGCCTGCCTCGAAAACAAACAGAGCCGGGCAGTGGTGGCATGTGTCTCTAATCCAATACTCAAGAGATAGGGGTAGGCAGATCTCTGTGAGTTCAAGACCTGGTTTACAGAGAGAGAGTTCCAGGACAGCCAGGGCTATACAGAGAGACCCTGTCTCTAAAATCCAAAACCAAACAAACAAAAAAGAGGAGGGGGAAAAAAAAAAAAAAAGGAAAGAAGTGTGGGCCTCAACTCCTAGAGAATAGGTGACATTTTATAGGATCCCCAAACAAACCAAGAGTTGTATAGTAAGGAAACTGGAGTTATAATGATGTTCCAGAGAATCAGATAAGGAATTATAGCCACTCCGCAGAACGCTGGGTGGCCCCGAGACATCACGCTGTAACAGCAGCAAGCTCCTTCTGCTGTATCGGGAAGAGCAGGACCTGGTGCGTGAACAGGACGAAGGACATGAGGTAGAGGTTAAGCCTAGAAGAAGAGGCTGGAGAGCACGGTGGGCAGCTTTCCTCCCCCTGCAAAGGCAGTTTTACATTACTCTCTGCTCTCTCCTCCTGTGCTGGGCTTGTATCACTCATATAATGGCAAATTACCTTAAGTATTACCTTAAACCACATTTGTCTTGTGCTAAGGGAAATGAGATGCCGGGCTGGCTCCACACCCACGGTCAGGCCCACGAATGGGCTGGACGCTGTCCAGGGGTTTGGTAACGACCTGAGGTCCCCAAGCCGACTCCCCAGAGACTGTTCTCATAGGCTCGATCAATCGCTTCAGAGAATAATGATGGGGTTCACTGAGACTACACAAGGGAAAGGGAATCCAGGAGGCAAAACCAGGAATCCCGGGAAGCCCCAAACGTGCGGGTGCCCAGGAAGGAAACAGTGGCTGGTGGTGAACTGTGTGAGCTTAGATCTGGCAGCCTGCAGAGTCCATGAACCACTTGTCACTGAGAGGGTTTGACAAAGGCGGATGAGGCCCACTGGGGACAGTAGTGAGCTATAGTGCTGTGAGGCTGGAGTGTAGGGGCTCAGCCTTCCCGTTCCATTCATTAGGGGATGAGGAAGAAGAAGTGAAATCCATCCCGGCTAACGTTACAGAATCTTGAAAGCAGGTTCAACAACTGGGTTCTGCACTTGCTGTGTGACTTTCAGTAACTTGTTCCACCCCCCGCACCCCCGTTCTCTCATATTCTCATCTGTAAAGTAGAGTCATCACAGCATGGCTATAGTTCATAAATGGGATAGTGCAGAAAGGGCTTGGAAGCGGGCCTTCCGCACAGCTGAAGCCTAGGAAACGGGGCGTGGCTTCAAAGCAGCCGGGACTCCAGGGTCCTCCGCTCTATGCCTTGCTCCCCGGTTCACTCAATTCCCCACGCCTCGCCAGTCTCACGTTTGGAATTTGGCATCCATTGGTCAAAAGTCATAGTCTGTATTTGGCTGAACTAATTTTATCCCAGATTACTGCTGACAGAGTCAACATCTCTCCCTCCTCCATGCCCGGGGCTCCTGGGAGGTGTACGTTCTCCAAGCTGCCTGCTCTCTTAGCTCAGTTGCCTTGGCCTCCCTCCCCACGCTGGTGCCCAGAATGTAATAACAAATCCCCATCGCCGGGTGCCCAGGAATTCAGGCCCAGCCTGGGTTGCGCTGTTCACCAGCACATCTGTTTCCAATCAGTATATAAAGCACATTCTTTCTGCTCACAGGCAGGCGTGCAGGCCCTGAGCCTGGGGACCATGCTAATTGATTGCTAAATGATCTTGTCATTTCCAAAAGAGGTCTCTAGGCCTGCCCTTTGCTCTGCCTCTGCTCCCCACGGGGATGACAGCGCTAAGAATTAACTCATCAGCTGCCTCTAGCTGCAGAGAATCCCTCAAACTTCTAGTGTGGGAAGGCCCTGGGAGCCTCAGAGAAGGTACTGACTGATAGTCCTTTGTTGAAGACTCGTGGTTCCAAAGACAGTGGCTGCCACATGCACCAGCCACCTCATCCTCCCTGATCATACAAGGCCCAGACTATGCAAAAAAGAGAACAAGGGTTCGGGAGTGTATTGCGTGACTCTAGGTCACACAGAGTTGGTGGCAGAGATGCGGTAGTCAAAAGCTTGGCTCCTGCTAGTTTGAAGTTTGGTCTTTAGCCTGGCCCATTAGTGTTTGGCCAGTGTAAGCATCAAGGCAATGAGGAAGCAGACAGCACAGGATGGCTTTCTAGACATGGGACACACAAGCCATCTGTCTGCCCTGTCATGCTGAGTGATGAGTTGGGAGTTAACACTGTTCACTTTTAAGAGCTTTCTTTCCTGACAGGAAGACCCTCATGTCCCAGCCTCTTTGCCCCAAGAGTCAGAGGTTCCCTGACACTAGAGAAAAGATATAGCTTCTGTGTTTCCTCTTCTGTCTCCCCAAGTTGAAGTCAGGGGCTGCTGCCTTTCTGTCTTCAGACTGTATTTACAATGGAGTACTCACAATGGGGGCGGAAGGACTGAATGAGTGAGTGAGTGAGTGAGTAGAAGTGAATGAATGAATGACCCATGCTAACTGTTTCTGGGATCTCGTTCACTGGTTTCTGGATGCTTGAACGGTGAGAACAAGTTCCGTTTACAAAATCTCTGACCTTCTTGTGGTGATCTGAATATGCTTGGCCTAGGGGAAGTAGCACTATTAGGAGGTGTGGCCTTGTTGGAGGAAGTGTGTCACTGCGTAGGCAGACTTTGAGGTCTCCTCCTATGCTCAGGCTCCACCCAGTTTGGATGAGACCCCCTCCCCTTCCCCCTCCTGGCTGACTCAGGTGGACAGTCCTCTTCTGCTGCCTGAGGATCAAGATGTAGAACTCTGCTCTTCCAGCACCGTGTCTGCCTGGACACTGCCATGCTTCCTGCCATGATGATGATGGACTGAACTTCTGAAGCTGTAAGCCAGCCCCAGTTAACTGTTGGCCCTTATAAGAGTTGCTTTGGTCATGGGGTCTCTTCCCAGCAATAAAACCCTAACTAAGACATTTCAGTTGCTATGGCTGTCACTGGCAAATGAGAGGGGACTGGAGTATCTACCATGGCTGCTTGAAGGGTCAGCTGCAATCAAGGAAGCTTTCATGGTATACCTGATGGACAGTCTATATGGTAGTGCAGTGTTTGTTTTAATATTTTTAATAGTCTTTACATATATACATTACAAGCACACGTGTGTGAGTGCAGATTCCTGTGGAAGCGAGGGATCTTCAATCCCCCAGGAGTTTGCCTATTAAGCCCCAGCCTCTGAGGTGAGTGAGGGACAGAGAGAGGAGAATCTGGGATGAAAGGCTGGTGTCTGACCTGCATTGCCATTGCCACGTACACTAGGACCTCAAACAAGTCGTGTTATCTGTCTGAGCCTCAGAGGCTTCTGTGAGGCCCCGCACAAATGAGCGCTTAGGAGAACGGGGCAGGGTGATTCACACCTGCAATCCCAGCACCTCTGAAGGGCTGCCACAGTGCATGCAAGCCAGCCTGGGTTCTGTAGTGATGCTGTGCCTGCCTGGGGTACAGTGTGAGGAAAAAGGAGTGCCTTGGAACTGTAGGATTCCTTGTAGGATTATTACCTGTGTTAGACCCAGTTGAGAATGACTTGCTTTTGAGGTTCCTGTTAATCTCAGGCCTGCCTGGTCTTGGTCTTCTCTCTCCTCTCTCTCTCTCTCTCTCTCTCTCTCTCTCTCTCTCTCTCTCTCTCTCTCTCTCTTTGTTCTTCAAAGCCAAGCTGTACCTTCTGCAGTTTTCACCTTGTGTCTTGTTTGCCTTTCCCAATAATCCTGATGGTGGTGTAGCCACACCCACTTTAGGAATGAGCAACAGGAAGCTCCACAAGGCTAGGTACCCTGCCCAAGGCTCCAGAGGCAGTGAGAATCAGGTTCATTCCCCGAGTCCTGTTCCTGCCACTGTGTGCTTTATTTTCGGGATGCACCTGCCTCCCGGGAGCTGGGTTGACAATCTCCAGCCTGTGAGGATCATTGTACAACAGCTTCGCTCACGTTCACCGCTGTGGCAACCTGTTTCCTAGAACTTGGTTTGCTTTGGGAGAGTGGGAAGTGGGCAACTAATGAGAGGAATTGGGGGAAAATAAGCCTTTCTAGAGAGGTGGAATGACTTGGTATCTTTGTGGGGTGGGCAGTTCAGAATCTCCAAAAGCCCTGCTTATTAAGTCATTCGAGGTATGAGATTTTGCAAACCTGTGTCAAGTGACTTTATGTGAATAATCACTCTGCAGTGTGTGTGTGTGTGTGTGTGTGTGTGTGTGTGTGTGTCTGTGTGTGTGTGAGAGAGAGAGAGACAGAGAAGGGGTAAGGGGGAGAGATGGAGGGGGAGGGGGAGAGGGAGAGAGAGAAAGATGAGAGAGAAAGGAAGAAGAAGGGGATATCATGTAGCCCAGGCTGGCCTCAAAGTTCCTATGTAGCCTAAGATACCCTTAAACCTTGATACCTCTTGCCTGCATCTCCCAAGTGCTGGGATTACATCTGTACAACACGGAGCTCAGTTTTATGCAGCGTTGGGTATCAAACCCCAGGACTTTCTGTATGCTAGGCAAGCACTTTACCAGGCGGACCATATTCCCAGGTGCCCATGAATGACCTCATTCAATGCTGACCTCAGCCCTGTATGGCCAATACGACTTTTATCTCTGAATTACAGACATAGAAACCAGGGGTCAGGATGCACAGCTAGGGACTGGTGAAATCAGAAGCTGAACCCAGCAGTCAAGGCCCTCAGCCTGTTCAAACATCGCATCACAGCAGGGGAGGACTGAGGGCCTCTAAGGCCATAGCCTCAGACTGGCTGAGCCTCCTCCTCCCTCCTCCTCCTTCCAGCTGGCCTTGCTCCCTCATCTTGGAAGCTTCCTTCCCTTTCCACTCAGCTGGAGATGCTGGCGGAGTCCCAGTGGCCACATCCATGCCTGGTTTGTGCACTGCAGATCATCAGCCTCTCTCCTCACTGCAGCCCCAGGCGAAGTAGGCGGGAGCTCATATTCACATGTCAAGGATTTATTCGGTGCTCTGATTTCTCCCCTTCTCTGCCTCTCACTGTTTATTGAAATAGTTCATAGGATACTGTTCAAGACTAAAACAAAAGTCAATAGAAAAATATTTATGATCTGCAGCGGGCTCGCTGCCGCAGACTGACGCTTGGAGATGCAACCTCAGGCGTGCGGGGGGAGGGGGAGGCCTTACTCCTTGGCTACCTCTGTGAGTTTTCTTCTGCGTCCCCAGTCCCCCATCCCATTAATCTCTCTGGTTTTGTGGGGCTAGGCCTCTCCCTGGTGGGTTGGTTTGGGAACAGGTCCCCAGGGTCCTTCTCTGACCTAGTTCTCCGTGTGTTTACATGGCCCTACATGCCATGAGTGTTCCGCACTAGTTAGTCACCTCTGCACATGTCTGACCCTTCCCAGCATCCAAGTGTCTAGATACAAGGTTTGTCTCTGCTGGGCAATTTCTGTCATGAGTGTCAAACGGAATCACACATGTGTCCCTAACAGCTGTCTCTCCCAAAGTTCATGCCACTGGCTTCTTAGAGGAACTGTATTTTATTATCATTAATTTCTCTGAACTATTACTCACCTCCAGGACATGTGTCAGACCTTATGGGGACGCCATAAGCAAGGCGAGGGCCCAAGCAGGTAGCCAGCGCTAGGGATTGAGTTCCAAATGGATGAGAGAGGGGCTCTAAGTAGGCTCTGGGTGTCAGCTAGGGCTCAGAGTAATGCTTGGGTACAGAGGAGGCCACACTTGGGAGGGTGGCACTAGATTTGCACTGGAAGGCTGGTCCAAGGTGGGGGTAGGTAGGGGAGAGTGGGTAGCTGAGACAGAAGCATGGGTGGGCCCACCAGGTGATCTGGTCGGTGGGAGTGTGTCCGACGGCTTGGGCTATAAGAAGCCTTTCAGTGTGCAGAGAGTCAGAGAGATGCACATCCCGTTGTTGTTTTTGTTTGTTTGAGACAGAGCTCACTGTATAGCTCAGTCTGGCCTCTAACTTGTGATCCCCCTGCCTCAGCCTTCCAAGTGCTAGAGTTATGTGCTTGCCACCCTGCCCAGTTCATGCCCACATTTAAAAAGAAATTCAAATATAATAGATGCATTATTTACATTCATTAATCGGTCGAAATCATATTCATAAGCATTATCCGTGCTATTGAACCTAGTTGCTGGTGCTAATTTATCTCACTGTGAAGCATTTCATCTTTTAAGAACACTTAAGATTTTTAAAAGTTATTATTTTATTGTGAGTATACAGTGTTTTGTCTACATGTATGTCTGCACACCATGTGTGCCTGGTGCCTGTGGAGACCAGAAGTGTTGGACCCCCTGGAACAGGAGTCATAGATGGTTGGGTCCTGAGAATCAAACCCAGGTCCTCAGCAAGAGCAACACGAGCTCCTAACCACTGAGCCGCCTCTCCCGCTCTGCGTTCCGTGCTTTTCCTTGTTGAAAAGAGTCTCTCTACATGGCCTTGGCTATCCTAGAACTCTCTGTGTAAACCTCTGTGTTGAATTCTCTGTGCCTGCCTCTGCCTTCCAAGTGCTGGGATTAAAGGTGTGCGCTGCTGTGCCTAGCTTCCACTTCGTGTATGTCTGAACACGTCTGTACACAGAGCCCAGAGGAGGACACAGGGAGCCTACTCTATCCCTCACTGCCTTATTCCCCTGAGCCAGTCTCTGATTGAGCCTCAAGCAAGGCTGGTGACCAGTAAATGCCAGTTGTCCTCAGCAACACCACCCCATTAGTGCTGGGGTTACAGACACGTGTGAGGCCATGCTGCCTCTTTGTGTGGGCTCTGGGGACGTAAATTCCTGTCCTCCTGATTGCACAGCACTTGTTCTCTCCCCAGTTGCTGGTTGATTTCAACAAACTAAAGATACTTTCTCTCTCCTCTCCCTCTCCCCTCCCCCCCTCTCCCTCTCCCCCTCCCCCTACCCATCTCCTTCTCTCAGTAAACTTTCTCTCACGTTTTTAAGGAGAAGAGTTCCTAATCTTAATAAAGAAGAGTTGGTGTTAGATCTGGTTCTACGTCCCTTTCCCATGCTCCTAAAAATAAGACTCAGACTAAAATATATTTACAAATACCTTGGCCATATAGCTAGGCTCTTCGCTGACTAGATCTAACTTAAAATATCCCATTGATTTTAGCCTACATTCTGCCACGTTGCTGGTTACCTGTGTTCAGGTACCGTGCATCCATCTTGTCACATCCTCCCAGAGATCTCCCAGTACCTGCTTATCCCAGAATCCTTTCTCCCGGATGTCCCGCCTCTATTTACAGTCTAAGCCATAGGCCATGGGCTTTTTAATTGACAAGTGTTGTGTCCATACAATACACAAGATAGTCTCTCAACACAGTTGATCTCACTAATGTTCCCTTGAGGAGAAGTGCATTTTCATGTCTCTGCAGACTCTCTCTACACCCGGACATCTTGAGGACACTCTGCGTTACCTAGTGAAAGTGCGGCCTTGGACATTTAAGCTCTTACTGTCCCTGAGAATGATTGTTGTTGTCTTGGTTTTACTTGGTGAGTTCTGGTGCTGGGGACAGAGCATGCTAAGTGGGCAGCCTTCCACTGATACCACTGACTTACTTTCTCAGACCCTGGAATTGTGTGGCGTGAGACAGGATTCTTGCACAAAGGCTTGCCTGTCCCACCACTGTTTATCACAGAGCCTGCCCTCGCCCCCTGCCTTGGACCTGTCTCTGTTCATTAAAGCATGATTACTTTTGGACCCCCTTCTTCTTGGTTGCTCACCGGCCCGTCCCTGAGAACACAGCACACTGCAGACTTACAGTAACTTTCTGTTTTACCGATGGAATTCTCCGGCCTTCAGTCTATAAATCAAACTGAGGTAGCTGTTGAGTTTGCCAGCCCACAAACATGGTAGGTTTCTGTTTTTACTGGAATCTTTGTACAAAAAAAAAAAAAAAAAAGCGGCTTTAATGAGGCATGATTGGCTTACAGTATATAGCACAGATTTAAAGCTTACCGCTCGGTGTTTTTGACATATGTTTATCCATGAAACCTATACATCAGTGAAGATGGCAGGTATAACCAGTAGTGGGAATACCCCACTCCTGTTACAGTCAGCCGCTCCTCCCCAGGGCACGCACGTCACCTTCGATCCACAGAGACACTGAACTTCTCAGGTGTGTATTTCCATTCATGTATCTTCCTGGTGAAATGTCTGTTCAAACCTGTTCAAACCTGTTCAAACTCCCAACTTCCCATCTCCTGGTGTTTTTGTTTTAAGACAAAGTGTCACTATACACTATGCAGCAGGCTGACCTCAAGCTTGTCATCCTCCTGCCTCAGCTTCTAGAGTGCCAGCATTATAGGAACGGGCCGCTCCAGCTGGCCTTTCGGTGCTGTTCATTCCTAACTGGTTTCTGGTCTTACCCTTGCAGTCTGAGAACTGTCTATGTTCTCAGGAGTTGGGAAGAGGGCTGCACCCACATATGAATCTCCCAGGACCCAGTGGAAGTCAGAGGGTAACCTGGAGCAGTCAGTTCGCTCTTTCCACCATGTAGGTCAGCATGGTGGAAATTAACTTCACTGAGGATGGTGCATGTGGATTCCAGGAACTCAGGTAGTCAGGCTTGGAGCAGGTGCCTTTCCCCACTGAGCCATCTCTCCAGCTCCTTTTGTTAGTCCTTAAATGTCTCTCTACAGAGATTTATAATTAGGCCACAAGACCCTCCTTTTCCCTTTGGAAATGATATTTTTAAGAATACTTTTCTACATTTTTGGTTGCTGGCTATGCCAAGCTGAGTGAGTATTCTTTATATCTATGTTTTGCATATAGTAATATTGTCCAACCTCACTTAAAGTTTTTTACAGTTACCTTTATTCACAGTGGGCATCTACAGGTCACGGTGCATAGGTCTCCACAGGTCAGGGGACAGACAACTTGCGGGAATTAATTTCTTCTTCCATCACGTGGGTTCTGGATGGCCACTAAGGTTGCTGGTGGCAAGTACAATCACCCACTGACCTGTCTCACCCGCCCGACATTTTTTTTTCTTTTTTGAAATAATTTAAGACACTTTTACACATGGGCTTTGGGAATTGAGCCCGGGACCCCATGCTTGCAAAGCAAACCCTTTACTTTCTGAGCCCTCCCTCTCCCCAGCCCTGGTTGAAACGTCAAACTGCCAGTGATCCACCAGTCCACTGCAGATCCTTTAGAGTCTGTACTTTTTACTCATTTTTAAAGAGTGTCCCAAGCTAGTCTCCAACTAGCCAAGGATAACCTCAAACTTCTGATCTTCCCAACGTGCCAGTTTATCGGGTGGTAGGGATCAAACATTGGGCTCATTTATGCTGGGCAGCAACCAAACTATATCCCCAGCTCCACTTGGAATTCTTGTATGAATAAAATTTGAACTTTTCCTTTTCAATTCTTTAGGTTTTTGCATATACTTTATAATTAATGGTTTATAAGTAAATTGAACCCTTCACTATTATGGCGCGACGCTCTCTTATCTTTTTGTAAGATTCATTTACCTTTTTTTGGCTTTAGTATTTGTGTCTGATATTAGTAAAAGGAATATGACCAGGTATGGTGACATACACCTTTAATCCCAGGTCTCAGGAGGCAGAGACAGGCCGATCTTTGTGAGTTTGAAGCTAACCTGGTCTACATAGTGAGTCCCAAGGTAGCCTGGGCTACATAGTGAGACCCTGTCTCAAAAAAGGTAAATATGCTAATGTGTATACTACACGTTGACTTTTTTTGATCAAGGTTTGTATGTATCATTGTATTTTGTCATTTTGGCATTCGTTTTATATGTATTTGTGCGTGTGCGTGTGTGTGTGTGTGTGTGTATGTGTGTGCGCACGCGTGTGTCCCTGTGTTGACTTAGTCAGTGAAGCAGATATTACTCTAGGCTCAAACAGAGAGCTTCATACAGGAAATCTGGCTCTGAGTGTGTTAAAGGGCCTGGAGGGACAGCATTGGAGGTAAATGTTAGGTAGGGGTCAGACCTAGGTAAGAATCCTGAGATACCAGCACAGGACTCACTTCATCCACTCCTTCACTGTCACTGGGACTGAATGAAGGGTTCTTTTGTGCCTCTGCCATCCCTCAGACCTTATCTAGCTGCTTCCATTGTACAACACCAGCATTCGGTCCTGCTGGCTTGGGGGTCTGAGCAATCTAAGCGTGACTTTGCAATGCAAGACAAGAGCAAAGGTAGTGTGGAGCCAAGCGCCCCTCTGTGATACACGTTTTGTCACACAATCCACGCTCACTTCCGACTATTCCCAATCTGCTGCTTTTCCCGTCCCCTGCCCCAGTTCTCTCCCCTCACCTGATCAGGACCATCCTCCTTCTATTGACAGATGTCATGTCAGAATCTGACTCCGAGGTGCATACTTCTGCATGCCTAAGAATGTTTTCCTTCACTCCCTGTGGAGGGATGGCTTTGCTGCAGCTGGCACTGTGCTGACGGTCATGTCTCTCCAGCCCTGGGACACCCTTCATTGCCCTCTTATAGCCAATGCAGCCTCTCTTGGGCGATGATCTTCTCCTCTGCTGCCTTGAAGGTTTGAGTCTCACCCGGGCGTTCTGGGTGCCGCTCGGTGCGTTCAGACGAGAATTCCCTTTTAGTTGCTGTGAGTGGGATTAACTGGGGTTACCGATCCGAGTGCTGTGCCTTGTACACTGTTCTTATTTCAGTTTCCTTTTCCCTTGGATTAGCATCTGGAGGCTGCCATAGCAAATCAGCCACAAACATGTCAGAAAAGAAAAGAAGACAACGACGAGACCTGCTTTTGTAATTCTGGGGAAGAGAGGTCTAAGACTGGGTGTTATCGGGGCTGTGTTCTGAGGGCGGGAAACCTTGTTTCCTTGGGTATTTTGTAGGTGCATAATTGGTCACTTTCTACAGAAATTGTGAATTCTTTGGGCCCTGAGTTGAGGTCTTCCCCCACAAAAGTATGTCTTGTTCTACAGAAAGGATGAGCGATACATTTGAACCAAAGTTTCAACTTGCCGCTGTTTTTTTAAATTATTATTGAATATGTATGCACAAACATCCATGTGTGCATGTGTGTGTGTGTGCGTGCGTTTGTGTGTGTGTGTGTGTGTGATGGGTATGAGCAGTATTCATGCCCCAATTCTCCTGTGAATAGCCTCATGGAGTTGGTTCTCTCCTTCCACATGTATATGGGTTCCAGGGATCAAGCTTAGGTCACCAGGCTTACACAGCAAGTGCTTCTGCTAAGCCTTCTTTCCCGCTGCTCAAGGCTGTTTTTCTTTGTGGTGGTGGGATATGAGTCTTACAGGTACATAGATACAGATGGCAAGGCCAAGAGCTGGCTACTCTTGGTCAGGAACCTCCAGAGCAGTTTCTCAGTCTACGCCTGAAGCATCTCGGTTTGCTCATCCACATTTCATTGGTCACAGGCCTGTGCCCAAGCATCGCCACCCACTAACCCTGGCCTGTAATGTGATTGGATAACCAGAGCCATCAACATTGGTGTGATCATTCTTGTTGTTTTCAATTATGTTATGTGCATGAGTATTTTGCTTGTATATGTATGTACATATATATGTCTGGTACCTCTGGAACTGGAGTTCCAGATGGTTGTGAACCACCATGTAGGTGCTGGGATTAGAACCCAAGTCCTCTGCAAGAGCAGGCAATGTTCTTTTTTTTTTTTTTTTTGGTTCTTTTTTTCTGATCTGGGGACCAAACCCACGGTCTTGTGCTTCCTAGGCAAGTGCTCTACCACTGAGCTAAATCCCCAACCCTGCAGGCATTGTTCTTAACCACTGCCCCATCTCTCCAGTGCTCCTCTTGCTTGTTTTGTTTGTTTGTTTTGTTTTGCTTTGTCTTTTTTGAGACAAGGTTTCTTGTGTAGCCCCGGCTGTCCTGGAACTCACTCTGTAGACCCGACTGGCTTTAAATTCAGAGATCTGCCTGTCTCTGCCTTCCCAAGCTGGAATTAAAAGGCAGGCACCACCACTACCCAGCCACCCTCATTCTTAAGTACTGCAGAGAATCCCATGGAGTGGGCAAGGCTGTTATATCCCACCTGCCCATTCTCTTACCGATTGTCATAATGCTACTTGATAACGGGACTGGACACACCAGAGCCCCTGTGTGTTTGCTCTCCCTACTCCACTGCCTCGTTCTCCTGCTACCCTCCCTCCTCATGGCCTGTGAGACGAATCACACCCTCAGCTGCATTCAGCAATGACAGTTCCTTTAGAGACCAACATTGTAGTCGGTTTGGGGCTTTAGAATCTCTCACTTTACAAAAGTCAATAAACAAATTTGGGGGATATCTACTAGGGAGCTAGGTCTGGAACCCAGCTTTGTTCCCTTCTCTGGGTGGATTCCAGGCCTGTAGGAAACAGTACAAAAGCGCCATACTGGACAGTGTGATTCTAGTCAGGGCAGCCAGCCATGTGCCTGGGGACTTCTCCATGGCTCTAGCTGACCTCCATCACCTTCCTACTTGGTCATCGCCATCTCTGCTCAATGTCAGACATTTCCTCTTCTCTCTCAGAAGGAAGTTGCTATTTCCATGGTTATTAGCAGCATAGGGGGATCAACCCACATTGAGAGAAGAGGCAGGGGATGGTGAGTCAGACAGGAGACTTGGAACCTCCTCTCTCAGATGCCGAGTCTAGTAGGAGGGAAACCCGTCCTCTAGAAAAGAATATCCTGCCAGTTGATAATGGGGCACCATTAGTCAGGAGGTGTCTGTGCTGTGTGGCTGTGGCAGAGTTTAGCACTGGTGAACCCCCCTTCCCTTCATCTACAGTGTCCCAGAGCCTGCTTCAGTGAGGAACAATGTAGTTGGAGTACAGAGCTGAGGGTCTGACTCAGTGTGAGTCTGAGTCACTTCCTCAACCTTCCCAGGTCTCAGTTTCCAGATCTGTAAAATGGGAAGTGAGACATTTACCCCCCAAAGGGTTTCTTGAGAGTTAAATGACATCACTCACAGGAAGGAATAAAAAGCCTAAGGGGTGTTTGTATGTTCTACACTAGGACCGGAATGTCGTCTGTCTGTAACACAGCCAGCAGGAAGTGGTGTTGTCGGATGGGTGCATCCCCTAGAGGGATTCGGATCGAGAGTCTACCCAAGGAAGGGAGGGCCTGGGCTCTGAGCCTGGGTGGCACAGCCCTGAGTTCATCTGTTCGCTAGTCTTCAAATTGAGAGGTTGTCTTCCCATTGGCGTTAGTCGTGCCGTAGGTAGGTAGGCAAGGACGCACATCCTCCTTAGCTCTGCCCAGTTATCATCAGGATCACGTCATGACGGAGGAATTGCAGTTCAGATGTGCCAGGGAGCACGTCGGCATGCTGGCAGACACATAAATGCAGGGTGTCTCTAGCCCAAGCACCACCTCCAGGAGGCAGTCCTGGGGCCTCAGCAAGAGGACCCTCGACTCTAGGAAGCCACTCCCCAGGGGCAAGCTTCTGAAGGGCACTGGGCTTTTTCAATAGAGTTGGTTAAAAAACAAAAGGTGTGTGTGTGTGTGTGTGTGTGTATCTGTCTGTCTGTCTGTCTGTCTGTCTGTGTACATGCTCTATGGCACATCTCTGACAGCCAGAGAACATCTTTCAGGAGCTGGTTCTTTCTTCCACCACACGGGTCCTAGGGACCATCCTCAGGTCATAAGGCTTGGTGTCAGGCACCTTTCCCCTCTCGCTGGCCTCTCTATAGAGCTTAATTTGAGGATTTGATCCTTTCCTCCCTGCCTGGACCTCAGCCCTAGCTCTGCCCTTCTGGCTACTTTAGAGAATCTGAGTTCCTGAATCACGGAGACCCTGAACCACTGTGACGCAGCCGCCACTCAGCTCCAGCTGTCACCCACAGACACTGCTTCATGCGGACAGTATTCTGTAACAGCAACGAACCCAACCAGCTGGGGGGTTGGGCCGGCTGCCCGGTTGCCTGGGGCAGCAGCATAGACAGCCGCCAAGTCCACTGATGGATGGCCTTTGTGCAACTGCCCTGCAAGTTGGGTGAACAGCGCATCCCAGGTTTCCCAGGAAAGCCCTCACCCTCAGGATAGTTGGGGTGGCTGGTCCCCTGTCCGCAAGCTAAGGCTTGTCTTTGCTTTTGAGGGAGATGATAGGCAAGCCATAAGCTTGCTCTGTTTGCCCTGTTCCTACCAGCTGACCTAGGGCTAACCAATTATGCTAGGCTGGCTGGCCAGTGAGGCCCAGGGATCCCCTGTCTCAGCTTTTTCTGTCCATTCTGCACCCTGAACTCGGGTTTTCATGCTTTTGAGTTAAGAACTTTACCAACTGTGCCACCTTCCTAGACCTTCTTTCTTGTTTTTAATTTTATCTTTAATATGTGTCTTTCTTTTTCAGCACCTGTCCGCTCTGTCGCCTTGTCCCTTTCCCTGTCCCTTGCTGTCTATCTGCCTAAGAGGCTCCCCTAAGCCTGGCTCTCGTGAACAGCACACATTATGGCCAGCATACGCTGCTCAGGGATTTCAGGAGAGCAGTAAGGCCTTGGGCTGCTCATCCAGTCCCACACTTGGGCAGCTGTGAGAAGTGGGAGAGCCCGTGTTGAGGGATGACCATCCACCTCATGGTTGCCACTGACAGCTTCTCTGAGATCCTGACAGAAGACGGACTCCCCAGAAGTGGCAAGCAGCCTCAGACTTTCAGGACTGACTGACTCAGGAGGTCTGAAAGGGTCGGACAGCTAGCAAAATAATGGTCTCCAGAGATATAAGCCTTCTAGTCCCCTGAACATGCGAGTCTGTCCCCCCTCAACCCGTGGCCCCTGTGCTAAAATGGACTTTGCAGAGGCAAGAATATTAAAGATCCTTGACCTGGGCAAGCATCCTGGGTTCTTCAGGTGTTCCCTGGATCTCGAGAGTTCTAAGGAGACAGGAAGTCAGAGGAGAGGAGGCAATTTGACAACATAAGCAGAGATGGGAGTGATCTGCTACCAAGCCAAGGGGTGGCGGCAGACTTGAGGAGGTAGGAGAGCCAAGAATACTTCTCTGCTGACTCCAGCAGGAACCTGCCCTTTAGCTACCTGATACGGTAAGAGTCATTTCAGAAGTTCTGGTACCGACTCCTCTAAGGGAATGCACTGACAGTGTCTTAAGTTACTGGGTGTGTGGTAACTTCATCTAAGATGGGTTAACACAGCGCGCAACCAGCTGTTGTTGCTTCAGACTGAAAAATATAGGATCTCTTTTAACGAGACGGGCCTCGGAGCCTCTGGCCTTAGAGTCCGGCACACGCATGCTCTGTAGAAGGGGCTCATTCCCACCGCGCTGCGGAAGATCGGTTCCGTTCAGTCTCTAAAAGGGGGGCTTCTTGATTTCCACCCTCCCAGCTCATAAGTGGTCCCTGCAGCACTGATACCTGGGGAATGGCACTTGAACCGCAGAACTGGGGCTCCTGGCCAGACACACGGGTCATCAGCTTCGTGCCCACAGGGCTCCAGCTGGTTCTCATGCGCCTGAATGCTTAAAAGATGCCTTTTCAGAGCACCTCGGAGAGAAGTCTTCCCCATTGGCCAGAGGGGGGAACAGAAAGCCTGAGTGATTCGCCGAGGCACACATGGCTAGCGTGTGGCAGAATCTGGACAACCCCAGAACTGGAGGCTTTGCCAATAAGGGCTACAGCAGAATAGCCCAACATCAACCCTGAGACCTTGCTTCTTGTCCTGTTGTCCAGATGGTGCCCACGCCCCTCCCCTACTCCAGAGAGTACAGGAGAATGCAGGGCTTCTGCAGGGCATTAACTAGCTGTCCCCACGCCCTGCTGAACAGCACAAACACTTCGGAGTGTCTACATCCATTTTTGACACCTGGCCACACCCCAGACTCCCTGAGTCAAATCGGGCGGGGCCTTTGAACATTTTGAAATCACCCCTGAGGTGGTTCTGTAGCAGTTTCAGCTGTTCTGGAAGAATTTTAGGCGTGTCAGTGTATAACAGCAAAGCATACAGTCAACCCTGGTGTATGAAGCCGGGAGGAAAACAGGAAGACTTCACAGAGGTCCTAGCGTCCAGGTTGCGCCGACATAACGTCCAGCTCTGCTCACTAGACAAAAGTCACAGGATGGTCGCCCAGCCGTTGTTCCTGTGCCTCTGCTTGCCTGTCTGTGGCAAGGGGGTCTTCACCGTGGAAACAACACAGGCTTCTAAAACCCAGATGGGTTCTAACTGACCAACAGCTGTCACCCTCAGGTCACTAGGCCCAGTGACATGTGTGCCACTGGCCAGTCAGATCCGTCTCTGGGAAAGATGAGAGCTGGATTAGCCAGGAGTAGCTGTTTCTTCTCTGGGCAAAACTGCGAGGATGAGAGACGGGGCTCCCTAGTCATCCTGTCCACCACCCCGAGCAAACGGAGCTGAGGCTGGAGCGAGGGCCCTCTGATTGCAATGAGGACACTGCTGGGCAGCAGAGGAAACTGCAGGCAAGGAAGCTTGACCTCTGCTTTCTTACCTTCCATGATTCTTTTTCTGGAAAATTCCCAGAATAATTTTATTCTGTTACCCAATGTAGTTCAATACTCCCCATCCCCTTTTCGTGACCACAGAGATGGATGAATCAAGTTGGGGTTTGTCAACCCAAATGGAGATTTGGGAAAATGAGGAGACCAGCCCCAAACTCAACCAAGGCATGATAGGTGGGCCTCTGCCCTTCCCTCTCAACCACCTCTGCTTCTGGTAATCCCAGTAGGCTCCCTGGAAGACCCTTTGGCTCTGGATCAGCCAGGGCAGGACAGGGTAACAGAGGCCACACCAAGAGTTCAAGCGAGGAAAGCTAATATAAGGGTTTGGTTCTAGAGGAGAGGAAAAAACCAAACCAAACCAAAACAGGATTCTCAGAGAAGCCCCTTGAAAAATCACTAGAAACAACTCGTAGCACTGAGGAAACAGACTGCAGGAGGTGACAGGGACCTAGGAGCCACGACCAAACCCCAGGGCTGCTGCTCCTCCAGCTATGCCCCCTGGCTCTGCGGGAAGGCTGACAAAAGCTGGACACAGGGACAAGTTCCACTGCTGTGCTGTGCTGACAGGAATACAACCGGCAACAAAAAGGGGAAGACACCTTTGCCCTCCTCTATCTCCTGCTAGGGCCTTCTATGTGTAGTGTCAGAAAGTCAGCTAGCAAAGGAGTCTGGGTAATATGGTCGCAGAACCAAGCTGAATAACAACTGGTAAGCTAATAGGGGCTATGTCCTCTGTCCTCTGCACTCCAGCCAAGGGCCAGGTTGTCCCAAAGAAACACCCAAGTCTGTCACATGTGCCCTTCTCTGGGCCCAAAGCCTGCATCTTGGAACACGGTGTGAACTGAATACATTATTCTGCCAGGCAGGCTCTGCACTGCCAGAGGAGGAGTGCCCTGGGTCCTCCTGCGAGAATTCTAACCTGTTTTGCCTGAGTCTTCTCCAAAAGGTTTGGCAAGCCTAGACAGGTGGTGTGGGGATGGCTGTGGACCATTGGCCTCTCCCTGTGACTACCACACAGTCCTACCTGTCTAGAAGTTAGCAGCACTCGGTCCGCTTAGACAAGGGCCAGATGAGAAGATGGCCCTGGACTTAGGCTCCTTCCTGATGCCTCACCTTGTACTTAATACCAGAAACCCTGTCAGTACTGGGTTAGAATGTGAGGCCTGAGAATCCTGTGCTCAGCAGTCATGGGGACACTGGGGCTACTGGAAGGTGTTAGACTCCTGCCTGTTTCGCTCTCTCTGCCTTACGCACGAAGGAGAAAAGGCATGGGCATTTGGATGTTAGTCATACCATGCCCACTACTTCTGGACTGGAGGACATGGGCATATTCTGTGTGATTTCATGAAGTATGAACCCTTGCTGCTGCATGGGTTATTAGCATGAACTCCCGTATCCCTCAGGGGCTGTTACATAGTTGCCTGTCACATGCACACATGCTGAAAACGCTACAATTTTTTTCTTGTAATTTTGCTTGCAGGCAGCAGTATACAGATATAATGATTTGTTTATGTTTATGGTACTGGGATTTAAAACTAGAGTCTTATGCCTCTTGGGCAAGCATTCTGCCGACTGCATTGTATTATCAGGCCCTTCGAGTTATCTTTACTTTTTATTTTGAGGTAGACTCTCATGAACTTAACCCAGGCTGGCCCTGAATTTGAGTGAGTGTCACCTCTCACTTAGGTCTCTCAGGGCTGGAATGACAAGCCTGTGTCACCCAGCCTGGCTTATTTCTTTTTCTAAAGACTCATGCTCTGCTGCTCGCCCATCTTGAACTTCTGGGTTGAAGCGATCCTTCTGTCCCCTCTGCTCCCACAGTGGCTGGGACGTAGGTCTGGACCACCACCTCCTGCTGCTCACATCCTGCTAATCGCACCCGTGTTAAGGAAGCCAAAGGGCAGCCTGTCTCGTGTCTCCCCATACGCTTGCTATTTCTGTGCCCTCTGCACTTTCCTGCAATGTTGCCACTCCGTATCATCCCCCACCCCACCCCAAGACCTTCCTTTGCTTAGACCCCTTTGCAGCAGATTCCCGTACTTTCCAGTTTTCTGAATGAATATTTCCCTTTCATTCACATAAAAAGGGATTTTTGTGGATATTTGATTTTGAGTCAACAGTTGTCTTTTTCTTGTCTTTCACCCATGCTTTAAAGATATTCCTGTCTTTCTGATGAGTTGTGGTAGGTATTTATCTCATGGTTTCCTTGTATGAAATATGCTACATTGTTGCTAGCTGTTTCCACAATTTTGACTTTATGTTTGGGTTTTGATAGCCTGGTTATGTGCTCAGGTTTGTAATCTGCACATAGCCTGTTTAGGGTTCCTTGGGATTCTTGGGTATGTAAATTTATCTTTCACCAAATACTGGAAAAACTCAGCCACTGTGTTCTTTTACTTTTAATTTTTTTTTTACTTATTCACTTTACATCCTGCTTACTGCCCCCTCTTGGTGACCCCCCTCCCAGAGTCCTTCCCCCATTCCCCCTCCCCTTCTCTGAGTAGATGGGGCCCTCCTGAACACACACACACACACACACACACACACACACACACACACACACACACAAGTCTCTTTTGAGGCTAGGCCATCCTCTCCCACAGAGGCCACACAAGGCAATCCAGCCAGAAGAATGCGTCCCAAGTTCAGGCAACAGTTTTTGGGATAGCCCTGGCTCCAGGTGCTCAGGACCCACATGAAGACCGGGCTGCACATCTGCTGTGGGGAGGCCCAGGTTTCTCATGTCCTGAGATCCTCTGTGTACCTTCCTTCTTTCTGTTCCTTCTCAGACTCCTGTTATGAATGCTCCGTTTCTAAAAGTGCCTCACAGATCTCCAAAGCTCTTGCAGCCATCCATGGGATGCTGAGTTCTGCTTCTTTATCTTCCCTAATTTTCAACTTATTTTGCTCAGAAACGGTCCAGCACGGACAACTCTAACCAAACCTTCACCAGATCTCTAAATTCAGTTGTTTGAAAGCTCAAAATCGATTGGCCATTGGACAGTGTCTTAGCTAGGGTCACTGTTGCTGTGAGGAAACTCCATGACCAAAGGCAGCTTGGGGAGGAAAGGGTTTATCTGACTTACACTTCCACACCATGCTCCATCACGGAAGGAAGTCAGAACAGGAACTCAAGCAGGGCAGGAGCCTGGATGCAGGCGCTGATGCAGAGCTACCTGGCCTCTTCCCCAGGGCTTGCTCAGCCTACTTCCTTCCAGAACCCAGGACCACCAACCCAGTGGCTTCCTTACCTACAATGGGCTGGGCCCTCTCCCATCAACCACTAATTAAGAAAATGACCCACGGGCTTGCCTGTGGTTATAGAACCTCTCAAGTGAGGATCCATCTCTCAAACGACTCTAGACTGTGTCAAGTTGACGTAAAACTAACCAATGCAGACAGCCAATAGGTTGGTTCCTCTTTGGCCAGGTGACTAGCTGTTGTCCAATCATACAAGGAGTAGTGACAAGGAGTAGCGAGCTGTGGTTACAAACAGGGTGACCCAGGGGTCACTAAGTGAGCAGTTCCCAGAGAGGGAGTTGCACAGCTCTAGCTGGGACTGTGCTGAGTAAGACCGGGTCTTACACTTATGGGTTACAAGGCCCTGAGTGCCCTGGATCCCAGAGATCCGGAGTCATGCACAGCTGGGCCCCAAAGAACTTCCAATCTAGGGACCCACGGGCCAGTCAGTGGATATGCAGGAGCCACCCTCATGGCTCAGGAGTCCCTAAAACTGTCATCTCAGTGGCTGCCTTAGTCAGGGTTTGCATTGCTCTGAAGGAGACATAGAAGACACATAAGGACATTCTATTGGGGCCGGCTTACAGGTTCAGAGGTTCAGTCCATTATCCTCAAGGTGGGAGCATGGCAGCGTCCAGGCAGGCCTGGTGCAGGCAGAGCTGGGAGTTCTACATCTTCATCTGAAGGCTGCTAGGAAAAGACTGACTTCCAACGGCTGCCTGAACCGCTCTCCCTGGTCCTCCAAAATGAGACCTGTTCAGTAGAGCGTTCTGCACTCAGTTCCGAGTGCTCTGCCTCTAACTCCTTAGCGTTGGGATCACACACGTGAGCCACCACACAGGGCTCCAGATAGGTTTGTGTGCGTGAGTTTGATCGTTAAATGTCAACTGAAACTTTGGGGTTTTTCTTTTGTTTGCAATATTTTCTATACTAACAACTGATATAATCTGAACTAGACAAAAACCATAGTTAAATATTTGTAATATTATTTAATAGTTTGACAGCACTTTCTTAATCTTTTAATAAACTTATGAGAATATAATTATCATTTCCTTCCTTCCTCTCATCCCTCCAACCCTTCCCAAACCCCCAACTCTTTTAAATTCATAGCCTTCATTCTAATTATTCTTTAATGACCATTGTTACATATATATGAATACATATATAAACGCATCCCGCTGAGTCTGTTTAGTGCTGCTCATATGTAAATATGTTTAGGCCTGAACCCTTGGGATTGGATAAGCCTGTAGGGCACTTGTCTCTTGGGAAGACTCATTCTCCTTCCCCCGGTGGATTTTAATTGGCCCATAAGGTCTTCATCTAAGGGTGGGGCCTGTGCCTTCCCCCATCCATGTTGACGTGTCCGCTGGTATTCGGGTCTTACTGAAGCAGACACATTCTTCAGACTTCGTGGGTAGATCTTCCCTGTCATACTAAAAGACCCGATCTTGCAGCAGACTTCTTGGTCATCTGGCTCTGAGAACTTTCCACCCCGTCTTCTGTAATGTTTCCCAAACCGTACGTGTGAGGGTTGTGCTGTAAATGCATTGGCTGGGGCTCGTCCTCTGAATATGAGCCAACTGTGACTTTGTCGTGATCTCTGTCCACTGAGGAAAGAAGCCTCTTTGATTCAGAGCGAGAGCTGCACTTTTATTTGAAGATTTGGAGCTTCTAGGCTAGTTTTTTCCTTTAATTTGTTAAAGCATATACATGTGTGCATTTGAGAAAGAGATCATGTGTGCGCACGTTTGTGAGTGTGTGTGTGTGTGTGTGTGTGTGTGTGTGTGTGTGTGTGTGTACAGGCCAGAGGTCAGTCTTAGGTATTGTCCCCTAGGAACCACACACCTTGTTTTTTGAGACAAAATCTCCCACTGGGATGACTTGGGGCACACTGGAATCCATCTGTGTCTGCCCCCCCAGCAGGGATTGCAAGTGCATGCCACTAAACCTGGTTGGCTTCCCCTCCCCCATGTATTCTGGGGGAGCAAACTCAGGTCCTCATGGTTCTATGGCAGACCCCTTCCCAGCTGAGCTATCTTCCCAGCCCTAGGTTGATTTTTGCTAAGCTCTCAGCCTGCAGGAGTTAACTCTGATAGAAATGATCTTCAACTCGTGGCCAGGTGACAGGGGACACAAGTCAGAAAAGAAAGCATTGGCACCGACAGAGGTGGCTAGGAGACTTGTTGGTCCTGGACCTCTCTCCCATCTGAATCCTTTGCTTCCCCTGCCCTCCAGCACCCAGCCTCCCCAGGATGCTGCAGAGCCAGCAGGGGCTCTCTCAGGCCTATCACCACGACAGGCTGTCTCCATGGTAGCAGACAGTCTCTGCACCAAGCCTGTTCACGGAGAAGCTAGAAGGAAAACAGCAGTTCCTTGTGACCCGACCTTTCCTTGGGGACTCTAGAAGCTGAAAAGCCTTCTCCCTGCTGTTCCCAATGAAAGAGCTGCAGAGAATCAGAGTGCAAGGAGAAACCCGAGGGTCTGACCACAGGGCTCACCACAACCCCACTGCTAAGTAAGAGCAGGCTGGGGCTCCTCTCCACTCAGAGAAGCCCCTCAGAGGTCTGTGTTAGGAGCTGAATTCTGTGGAATCCCTCCAACCCCAGTTCACGTATGGAGCGTAGCTCAAGCGAGGTCTTCAGGGACGTGACTAAGCTTACAGAGGCAGGAGCTGACTTCACAGGACTGTAGCCTTCCTCAAAGAGAAAGCACTCACAGTGTGTGGATGCCCAGCCAGGGGGCCATCCATCAGTCACACTAATCTTAGTCTTCGTGTTCTGCAAAAAAACCCCTGTATTGAAGTGTCCTAATCTGAGGTCTTTCTCCCTGGCAGCCTGAGCAGACCAAGATGGCCAGGCTTCTCTGTGGTTGTATTCCCATTCCGATCGGAGCATCGGGGGAAACCCCAGCTAATATCCTTGTGAGGGGCTGCCCTGGTTTTCTTCACCTGGTAGCAGGTTGGTTTGGCTTGGAGTAGTGTGGGCTGCACTGATCCATTCGTCTCTGCCTCCCAGCATTGGGATCCCAAGTCCACGCCGCTAAACCGGCATCTAGATTCCTCGTTGAAAGTAGGTTGCACCAGGTGTGGATCAGGGCCTTGTGACCCACTGGAAAGAATGGGCGAGGTGGGGAGGGGTGGCGGGAGGTGGTGGCGGTGTGTGTGTGTGTGTGTGTGTGTGTGTGTGTGTGTGTGTCTTTCCTCATCCCAGCAGCTGTTGCCTACTCTTGAAGCCCCAACTCCAACTCCTCCCCGTCCCCACCCCATAAACTCCAGCCTCCCCTAGTATCTCAGAATGCCCCCAACGTGCCCTATTGGCCATTCTTCCATGCTAACACATGAGTTGTCTGCCTATGTGGAATTTACTTCCTCCTCTGTTCTCATTGCAAATGCTCAGTCACCCTTCAAGTCCAGCCCATCCTTGGGGTCCTCCTCCAGGAAGTCTCCTCTGAAACTCCAACACCACTCACTCGTGCACTTTGCGTTTCTTACTTTTCTGGTTTCTAAGATGAAGTCCTGGACAAGAGCAACTGAAGGCAGGAAGGGTTTGTTTTGGTTCCCAGCTGGAGGCTGCATTTCATCCTGGCAGAGAAATCGTGGCATCGGAGTTTGAACTAGTTCAACTGAGACTGGAGCCAGGAAGCAGAGGAAGGTGAAGTGTGTGTGTTGGGGGTCGGGGGTTTCCGAATTCCTCCTCTCTTACAACGCACATATGCTTGCACGCACATCAGAGGACTAAATTTCCACTTGTCATTTGTCACTGTGTTTGAACCACCAGCTTCTGAGGATTATCCCATCTCTACCTTCCACCTTGCCACAGGAGCGTTGGGACCACACTAGTGTGTCTAGCCTTACATGGATCCTGGAGACTCAGACCTAGGCCCTCATGCTTGCCCAGCAAGCCCTTGACCCACTGGCGGCTAGTTCTGAGAGGAGGGGGCCTCAGCTGAGAGAAAAGCCAATGGAAGAGCAGGCTGTGGGCAAGCCTGCAGGGCATTTTCTTGGTTAATGATTGATGTGGGAGGGCCCAGTCTATTGTGGAGGTTGCCACCCCTGGGCTGGTGGTGCTATAGGAAAGCAGGCTGATAAAGCCATAAGTGCCAAGCTAGTAAGCAGTCTTTCCCCATGGCTTTTGTATTTGCTCCTGCCAGGTTCCTGCCTGCTTGAGTCCCTACCCTAACTTCCCCAGTGATGGACTAGGCTGTGGGACTGTAACTTGCAATAAACCTTTCCCCCCCAGGTTGATGTTGGTCTCAGTGTTTTATCGCAGCAATAGAAACCCTATCCAAGGAAGCTCTCTCCTTTTTATTTAATCTGGGACCCCAGCTCACGGGTTGGAGCCACCCACAGTTAGGGTGGGTCTCCCCACATCAGCTAACCTAATCTAGAAACTTACCCACAGACAGAAAGGTTTGTCCCCTATGTCTATTGACAATATGTATGTCACACACACACACACACACACACACACACACACACATCAGATGCATATGTACCACATACATGTATTTATCCACATGTATTTATGCACTATATATTGGATATGACTCTGGGTAATTGAAACCACAAGATGACTCCATTAAAAGGACATTGGGGGAGCCAGGTCGGCTATGCAGTCACTGGATACAGAATGCTCTGGGAGTTTCCCACTGAGCCTGCTAGCAAAAGTATCCATTTGAGCATTATAAGTAAATATTATCAAGTAGGCAGATTCAAAACCACAGAATCTATAAGTCATGGGGGCTGAAGATACCTAGTTAAGATTGTGACCTTAAATACAATTTTATTATATATGCATGACATCCCCCATATATATACATATATATATATACATACACACATATACATATTCCCCATATAAACATATATACACACATATATATACATACATACACCCCATATATATACATATATACACACACACATATACATACATATACCCCATATATATATCTCCCATATATATCCATGTATATCTATCTCCAAGCCTGTAACTCTCGTTGCTATAAGATTTCTCCTGTGCAGGGTTTCAGGAGACAGTGATAATAATCACCTTGTTCCAACGTCAGCTAGGTCTTTACTTGATCCCATAGCAAGTGCTTGAGAGCAACAGGCGGGGAGGAGAGGCAGGAGCACTTGGTTCCTCTGGCACCTGAGTCATCTGCCAAGAAGGACCTGTCCTTGCTCCGTCCATGAACGTGAAGACTCCAAAGACGGCTGCTTGGAATAGACAGCAGATCTAAGGCAAGGAAATCACACGCCCCAAGCCCCAAAGGACTTGTTTAAGAATGAAGCTCCCCTGCTTGGGGTAAGAAATGTACAAATAGGCACGAGGACCTTGAGAACAGTGAGCTAGTGGTCATGTGTCCAGCACTGAGCTCCATAGAATGGACCACCTTTAATCAGTAAGTCTTAGCTGGCCTGGCTACCTGGTGGTGTGCGTGTGTGTGTGTGTGTGTGTGTGTGTGTGTGTGTGTGTGATAGTTCAGTAGGAGAATGCTGGCCTAGTATGCACAAGGCTTACATACCATCTCCAGTACTGCACCCACAAAAGCAGTACATCAAGAGTATGTTTTTATATATTTTGGGAGTACTTTTCTGAATATATTCTGAGATCAAGTTCAACACCGATCACTTATGTACCATGTGACCGCTGGGTGTGAACCAACAGTAGATTAAGGTGTGGAAGTGACCCCTGAAGCTTTGTCCCTCAAAGAAACTTCTATCCTGGCTTAGCTGGGAGCCGGTGGTCAGGCTGAGGTGATGAAGCCTGACTCATTTGATCACTCACTTTGCGACAGACACTGTGGGACTACAGCAAGGAGTCGGACCGTGAAAGGCCACAGTTGTAGAGGGACGGCATAGATGGGAGTGAACCCAGGCAAATGTGATGTCTGCAGAGGACAGAGCTGCTGCAGTAGCCAAGTAATCACTACTCAAATTTTGGGGATTAGCGGCGTACAATTCCATCCGAAAATCCATAACACAGAGAAAAAAACCATGAACTCTCAAGGGCAGAGTGTCCTCCTGTAGCTGAGACTCACTGGAGGAGAGAGACTTCCTGGAGGAAGAGACCATGTGTAGGCTTTGAACTTTAGTCTCCCGGGGATTAGTGAGTTTTATGAGAACAACACAATAGGATTAAGCCACATCAATCAAAGCTGGCTTGGCTTTGGCTGGGAGCCCTTGAAAGGTTGAAGAGGCAGAGGCAGCTGGGGGTTTTGGTCTCATTTGGAGGGAATGGCTTTTATTAAGAATGCACCCATCGCCCGATGCGCAAGGGATGGCTCAGACAGGACCACTACTGGACCACCCGATCAGTGAGTGGGGTCTATACTGTTGGTAGAGCTGTGTTACCCAGTTGGCTTGACTAATGTGTTCCCAAGGAAGTAAGCTGGTGTGGGGGCAGCGGGGAGAAAAATCTCTTCCTGGTTATACAACTGGAGGATCCTCTCCTGTGGTGATATTTTGTCCCTGGCTGCTCTCCCGCACCTCAGTAATCAATCCTTCTCAGAAAGAAAGCTTGCTGGGTAAGGGGAAAAGGTGGAAGAGATCCTCCCGTCCTTAGGAGGAGGAAACAGAAAATAGAGAAAAATGTCAATCTTAGCAACCTGATGGGTTTTTACATAGCAAAGAGAAAAGGCTTCTCATTGAAAAAAAATAGGGTAATTGGATGAACACTGAACAATTCCATAATGCTTGGGTGACGCTGGAAGCCAGTGAGCTGTCCCCTTAGAGAGTTCAGCAGGAAGGGACTGGAGGGCCTGCTCAGCTCCTGCTCTGTCTTATGCTAGAATTCTGACCAAGCAGGTGAGGTGAAGAAAGGCAGGAAGCCATGCTGACTTTCAAGCCTTCAGAAAGGCCACCACAGTCCTTAGATCACTGGGTGGTCCCAACAGCTTCCTGAGGGCAGGAAGGACCTCTGTGGTTATGATACCTGTTTGACAATCAGATGCTCAAAGAATTAAAGTAGTTTGCCAAAATCTATGCATTTGATCACTACCTGCGCAGGGTCTGGGCTCTCCCGTTCAGCCAGCTGCTCCTGGGATGGGGATGAGGGAACAAGCCCCAGCATACTGCCTGCCATGAGATCTCTAAATAGACCTTGCTTTCAGTATGAACATCACATCCAAGTGAAGATGAGAAAAGGGGCTGAGAGGGGAATGGGTAACACTTTCCGAGGGGCCAGTGTTTGTATGAGCAGCACTTCCTGAACCTGCTGTGGTCCCTGAAGAGGCCACAGGTCTTGAAGTAAACGAACGTAGACATGTCCAGAGTCCTCTCCAGGCAGAGCTGGTCCAGGATCATGCCAGCTGGCTAGGTGACAGAGGAGGGCAGACTGTTTGGCCGGGAGTCAGGCCAGTCTGACTGAAAGAGTCATGTCACTCTGCCCTGAAGCTTTGTGGTGTCACCCTGGTTATTGCCACCCACCTTCATCACACCTCACCCCACCACAGACAACTGTGACTGAGCGGATCTCTGGAACTTACAAGGTAATGGCACCCTGCCTGCAGCCTGGGTGAGGACATTATCACACGGCTGTCTGGGGGCGGCAGGAGGTATGAGGGCTGTCATTATCAAATACAGGAGTCCAGGAACCGGAGAGCAGTTAGGTGCATGCACTGCTCTTTCAGGGGACCTGAGGTTGATAACAGCACCCATGTTAGGCTGCTTACACTCACCTACAACTCCAGCTGCATGGGATCTTAAGCCTCTGGCTTGTGTGTACTGTACACAGATAATTAAAGAAAGATTTAAATTTAAGGAAGGAGTAAACTCATTAAAAGGCTTTGTAAGCTCAAGGACATGGTCATTGCCTTCAGGAAGTTTAGCTGTCACCACTTAGAGATAACTCTCTTGGGCAATCTGCTTACAGATTCTTGTCCCAGGAACCAAGGGCACAACTGACATTGACTGGCCCAGAGCCAGGGATGTTAAGTACCCCATAATGTGTAGGGTAACTCTTCACAACAAGACAGGCTGCTTGGAATGCCAATGGCTTCCTCCCAGAAGATGCTGGTTGGAGGTCAGGCTACTCAGGGACCTGATGATGAGGTCCCTGTATTCCCCACCCCCATTCTGCAATGCAGACTCTGAGGCCTAGAGAAGTTGGGTTCCTGGAATCTAAGCCAAGTCATGAATTTCCTCTGCAAAAGGGCAAAGTGAGGCTTTCTGCTTAGGTGAATGTGGTAGGGGTGGGGGGGATGAAAGACTGCTTCAGGGTAGGTTCTTAATTTCTTTCAGCTACGTGACAGCAATCACTCCAGAGCACGTGTTCTTCCTTGACTTTCAAAGCTGCCTCTTCCAGGCCTGGTTGTGGCAAGCAGAGGTGGTGTTCACCAGGCTCCCCAGTGCATACAGCACCACCTTCCAAACAGATTGAAGGATGAGATGGTCTGGTCGGCAGGGCTTGGATGTGGCTGCTGCAGAGAAAAAGGGAGGAGAAAGCAGAGGAGAGAGGAGAGAGATATCTTTGGATGTTTTCTGTTTCTTAAAGCCACATCTGAACAGCTTTGATGTAGGCTCTCTTAGGGGTGCTGGTCTCTGGGATTCCTTCTCTGAAGCAGGCAAGCATAGGGGATGGTTGAACAAACTGGGACTCTACTTGGCATGGACTGTACAAACATCCCTCTTTTAATATACTTAACAGCTTGAGACCCTTACCTGTATCGCCTATGTACACAGTTTACCTCTCTGAACAATGTGTCTAGGAACCTGTGGACTGGAGAGATGGCTCAGCAGTTAAGAGCACTGACTGCTCTTCTAGAGGTCCTGAGTTCAAATCCCAGCAACCACATAGTGGCTCACAACCATCTGTAATGGGATCCGATGCCCTCTTCTGGTGTGTCTGAAGACAGCTACAGTGTACTTATAAATAAAATAAATAAATAAATCTTTAAAAATTCTCCCTCTGCATCAAGCTTGTTCTCTGAACAATAGAATAAGATCCCCTTCTCCTTAACATAGATTACGTCAAGTCAGTACTCCAGTTATGTTCTGTATGAGGATAGGGGGAACAGATCTGGCCTAGACTGGTTTTGGGTGAGGGCACTGTAAGACAAATGACCTCCTCTTAGGAAGGATCTTCTCTCTACCATCATAAGCCTTTGCATAACTGAGAGATGACTAAAGTCAGATGCATTATGAGAAAGGTGCAGGAGCCGCGGAAGGAAATTACGTAACAAAGGTCTGCCCATCAAAACAGAAAACTACTCAACACACGTCCTTAGTAAGCTTCTGAAGGAACCCATAAAAACGCCCTGTGCACTCTCTAACTCCTGTGGCTTCTGTCATTCTTGACAACCTATCAACTGTTCTGTGGCATTGCAAATCTGCGTTCCCTTCTCCCGTTCTTAAGCTGAGAACTGGGAAACTCTGCACAGACCCTAACCACTGGTAACCTCTGCATGGTCAGCCCCTTCAGGACGAACAAAGATCAGATCTGCATGGTCCACAGACCGGCCTGGTAGCACAGGCCTGGATCCAGCACTGCCGATGCCGAGACAGAAAGGTCTGATGTTTGAGGTGAGTCTGGACCACATGAAGAGATCCTGCCTGAAAATCAGAACTCATACCTAGCTGACCCTCCCATAGAGTCCAGCTTCTTTAATTTTTTAAAAACTTTTTAAGCGTGTGTTTGTGTATGTGAGAGCATGTGTGTGGGATGGTGGAGATCTGGGGATACCTTTATGGAGTCCGTTCTTTTCCTCCACTTACGAGGGTCCTGGGATCGAACACGGGTTATCAGGCTTCATGGTCAGGCAGCGGGCACCTTTACCCACTGAGCCATCTCAAGGCCCGGGAGCCTGGATTCTTAAATTGATGTAGGAAGTTAAGACAAAAAAAACCAAATCTTAGCAGCAATAATGATTTCTGGATGTGAATAGATTAAAATATTCATTCGAAATCAAACACTAATGAATCAGAGATGTTTCTGGAGGTGCTTGCTTTTGTGACTTTGTAACACTTCTCCATATCCTTGGTTCTGAACAACATTCAAAGATTCTGCACACTGCAGGATCCTTGAAGCCACTCAATGCTTCTGAATGTTGCCCGGAACATCTTGGCTAAGGTTAGAGACCACAGTATGTCATGAACCATGGTGTTTTTACTGTACCTATAAAGTTTTCTTGTTTTATGGGAATGCAATGGTCTAATTATGGAAAAACAAAGTATTTCCCTGGTTTTCTACCTTCATTCCTCAGTATATATCAAATTAGTGTGTCTTCGGGTTGGATCGGGTTCAAATGTTTGGTTTTAAAACTCACTGTTTGAGTTGCTGGCTTGAGCTTCAAAAGCGATATTTAAAGAATTTTGGCTTGAGATTAGGACAGAATTTCCAACAATTTCTTAAAGGAAACTAAACATACTTCTACCCGTCTTGTACTATGTGTTTCTGTGAAGGGCCATTCTTCACATGGACAATGATAATATCAAAATATTGGCCAATTTCATAAACAGTGGAGATGTTCTGTGTCCTGGAGTATTGATATTTGTTCAGTAGTTAATTCTTTTTGTAAAACAATCAAGGACATATTAGCACATACATTTGTTTTTATCTTTAATAAATACTTAAGTTACACGTCTACCGAAGAATGGTTTTAAAACAATGATCTGGTATCAGTAAATGTTTAATTTGTATTCCTACCTTGCATACCTACATACCTAGGGTTACATAAAAATTACTCAGGCAAAAACAGGGAGTGGAGAGACATTAGGAGCCCTGCCCTGAAGGCCCTGGGAGATCCAACCTCGAGAGTTCAGACTGCCCCTCCTGGACTTAAGGGGTCAAGAATGGCAGGAGTGGACCAAGGGTGTGCAGGGCTCCCCACCTCCTGCTCTGTGGAACTTGCCTGTCCTGCGTCCATGTTCCCCTTGGTCCCCCAGATATCAGTTATTCAAGCATCATCTAAACATTATAAGCTGCCATAACAAACTATTCCAGGCTATGCAACTTAGAGACAACAGAAATCTATTCAGAGCCTGAAGGTGGAGAAATCCAATATCAAAGTGCCTGCAGACTCTAGGTCTGAGGAGGGCCAGTTTTCTGGCTCATAGAGGGTAGCAGTCTATGAGCCCGCACAGTAGGAAGCATGAGGGGCCCTGACTACCTCCTAAAGGCTGTGCGAAAGACAGACAGAGAGTCAGTTAGAGTCAGATACAAAAACAAACAGGAGAGACAGAGAGGAGAAGAGAGTAAGAGAACAGAACACAAACATCTAGGCCATAGCAAGCAGCAGGCTTAAGACCTTGAACCCAATCAGCCCCCCAGACCTTGTACCTGCCTGAGCCAGGGAGTCAGGCGGGCATGACTACAGATACCGTGAATCCAGTCCTGCCCTGATGCTGAGGCCACTGGGACTTGGCATTACCAGGACCGCGATCTTGGGCAGAGCATTAACCTCCTAAAACTGAGGGCAGGGAGCGAATGGCTCCCTTCTTTCCCTACCTCGTTCTTTCACTGTATTTTGTGAAATCTGCATTGTGAGAGTAACTGGCACCCTTGCTCTCATCCTAGCTCTGCCAAGGTCTCCATGTTACCTCTTGTCCCACATCTTCCCTGAGAGGAACACGACCACAGAGCTATGAGGCCCCTGTGAGCGCTCACTGGAGTCATCCCCTCTCCCCCACCCCTGCTACCCTCTCTACCTCTCCACAGACCCTGGTGTCCTGAATCCATTTTTCTCATTCGGCACATGTCCTGTTCTTAAAGATAATACCAAGCCATGTATCACGCTCCCCACCCTCATTCTATTTATTCTAAGTGACATCTGTAGCCATGACTATTATTCTTTTTTTTTTTTTAAGATTTATTTATTTATTCTATATAAGTACACTGGTACCATCTTCAGACACACCAGAAGAGGGCATCGGATCCCATTACAGATGGTTGTGAGCCACCATGTGGTTGCTGGGATTTGAACTCAGGACCTCTGAAAGAGCAGTCAGTGCTCTTAACCACTGAGCCATCTCTCCAGCCCGCCATGACTATTATTATTCTGGTTCAGGGAGTTAAACCCTTGGACATGAAAGACACACCCTCAACTACTGAGCCTCAGCCTAGGCCCTGACTCGTTAGTGTTATGAACTGCCTAGTATTGCATAGTGCGAGTCCTGCACAGTTTATTTAACTGTATTTCTGTTAGTGGACATTTGGGTTTCTGTCACCACAGAGAACATTTTGGTAAGAACCTGCCTCACTGTGCGCCCCTGTGAGAGAACTTGTTTTGAATATAAAACCTTTGAGGGGTTGGGGATTTAGCTCAGTGGTAGAGCGCCTGGGTTCGGTCCCCAGCTCCGGAAAAAAAAAACCAAAAAAAAAAAAAAACCAAAAACCCTTTGAGTAGAACTGCTAGGGTTTGGCCACCAATCGCTGTGTAGCCTTCAGCTTCCAATATAAATTCACTACAGTCCCTGCAGGAGGCTCCTGAGGTGTTGGCTGGACAATAGGACAGCTGAAAGGTCCGTGGCTCTGTGTGGCCAGCTGGGACTTCCTTGTGGCTTGGCGACAAGGAGCAGCACTCCAGACATGAAGGTGGAAGCTTCAGGTCTCTTGGTCTGGGCGGGGAGGTGACACAGCCTTGATCCATCAATTCTTTCAGTCAAAACAAAAGATTCAGGGCGAAGCTCGAGTGTGTACAGTTCCTAGAGAGCAGCATCCTGTGTCTTTATCGTTTGACATTCTTTTTTTTTTTTTTTTGAGATTTATTTTTATTTATGTTTCTCTCTCTGGAGGTTGGGGGATGTTTGTGGAGACTGGAAGATGGAAACAGATCCCTTGGGGCTGGAGTTCAGGCCCCTTTGGAGCCAAATTGAGGATGTTCCAGTTCAGTGAGAGAGCTGCCTTGTAGAGTTTGATTCCTCTCGCTTTGGCCAGACCAGAGCCTCCGGATCCTGTCTCTGCCTCCCCAACACTGTGACTACAGACACGTCGCCATGCTGGGCACTGTTTTATTTTTCTTTTAACTGAACTGAACTCGGGTCTTGTTGGTTGCTTAAAAAGGACTTACCTGGCTGTGTACTGAGGCAATCTCCCTACCCGACCTGGGCAGCTTTTAAATTCATACCTCTAGTATCCGAAATCCAAATACAAGCGCTTGTCTAAACATACAAGGGTCCCCTCATACTTGGTGGTGTTGGGTTATGAAAATTGTGTCAACTCGATAGGTGTGAGACAGTGTCACAGCGTCGTGTAAAATTTCCAGTTCCCGGGTGAAGCGAAGACCCTGTTGGTGCCATTTACCAGGCTGGCTCCTCTACTGTTTGGATTTTAAATTCTTTACCCACTTTTACTGTTTATTCTTAAAGACAGTGCTACTTTTGATCACACCTCTGTGTGAATGCGTACACAGTGCGGTTGTCCACGGAGGCTGGAGTCGTTGGGTCTTCTGGAGCTAAAGTTATTGCAGGCGGTGGCCAGATTCCTGACTTGGATGCTGGAACCTGAACTCAGGTCCTCCACAAGAGCTGCACTCACCCGTAACCACTGAGCCATCCCTCCAGCCTGCTTTACCCATTTGTCTCAGTCAGGGTTTCTATTCCCGCCCGCAACATCATGACCAAGAGGCACGTTGGGAGGAAAGGGTTTATTCAGCTTACACATTCACATTGCTGTTCATCACCAAAGGAAGTCAGGACTGGAACTCACATAGGGCAGGAAGCAGGAGCTGGTGCAGAGGCCATGGAGGGATGTTACTTACTGCCTTGCTTCCCCTGGCTTGCTCAGCTTGCTCTCTTATAGAACCCAAGACTACCTACCGGCTCAGGGACGGCACCACCCACAATGTGCTGGGCTCTCTCACCCTTGGTCACTAGTTGAGAAAATGCCTTATAGCTCATGGAGGCATTTCCTCAAGGTAGGCTCCTTTCCCTGTGATAACTTCAGCTTGTGTCAAGTTGATACACAGACCCAGCCAGTGCCCCATTTATAAACTAGTACGTTCAAACGACTTTGTAGGAGGGGCTCTTGATATATTCTAGGGACTTCTTCCACATGCTATAAATACTTCTCTAAAGAAGGCTGGGTGACAGAAGACATCAGCAGAGCCAGTCAAAGAGCTGGGAAGTGGGGTTGGGGATTTAGCTCAGTGGTAGAGCGCTTGCCTAGGAAGCGCAAGGCCCTGGGTTTGGACCCCAGCTCCGAAAAAAAAGAACAAAAAAAAACAAAAACAAACAAAAAAAAAGAGCTGGGAAGTACAGCCAGGAGGTGCTGGAGCACACCTTTAATCCCAGCACTCAGGAGGCAGAGGCAGAGGCATATCTGTGAGTTCGAGATCAGCCTGGTCTACAGAGCAAGTTCCAGGACATCCAAGGATAGACAGTGAAACTTGTCTAGAAAACAAATAAAAACCAACCAACCACCAAACAAGAGCTGGGAAGTGCAGGCAGCCAAAGCAGGGAGTCGGGAATGTAGGCAATGACTGACGTCTGGCCAAGTACGTGCCAGAGGCTCCTGGGAGGGAGAGGAGAGGAGAGGGTCAAACTGCTGTAAGGTTTTTAATGCAGACTATGAGCTCAGCGTGCAAGGTGCTCACAGCCCCACAGCCTGTGAGCTGGGCAAAAAGGGCAAAGGTCTGTGGGAGTGTGTTCTGGCCCACAAGTCCTACTCGTCGTGTGGAGCGGCTCAGGGTCATGTTGCAACGATGCTAGGTGACCCAGATCAGCCCTGCAGGGCTGAGGGAGGAGGAGGCACTAAGTAAACAGCCACTCCTGCCACTTGAGGTAGCTTGTTTCTGGCTCTCTACATGCCAGTTAGAGCCTCAAGGGGCCTGTAATTGAAGGCACTTCAGCCTGTAATTCTGAGGCTCTGCTTCCAGGCTTGGCTGGACCGTGGGCAATGACACTATCTCGAGAGCCTCATCAGGAGGTCTGGCATGAGATGGGCAGGCAGGCAGGCTCTGGGCTGCTGGGCAGGGAATGGGCAGATGGTAGAGCCAGAACTAAGAGCAGGACTGTTTGCCTCAGCTCCTTCCTGCCTGGGACACTGGGGTCAGCAGCACGCACACCACCATAGGGCATAAGGGACAGGAACAAGGCAGATCGCTCCAGGACTGAGTGACAATCCCACTGTGAGGTGTGAAGAAAATGTTATATACAAATACACTCACTGTAGCGTCATTCAGAGTGTTTTCATTTACGTGTGTTTATATGGGGTTGTTTGAGTGTGGCACGTGCCACAGCTCTGCTGTGAACATCAGAGGACAAACTATAAGAGACAGCTCTCTCTCTCCTTCTACCATGTGGGTTCCTAGGATTAAACTCAGGCCGTCAGGCTTAGCAACAACCCTCTTTACCTATAAGCTATCTTGTAGAGCCACCCTTCAGGTAATTTTAAGAGCTATCCAATGGTGGGGGTGCATTTATGGTGCATCTGTAAAATGGTGTGTCTTAGAAATACATGAAACCTGGTGGAGACAGTTTGCTATACACATACTGCTGTCTTCTTCCCTGTCTTAGTCAGGGTTTCCATTGAGAACAGACACCATGACCAAGGCAACTCTTATAAGGACAATATTTAATTGGGGTTGGCTTACAGGTTCAGAGGTTCTCTCCATTATCATCATGGCACAGAGCACGGCAATGTGCAGGCACACATGGGGCTGGAGGAGTAGAGAGTTCTACATCTGAATCCTGAAGGACCCTAGGGTCTTTTACCAGCCTTACACCCACTGCCTCAGGCCACGACTAGACCAAGTACCAGCTTCCCACCTCGGGTCAAGGCTAGGCCAAGTTTCATTCTTCACCCACAGTTCTCAGGAGGAGGAGGAACATTCTTGAAAAACCACAGAATGTACTGACTGATAGTCACCTGACCCTCTGGTTCCAGATTGAGTTCGAATGCATGTCGTGTGCTTGTTAGCCAATAGATTCAAAGGTCAATGTGCTTAGCCAATAAGTTTAAACTGTAACCTTGCTAATGTAACCTGTACCCCTAAAAAGTATAAAAACTGCTTGTTACAGCCATTTGGGGTCACCCTCTAGTCACTCACCATGAGGAGCTGATTGAGTTTGCATCGAACTCAGTTCTCATGTCTCAGTTGGGAGTCTCCTGGTAGTTAAGACTCACTTTGAGCCTTACAATCTGAAGGCAGTCAGGAGAAGACTGGTTTCCAGGAAGCTAGGAGGAGGGTCTCAAAGCCCACCCCCACAGTGACACACTTCCTCCAACAAGGCTACACCTACTCTGACAAGCTCACACCTAATAGTGCCATTCCCTGGGTCAAGCATATTCAAACCACCACATTCTAATCCCTGGTCCCCATAGGCTTATTCACACTTAAATCTATGGGGGCCATACCTGGCCATAGCATAATGCAAGATACATTTATTCTAATTTCAAAAGTCCCATATTCTGTAACAGTCTCAACAATGTTAGAAGTCCAAAGTTCAAAATCTCTTCTGAGAATTATAATTGTAATTCCCTATAAAATCAAAAAGCAGATCACATACCTCCAATATCATAGGATATACATTACCATTTCAAGATGTCATAGTGAAGAAATACTGGACCAAAGCAAGATCAAAAATCAGTTGGGCAAGCTCCAAACTCCTTGTTTCCATGTTTGATGTCAAAGTGTTCTTCAGATCTCCAACTCCTTTCATCCTTGTTGACTCCTGTTGGCAGATCTGGCATCCAATCCCTGATAGTGGCTTTTCTCAGCAGGTATCCCACAACTCTGACATCTCTGACACCTTGGGGTATACAAGGAAACTTCAACTTCACAGCTTCTTGTTCCAATGTCTGGGATCAACACATGATCTTCTGGGTTCCTCCAAAGGGCTTGGGTCACATGTCCAGCTCTGACCTCTGTAGTACTCCAGGGCCAAAGCAGACCTTGGAGTGCTGCAGAGGGTCGCTTCACTCTACTGCTGCTGCTGCTCTTGGTGATCACCCCATGGTATGGCATCTTCTGCTCCAACTAGGCTTCACCAATAGCCTCTCATAGGCTTTCTTCACGGTGACAAGCCTCAACTCCTTTGCATGAGCAGTTCAGTCCTGGCCATCAACTCTAACTGAGGCTGCATCTTCCCTGATGGTCTTCCCTGGCCTCTCACTGTGCCAAGTCTCAGCTGCTCTCCATGACCCCCTCATGCCTTCAAAACCAATTCCACTTGTGTGATTCTTATATGTCAAATCCTGCTTGGCCATGAAAGGGATGGAATGACTTGGTTCCTGCCCCTGAAACAGAGCCAACAAGGTATAAACGTCCACGAATGTTGATGGTTGTTGCCATTGGAATAAGGCTTGTATTATAATATTACACATTTTCATGCTCCTCCTTTAAGGAATGTCCTCTCTGCCAAGGTTAATGACTCCATGGTAATCAGAGACAGCACAAGTCCAAGAGGCAAGGGGGGGAATAGCTAATGTCTCAACATAATGGTAAATGCCGAGACCTTCAGGACAGCCTGCAAGGCTGTGGGAAAGAACTTTAAAAACATGAGTTCAAAAATATATAACTTCTCAACTATGCGAAATATAAGGATGTAATATGAATTGCATAAGGAGCTTCACAGATCTAAGAGAACAGAGGCAACTGCTCTGTGAGCCAGCTTGTCAGAAATATACAAAGGCAGGCAGATTCCTGAGCTCAAGGTCAGACTGGGACAGAGCTAATTTAGGTACAGGTGTGGTCCAAAGGGTAAACTCAGGATGGGATCCCATCCAGCTAAGTTTACGAAGGCAGGCAGATCTCTGAATTCTTTGGCAATGTTAAAAAAAAAAAATATGTACTTGCTGTCCTTTTCCTAAGAATCAAGGGGCTAAGGTAATGGAATGCAGATTCATGGGATGGTCAAGAAAAAACCTGGAGTAAAAGACTGAATTGATGTGTGTAAATAAAAGACTGGGTTTTGGTTTGCATGAGATGAGCTAGCAGAGAGAGCAGATCTCTGGAGATCTCTGGAGATCTCTGGAGAGTGAACATAGCCCCTTTAGAATTTTTTCTAAAAGGATTTCAGACTTTGGTTGGAAATCCCAAGACTTACTTAGAGAGCTAACACAGCTCTTTTAGAATGTTTTCTGGCTTTCTGGTTTTGATCAGGAAACTGAAGAATTACTTTTAGAGTTTTCCAACTCCTTCACTGCCTAAGTGTGGCTGTCCTGGAACTTGTTCTGTAGACTGACTTTGAACTCCTGAATGCTGGAACTGAAGGCCTGCACTACCATGCCTGGACTTAAGCTTTTCTTTCTGTAGAACTGAGAATACCCATCATAATCCACCCCTTCTCAATTTGACACAGAATCATATCTTCTTATGTCTAAATGAAAACAGTCAGGTCATAGTAACATTTAACATGATTTAACGCCCCCTTGTACAACTGCAAATGACTGAGTTTAGCTGGGTGGGATCTCACGCCAAAATCACCACTCCCTTAATTTTATTTAATTTCCTTGAACACAAGATCTAGCTTCATTCCACTTCCTGGTACCCCTTTACTCTTTGAACCATACATTTTGTATTTTTCCTTTCTAAGCTTTCTATGCTTAACCAAAATGTTCTTCATGAGAGTAAACCAGAGAATGAGAACAAAGTCTGTGCTGAGCTTTTTTTTTTTTTTTTTTTTGAGACATCCTTTGTCAATGCAATTAATATAAAATTAATATAAATCTCTCTACCTTAGTCTCAGGCAGACTCTTTGGATAAGGGCAAAAAGCGCCAACATTCTTCACCAAAACATAAGAACAATCTCCAGAGTTCAAATTACCCTCAGCATCAATGTCTTCCACATTCCTACTAGGATGGCCCATTAAGTCCCAATTAAAAAAAAATTCCATGACTTTCAAATCCAAAGTCCCAAAGTCCACATTCCTCTAAACAACAATAAAAACCAAGGTCAGGCCTATCACCTCAGTACCCCAGTCCCTGGTACTAACCTCTTTCTTAGTTAGGGTTTCCATTGCTGAGAAGGGACACCATGACCAAAGCAACTTTTATAAAGGACAACATTTCATTGGGGCTGGCTTACGGGTTCAGAGGTTCAGTCCATTATTATAGTGGCAGGAAGCAAGGTAGCATGCAGGCAGACATTCAAGTTCTACACCTTGACCTAAAGGTAGTCAGGAGAAGATTGGCTTCCAGGCAACTAGAAGAAGGGTCTCAAAGCCCACAATATGACATACTTCCTCCAATGAGGCCACACCTCATCATAGTGCCACTCCCTTGGCCATGCATATTCAAACCACCACGTTCCCTAAATGTAATACCCACTTTACACACACACACACACACACACACACACACACACACACACCGTGCTTTAGTAAGATGATCCTCTCAAGCTAGTTGTACTTACTGATGGGCACCTGTAATTACAATACTTGGGAGGCAGAGGCAGGAAGATGGAGAGTTTGAAGCCAGCCTAGGCTATGTAGTGAGAGTCTACACCTCCCCCCAAAAGGAGCCAGGTGACACAGCTGTAGCTCCAGCGCCCGGGAAGTACAGAAGTGAGGCAGGAGGTTCAAGGACAGCCCCAACTACATAGTAATCCCTTGTCTTTTAATTTCATTAATCTGTTCATTATTAGTAGACAGTAGCATCAAATGCTTTTAATCTATGCATGTCTATTACTTTAAGTTATATAGATGAAAAATAACCATAACTAAATTGTGTAAAGCCATCTTAATATTCTCATCCAGATACTTTCTACACGTGTGTGTGTGTGTGTGTGTGTGTGTGTGTGTGTGTGTGTGTGTACACATGCATGGAGGCAATATTCTCATCCAGACATTCATTCTCTCTCTCTCTCTCTCTCTCTCTCTCTCTCTCTCTCTCTCTCTCTCTCTCTGTGTGTGTGTGTGTGTGTGTGTGTGTGTGTGTGTGTGTGTGTGTGTGGCGTGCATGTGAGCGTGCACTAATGTATGGAGGCCAGAGGTCAGTGTCTGGTGTCTTCGTCAATCCCTTCTCCACTTTGTCTTTTGAGACTGTGCCTTTTACTAATGCTGGGGATTGTCAGTTCGCAGCTAGAGGGGCTGACAGTGAGCCCTGAGGATCCTCCTGCTTCTGCCATCATTTCTGATTCTCAGTTTGTGTGTGTAGGATGTAATTTTTTTTTTAAGTAAACAGTTGTAGGCAGCAGTCATTGTGACAAAATCATGCAATCTGAACAGAGTCCTACCCTTTGAGGCAATCCCCTGTACCAACTCATGACCTCCTAAGATCAAACACTAACCATTATTGTACTGGCAAATGACTTTTTAATAATTACTCTACTAAAAGGTTATCTTCTGAAAACTATCTTATTCTCTCTGATACATTTTGAACCGACAGTATTTAAAGTCTGTTTTTTTTTTCACACTAATATATCTTGTTTATTTTTTTTAAAGCAGAGTCCAGTCTGGCCTTAATCTTCTGATATTCCTGTCTCCAAAGCACTGGTAGCTGTGTATTATTACCATGTCTGATTTGCATAGTGCTAAGGATGTAACCTAGGGTTTTGGACATGCTGGGAAGCACTGTACTGACTGAGTTCATGCCCAACCCCTTGCCTGACGTCATCTCCAGTCTTCAGGACAATGTTGATAATCTGGACCTAATGACCCTCATGGGGACCAGACACCTGGATCCTCATGTTTCCCCCTGAGTTTCTCTCCTCCCCATCCACAGAGTAGAAAATGAGCCCTTTGTTCCTTTATCACATATGCAGGATGACCAGGATGTCTCCAGGGACGAGCTAGCCACCGATCTGCAGCCTACACGGAAAGTCCCCTAGAACCATGAGGAAGAGATTTCTTAATACAAACAAAACATCCTCCTGACTAAAAGGCTCCAGACCTCAGCAACAATGCAGGCAGATGCCTGCTCTTGTCTCTGCCCTTCCACTTAAGGCTCGCACCTGAGGGTCTTCTGGTTGGATGCGTTCCCTGCACATCTGCCCTCAGACGCTCAGTCATCTCTAGCACCAGCCTAAGCTAGGTGTTTGTGTCCTGCGTCAGGGATCAGAAACTGTGTACACTTGCAAGAGGAAACCCACCCCTGTGTTCCTTTGTTTTTTCTCTCTTTGTTACTTTAATTAAAGTTGTTGTTACTGTCATTATGGACACGCTAAGAATATGTGGGTAGAAACATAGATGCCCGGCACAGGTGTGAAGGTCAGAGGACAACTTTCAGGAGTTGCTTCTCTCCTTCCACTGTGGAAACCAAGGAACACAGGTGGTCAGGTATGTACAGCAAATGCTTCATCCACGGAGCCGCCTTACCAGACCTCTCCCTTTGACACTAGGCTTAGAAGGTCCTTCCCTAACTGGGGAAATTAGCGAGCTGATTCTATTGTAGGGAGAAAAGATCAACTTCTTCCTCCTAGAGACATGGAGGGAAACTTTGCTTTTTTCCTACCACCCCTGGTCTTTTGGCCGCCTTGTAAATTGCAGTAATGTAAGGCAGATGCATGCAGAGAAAGCATTTCAGCTACACATATTCTCAATAGGAGACCTGCAGAAACACAGGCTCGAAGAACTAGCTGGGTGATTGGAGGTGTTACCCATTCATGAAAGGGATGGGGTTTGTGGATGGCCAGGGATGTGGAGACATGTATGGGACGGGGCAATGGAAGGACTTCTGGTGAATGTCATTGTCCTGTTAAGCAAATAGAAGTGCCCTGTGATGAAGTTCGGGTAACTTTATTAATGAAAATTGTCTTTACAAACATGAATTTTCCCCTACGCAAAGGAAAATGAAGGCTTTCTTTTAGAAGGAGGAGGAAGAAAAGAACTTTCTGACTCTGTTCTTGATTTCTTTTAGCTAAAAAACAGTCACTATGCCAGAGGGGCATATTTGGAGTGACATTTTCTGTATCCCTTTAGGGACCTGATAATTGAAAAAATCAACTGAATAAGTAAACAGTGTAATGTTAGTAAACGGTGAATGATAATCATGGGGGGAGGAGGAAGAGGAAGCAGAGGGTCTGTCCCACACAGGAAGCCTTAGGACATCCACAGAGGTGCAGCTTCTGGGCACATGGCTGTGTTTAGGACTTCCTGCTCTGTGTCCTGCGTTACAGAATGGATCCCGGCCAGGCTGGCTCCTTTGGTGAAGTGTCTGGCTTACCCGGAAGACCAGCTCTTCCCCAGCCACTTCAAGCTCCCAGGAGCTCACTGGATGGGAGAGAAATGAATTTGACCTGCTGTGTCTGCGCCCACATCCTCTTCTAGACTGCTGTTCTCGATCCCTGCTAGGTCTGTTCGTGTCTCCCATGTAGGTCCCTCCTCTGTGAGGAGTTTATCCCACCCTCCTCCACCCTACCCCAGTGTTAATATGACTGAATGAGCCCTGCTGTTGGGTTATTGAGCTGAAGCTTTATTGTATTTTGAATTGCTTATCTAAACACCTGCTCTGATTGGTGGCCATAATCACCCTGTTCTCGTTTACCGAGAGTTTTCTGTAGCCAGTCATCCCTCCTCCTCCTCCTCCTCTCCCTCCTCCTCCTCTTCTTCTTTTTCCTCCTCCATCATATCAGAGATGGAATCTAAGTCTCACACATGCTGAATGAATGCTTTACCACTGAGTTAGAACCACCAACCCTCTTTTTACTCTAGATTTTGAGATAGGCTCTCACAGAGTTGTGCAGGAGTGGCCTTGAACTCACTCTGTAGCCCAGGCAAGCCTTAAACTTGTGATACTCCTACCTTGGCCTAAAGAAGAGCTGGGCTTGGAAGTGAGTCCCACCAGGCCTGGCTTTCCGAATCAGCATGTTTGCTGCACAATTCCCAGCTCTCAGAGGCTAGAAGCTAACACCACCCACAATGGCCCCCTCCCCATCTTACCATCCTCAGGTCCTCAGAACAGCCCATCATGTAGATTGTTGCCCACTAACACTCAGAAGTTCTTACCTATAATCTACTTGAATCGCTGAAACAGTTTGTGTGGTCACACTGGCAACTCCCCCTCTGTTGTGAGATATTGGGGTGTTTTCTCTGCATAGTGCGTTTCTGGGGCAAGTGAAATTCTGTACTTGATTTCTGTGCCTTAAACCCATGAGGACCAGGAAAGAGGAAAATCAGAAGTGAAGAGAGAGACGAGGGCCCTGGAGGAGCAGATGTGGAAAAGGAATCCTGCCTGCAGCCAACATCTGCTTCCCTCGTTTCCATCCTAGCCACAGGCTGGGCTGATGGAGGAGTCTGACTAGCTCTTGGGACCACAGTCAGATCCATGGGACTGAAGCCCTGCTTAGCCTCTTCTTGCCCAGAGCTTCTGTAGGTGAGCTTGTGTCATATGCTCTATGCCTGGCAGACAGCTTCTGATGTCCAGTGGTGCCAGCTGCCATGACCTGTTGGCTCCTTGTTCCTGCTCCTCCCCCCCCCCCGTAACAGAGGCGCTTGCCCACCATCTCTGAAACGAAGCTATGACATTTGGTTTGCTGTTCCTAGATGACAGTTTCAGAGCCAGCCTATGACTCATTATGCTCTTTCCCTCCACTATAAAGTCCAGCCACATTCCAGATAAAGACTGCTTCCTCGGCCTGGGTCCCAGGACAAGGTCTAGGGCAGAGCCTCCAGATGCAGTGTGCAGGGGCTGACGTAGGAATAGCAAGCAGCCTCTGCCTGAAGCCACTGCAACTGGGGTTGTGCCCTTACTGCAGCCTTACCTGCCCTATCCTCACCGGTTGACACCGGCTTTCAAGGGAAAGTCATTCCCCATCCAGACATCAGCAGGCCCCAGATTAATTTCCATTTGTGGCAATTGTCCACCGTTCTTCCAGAAAAAGTGTTAAACTATGTTAAGTCTATAAAAGTCCTCACTTGGGGTTGGGGATTTAGCTCAGTGGTAGGCCCAGCCCCCTGGGTTCGGTCCCCAAAAAAAAGATCAAAAAAAAAAAAAAAAAAAAAAGTCCTCCCTTGTACCACCAAACCATGCTTGGTATTTATGTTCCATCCTCTGACCCGATACATCTGTGAAATGGACCCCATTTGGGAAGGCTCCAAGTGAGCCCTAGGGTTTTACTGCTGTGAACAGACACCATGACCATGGCAAGTCTTATAAAGGACAACATTTAATTGGGGCTGCCTCATAGGTTCAGAGGTTCAGTCCATTATCACCAAAGTGGGAACATGGCAGTGTCCAGGCAAGCACGGTGCAGGAGCTAAGAGTTCTACATCTTCATTTGAAGGCTGCTAGTTGAAGACTCACTTCCAGGCAAAGGGTCTTAAGCCCACGCCCACAGTGACACACCTAATCCAACAAGGCCATACTCACTCCAACAGGGCCACGCCCTGGGTTGAGCATATTCAAACCAACACAGGTAACTATTCTGGCCATTCCTTGACTCCCTTTACAAAACTGCTGATCTGGGGCCTGGTCGGATGGTCCAGTGGGACCTCCCACCAAACCTGACAAGCTGAGCTCAATTTCTAGGACCCACACGGTGGAAGGGGAACATCAACGTCTGCAAGTCATCCTCTGACCTACACACGTGCTCGCCCTGGCACACATGGGCACTCACGTCCGTACACACGCTCATCCATAAGCGCACACACACACACACACAACACACACACAAACGTAATTTTTAGACTCACACTGCTGACGCATCTCTGATCACGAGGACTCGGTTCTTCATTCGTGGCTTTAATCCCATCTTCATGATCGTCTTCTGCAGGCTGACGATTATTCTGAGGACAAGTAAAAGAAGACCTGAGCCGTTCCACCGCTGTGCCCAGCTCATGGCACATGCTTAAATTCCACGTGTGTGGAGCTAAAACAAGACAAAACTGGACTACACTTGGGGATAGATTCTTAGTGGGTAAAACCGGAAAGACAGACAAGGAAGTGGGAGGGGGAGGAGGACAGGAATTCACCTCCCAGCTCCCACATAGCAGCTCAAACTGTCTGTAACTCCAGTTCCCAGAGATCTAATGTTCTCTTCTGGTCTCTGTGGGCACTGCACACATGTGGTGCGCAGATATACACGCAGACAAAACACCCACACACATGAAAGTAAACAAGATAAGGAAATGATTGGCATTAAGACTGGCCCCAGGGCGGGGTGACCAGCAGAGGCAGAGGCTGGATCTGTTTCTCTTCCTTGACATTTATGAATGGGGGGTGTGGCTTTCATCTTTCCCCTTTGTGTGTCCAGATATATTTAAAAAAGAAATTTTGAAGCACTGTTCTAGGAACTGAGGTATAGCTAGTTGGTAAAGGGTGTGTTGTGTAGGTTTACTGGAGATGTGCCAGGAATGGAGGAGACCTCCATCTTAAATTAAAAAATAAAACACATTGTATGTCGGTCTGCATCACATGGTGAGAGTCCTCTGCTTGCTTCCTATGGCTATACCTGATCTATCGTCTGGATGTGTCAAATGTATTTATCCATCCCGTTCCTGGGGGCCACAGGGCTTGTTTTTAGCATGGGGACCGTGTGGACGATGAGGCTCTGAGTGAGCCCTGGGTCCCCACGTAACAGCATTTCTCGGGGATCCACGCTGGTCATGAGTTGGGTTCTGTTTTAGAATACAGGCAGTAGTTTCCTGCTACAGCCACACCACTTTGCACCGGTGTCAGCAGCAGGTGGGCTGGCCGCTGCTCTGCGTCTTGCTAACACTTGCAGTCATCACTGTTCCGTGTTAGCCGGTCTGTTGGCCGAGTGATTGAATCTTGCTGTCTTTTCTTCGCCAGTTCCATTGCGAGTAGCCACACCAAAGGTCTTTACAGTTCCTAGTTGGCCGTTTGTATACACTGTTTTGTAAAGTGCTTATGAATCTCTTACCCAGTTTTCTTTTTGCTTATATGCTTTTTTTTCCTTACCAATTTGAAAGAATTTTAAAGTATATTTTGAATGTGAACCTTATCTGTTTGAAAATACTTTCTTTTACATGTCCTTGTCCTTCTCGTCTTTCAGTGCCTTTTTGGCCTCTGTGTGTGTGTGTGTGTGTATGTGTGTATGCGTGTATGTATATGCATACGTATGTATATATGTGTATGTATGTGTGTATGTATGTATATGAGTATATGTGTATGCATCTGTGTATATGTGTGTATATCTGTGTATGTGTATATATGTATGCATATGTGTGTATGCATGTTTGTATGTGTCTATGTGTTGTGTGTATGTATATGCACATGTGTGTATGTATACCTATGTGTGTATATGTATATATGTGTGTGCATATGTGTGTATATGTGTATGTATGTATCTGTGTATATGTATGTGTCTATATGTATGTGTCTATATGTATGCATGTGTGTATATATGTGTATATATGTATGCATGTGGGTATATATGTGTGTATGCATCTATATATGTGTATATGTGTATATGTGTGCATATGCACATTTATGTGTGTATGTGTCTGTGTATGTATTTTATGTGAATATATGTATATGTGTATGTATGTATGTGTGTGTCTATGTGTGTGTATGCATGTGTATTACTAGGCTTCTTTTTTGCATTTTTGTTAAATCTGTCTCATTCAATCATATTATGTTTTAATCTGCTTACAGGTCATTTTTCCTTTTGAAAGATTTGTTTGGCTATTTATTTACTTATTGTGTGGGTGTACATGTTAGTAGGGCTCACATGTGCCATGCCGCTCACGTGGAAATCAGAGGACATGTTTAGGGGAGTCAGTCCTCTCCCTCCTCCTTGTTTTGAAGCCAGCTCTCAGTGTCTTTGTGCAGGTGCTGCAGACACTGGTTTCTAGTCCGTTCTCCCTCGGTTTCCCCTTCCCATCTTACTACAGGACTGCAGGTGCAGGTCTTCACATCAGACTTTTTCCCTCAAGATTTACTTATCATTATTCTTAAGTGCTGACAGTTGCCCTAGAAGAAAGTCTGTGTGCCATGTGTATGCTGCTGCCCATGAGGGTCAAAAAAGGAGTGGGATCCCCGGAACCGGAGTTACAGACAGTTGTAAGTTGCCTTCTGGGTGCTGGGGACTGAGCTGAGGACTTTTGCAAGAGCAGCGAGTGCTGTTAGCACCGAGCCATCTCTCTAGCCCCATATCTCATATCTGGTTTGTACTGCAGTCGCTTTACCCACAAAGCCACATCCTCAGCTTGGCCACTCTTTTCTTAATTAAACAAATCTCTTAATGAACCGATGGCAGAGTTATACAACAAACTTATAACAGAAAGTGGGAAGGAAAGGAAGCTTTGAGGAGGCACGGTGAGAGCATTAAAGATCTCTGACGTCAGGCATAGTGGGACAGACACACTGTAAGCTTAGCACTAAGAGGTAGCGTTGTCAAATTCGAGGCCAAGTTTCAAGGCAGCCTAGGATATGTGAGATGTTGTCACACAAAGATGCTTTCTGACTCCGGCCGTACTGGTGCATACTTAGGATCCCAGTGCACAGAAGACTGAGGCAGGAAAACCACAAATTCAAGGCCAGATGGGGTTACAGAGTGAGACGGTCCGAAAAAAACACAAGTGTTCTAAGACTTAGAACACTACGCAAATTGGAATGTTAAAAAGCTACCTTCCAAATTTGATTCGGAAAATCAAATTCATGGCCTGGGAGATGAAGAAACAAAAACAGCTCACAAGAAAAAAAACACTTGAAAGCTGAAGCTTCTGTGTGCTGTGTCTGCTCCCCAATTTTGGCCAGTGTCCTTAAAATCAATGAATTCACTGAAAGGTTCCCAGATGACCCCACTGGACATTTAAACTGCAATCTCTGCTTTTCTTGCTGAAGTACCGGTGTGCGTGCTGGGCACAGCTCACATCCCTCCTGGGCTGCTTATTAATCCTCAGGTTGCAGTAGCCTCGCTTCCTAGTCTCCACTGAAATAGTAAATGCTAACCTCAAGTGCGGAAAAGGGCCAGTGAGATTGCTCAGCTGACGAAATATTGCCAGTGTCTGTCTGACTGCCCAGCTTTAGTCTTTGGAACTCTTCTGAAAGAAGAGAACTCCTCAGTTCTGCCCTTTGACCTCCACATGAACACCATGGCACACGTGTGTCCCCACAGTGCTTTGAAAAATGTAGGGGTACCTAGAGAGATAGTTCTGTGGTTAAAAGAGCTTTGTGCTCTTGTAGAGCCTGGTTTAAATGTGCTTGGCCCGTGGGAAATACTACTATTTGGTGTGGCCTTGTTGGAATAGGTGTTGGAGGAAGTGCATCACCGAGGGGGTGGGCTTTGTGGGCTCCTCGTGCCCAAACTCTGCCCAGAGTGGAAGAGTTGTTCTCTCCTAGCTGCAGTCAGATCAAGGTGAAAATCAAAGTTTCCTCTCCTGCACCGTGTCTACCTGGATGCTGCCATACTCCTGCCTTGATGACAGTGGACTGAACCTCTGAACCTGTAAGCCAGCTCCAATTAAATGTTGTCCCTTATAAGAGTTGCCATGGTCATGGTGTTGTCACGACAATACAATCCTAACTAAGACAGAAGTCACAGAGTTTGGTTTCTTGCTGCCTTTTACTCCAGCTCCAGGGATCTAACGCTCTCTCTTCTGACCTCCTCAGGCAACTGCATTCACATGCACATACCCACAGAGATACGCACATATATACACTTAAGGCAGGTGTGTAAGGGAGCTGGGAATTCCACTCCGTCAGTAAAGTATGTGCTGTGTAACTGTGAGGACCTGTGTTCGATCCCCAGAACCCAATAAAAAGCCAGGTGCAGTGGTGCATGGCTGGCAAAACAAGAGGACTCCTAGGACTTGCTGGCCAGCCAGACTACTGCATTCAGCTCCAGGCTGTGCACAGACACACACACAAATGAAGAAAGGGAAAGTACGGGAAGGGGATATACCCCAGAAACAGGAGTTCAGTGTGAAATTCCAAATATACCCTCTCTTTGGGAACCATTAAGTTACCAGTTGGTGAGGAGGGACATTCAGAAGGGAGAGAGCCTTAGAGCCCAAATGAATCAAACCCAGACTTTAACTCTGCCTCCTCTGGCTTGTGAGGCATCAAACAGCCATTTCACTCCCTCAGGCCTTGGGGTTTATAACCATTCGGGCAAATTGTATTATTATGTCCAAGTATTTCCTGTCTTCCCCAAGAGGGTTGTGCGTCCTTACCTCATTACCCTGTCCGGCCTTGTGACTGATTTAGGCCAATGAAACATGAACAGAGCTAACATGGGTCAGGGCTGGGCAGAAGCTGTACAATTGATTGGCATACTTCAATTGTTGGTATGACCAACAGCACGCAGAGTCCCCTGCAGGGGGCTGCACAGAAATGCCTCTACTGCTATTGGGTGCAGACTTATACATCGAGATTAACTATTTGCTTTTTTGAGTTGTATTTTGTTTTTGAGACAATGTCTCACTATTTAGCCCTGGCTACCCTAGAACTCGGTGTGTAAGACCAGGTTGGCCTTGAACTCACAGAAATTCCTTTGCTTCTCCCAAGTGCTGGGATTAAAGGTGTGCACCATCATGCCCAGAAACTGGGTTTTTGTTTGTGGTTGTTAAAAAAAAAAATAACAGCTTTAACACAAGTTTCTTTTTTGTTGGTTTTTTTTTTTTTTTTTTTTCCGTTTTTTTTTTTTTGAGCTGGGGACCTAACTCAGGGCCTTGCGCTTGCTAGGCAAGCGCTCTACCACTGAGCTAAATCCCCAACCCTCAAGTTTCTTTTTCTTCCACATTATTTCTCTTATGCATTGCACTAGTGTGGTATGTCACAGAATGGTCAGGCACATAGGATCTTGGCTCTGTCCTTTGTAGGGGTCTTCACAATCCACAGCACAGGAGCTCAATCCATGGCATCTGTGTTTCTGTGGGATGGGAGTGGAAGAAAACAAGGCTGGCCTTGTGAGTCACATGTAATACTGTGTAGGGGGGGGGAAATAAAGATATTGGAGAAAGAGAAAGAATTGAAGCATAAAGCCAGTGGACCAAAGCAATATCCTCTTATAGAACACATGGATGGTAACGGTGCACTGGCTGTTTCTGGGTGTCAACCTGACACAAGCTGGAGTTATCGCAGAGAAAGGAGCCTCTGTTGAGGAAATGCCTCCATGAGACCCAGCTGCTGTAAGGCATTTTCTCAATTAGTGATCAAGGAGCACATTGCAGGTGGTGCCATCCCCAGGCTGGTAGTAAGAGAGCAAGCTGAGCAAGCCAGGGAAGCAAGGCAGTAAGTAACATCCCTCCATGGCCTCTGCATCAGCTCCTGCTTCCTGATCTGCTTGAGTTCCAGTCCTGACTTCCTTTGGTGATGAACAGCAATATGGAAGTATGAGCTGAATAAATCCTTTCCTCCCCAACTTGCTTCTTGGTCATGATGTTTGTGCAGGAATAGAAACCCTGACTAAGACAAACGGTATGGACCTTCTGATAGGTAGAATTCTAGTGTCTTCATTCATGGGCCTGGGGCCGGAAAAGGTTAAGACAGGACCAGGGTACCCCACAGCCTTCTCCAGAACATGCCGTAAAGAACCTGAGGGTCAAGTTGGAGGTTGGTCCTCTGTGAGGAGAGTCCAGACCTTCCAGGGCAGAGAGAACAAGGTCAGAGCTAGAAGCTCAATGGAAGGATTGTGCATCTGTCAGGTTGGACCCACTAGATGCCAACTGTCTAGCTGGAAACAGGAAAAGGCTCCCTGTTTGTCACCGAAGAGCCAGGTCAGGCCTTGGGTTGGTGGTGGCTCTACTCTGTGAGATCCACTTACCACAGTGAGATTAAAGCAGCCAGTCTTTTAAAAATTGCTTTTACACAACGTGTGTGTGTGTGTGTGTGTGTGTGTGTGTGTGTGTGTGTGTGTAAGTATGGGTGTGTATGTGTGTATATATGCTTATGCGTTCACACGAATGCATGTACATACTCCTGCCTGTCTTTCACTTGGGTTTGTCATATGCCACTGTGATTTGGACACCACCCCCATCAGTATGACAATCAAGCTTCACTCACTTTGGCAGCTTCCTAATACCCATCATGTACTGGACCATCCTTTCTTGAACCAGTCCCTGATTGATGAACATTGGGAGGCTTTTAGACTTTGCTAGTACAAATGATGCCATTACCGATAGCTTTGTGTGTATACCTATTGTACCCTTTCGCCATTCTGACTTGGAGGTAGATTCTTAGAAGTACGATTGCATGTGTGAGTTTAGTTGGTCTTATCAGATTCCCTCCCGAGAGGTGTGATTCCATTCCACCTCCCTTACCAACTAACATACGATTGGACCTGGAACAACAATCCCTTTCCCAATTCCATGCAGTTTCGATGGGAGAACAGGCACATGGAGCATCTAGCACTTAGCCCCAGTCACAGAGCTAGTGAGTAGCAGCGATGGAAGTTAGACCAGCCAAGCAATGCTGCCCTCGTGGGTAATACAATGGACACTGGATGGAGTGTCACATACCTCCAATCCCAGCACTTGGCAGGTAGAGGTGTGGTCAAGGTCATCCTTGGCCACATGGTGAGTTTAAGGTCAACCTGGGCTACGTGAGACCCTGTCTTTAAAAAGAGAAAGAAGAGGAGGGGAGGAAGAAAAGGAGGGAGAGGAAAATGACAGGTAGAGCCAGGCATAGTGGTGCACACCTATAATCCCAGTACTCAGAGGCTAGGGCAGGAGATTCATGAGTTCAAGGTCAGGCTGGGCTGCTTAGCAAGACCCTGTTTCAAGGGCACACAGCAGTGGCTTAAAGGGCCCTATGTCTGTTTCCTGGAAGAGGAAGAGAGACAGAGCCCCCATCACCAGCATTCCAGCTCAGGAAAAGCTGGGTTTCCATCCCCAGGGGCTGTGCCATCTCTGAGGAGTAGCGATCACACTATGTGGTGACCTTTGTTAGAGAGAGCCCCCCTCCACCTCTTGAGGTGTCACCTTGACAGACAAGAGCTAAGGTATCCCTCGTGTGAAAATGTGAATGTAAAAGAGGGGCAAAGGCCCTTGCTGTGGAAGCACGGGCTGTCCACGGCTGCTTCTGAGACAGGAGTTGGGAGTAACAGGGGTGGAGTGCGGATGGTGGAGCTGCTTAAGCATTTTCAGAGTCATGGTAAGATGTCTTAGCATCCTACAGAGGAGGTTCATCTCCCCAGAGGAGGACAAAGGGAGAAGAAACCACACGTAAGCCTGGCCTTCACCCAATATATCCTTCTCCCAGCCCTGCTGTGAGCCTGTCCCTGGCACGGGAAGAGCTGGAAAGACCTTCCATCCTCGACCAAGGCCTTGTGTTTCCAAGCACCTTCAGGGTGGAAGTCCCATCCCTAGGGCACCTGCTAGGACTGTTGCATCCACAAGGCCAGCAACCTTCCTTGGGGTAGGTGCCATGCCTACCTAGGGGACGGCCCCTGGCTACTTTCAACCTCTATCCCTTGAGTTGTGATCTATGTGTTGACACAGGGGCCAATACCCTCTCAACTGTGCCGCTAGCAGCCGCCATCAATCAATCTGAGTACATCCTGTGCAGTTCAGTCCCAGGCCCTGTGGCCTCAGCCTTGTGACTCAGCCAGCCAGTGTCCATTCATCAGCCTGATACAAGGACAGAAACCATTTTCCAACGTATGTATAAGAGAAAGAGAGTTAGTGACTAAAGCCAGGCGAGGGCACTGGCCCCTTGGTCCTGTGTAGTTCAGGAGTCTATTATCCAAGATGTCTAGAGTTCTGACCTAACTGGGCATGAGAGCTTTTAAAAGTTCTAGGATCTTAGTGTGGTGGCAAAGTTGAAATAACAAAATTTGATTCAGGGCTTAGGAACCCATGTGGCCCTTTGACCCCTAGTGAGTCTGATCCTTAGGGAATGTGACTCAAGACTGGAAAACCCATGAAACCACATCAGCTCTGAAGGTGGGAGGTGAGGAGGCACTGGGACTCAACCTCCTGGAGTTGGTGTAGAGATTTTTGTCCATCTCCCTGGCACATGCCTTTGCTTCTTTAGTCTCCAGATTATTACATAAATCCATCTCAAGAATGCATACGAATAATACCGTCCCCAGGTCCCGCTCACATAAGAAAAGCGAACGGCAGGGAGACAAAGTGGAGCAGAGCGAGAAGGATGAGATGGAAAGTGTCTGTCTGCTTTAGACGAGCGATTTGCTCTAAGGCTCTGTTCTCTTGTTTGCTTGTCCTTCTGAGAGCTCAAGGACCTTTTAAGGTGGAATGCTCGGGGACCGTTCTTAGGGAGCCGATCAGCCTTGGACAGCTGGAAATGTGAGCACAGAGCTAGAAGCAGAGCCCAGGCAGGACCGAGAGTGCAGTGGTGGTGTGAGGCAGGAGACCTGCTTTACATTCCTGGGCCCTGATAGGGAGAGACCGGAACTGGAAGATGCGTGGGGCTGAAGACGTATCTCAGTGGTTCAGCAACTGCCTAGCATGTAAGGCATTTTTAAAAGATGGATACAAATATCTCAACTCATGTCAGATCCCAGCAGGGTGACCCCCACCCACATCCAGCCCTGCAGAGTACTGACAACACCTCCACTCTACCCTTGAGTAAACTGAGGCACAGAGGTATTGTTTCGTCTGGCTCTGGCTCTACCCGGGAACATCTTACCAGTCTACAAGGACGACAGTACCTAATCCACTCTCCAAATACCAAGAAAGAAGCTGGGTGGCACACATATGAGATTCTCATACTGGGAAGGCTGAGGCAGCAAGATTCTGGGTTCAAGGCCAGACCTCGTCTCAAACAAATATATAAATAGCCTGACATGTTAGAGCATGAGGGTGAGGAAATACTTGGCATTGGAAAATATGAAAGTCAGAATCTTTTCTCGTTCATCCATTAAAAAATGGAGAGAGGTAGCCTAGGGAATTAGAAATAGCAGATCCACCACTTGCAGTGGGCTGTCCTTGAGCTAATACAGAAGCAACTGGATAGCCCAGAACAGAAAAGAAACAGGTCTGGACTTGAGGGCAATTCATGACCATGTACCAGAATCTTCCCAAACGTGTGTATGATGGCCCAGCACCCTTGCTTCGAGGGGTGTGTGCCTTCTTGACTTAGATGGAGAGGTGGGTGTCTCAGTTTGGGTTTCACTGCTGTGAAGAGACACCATGACCAAGGCAACTCTTATAAAGGACATTTAATTGGGGCTGGCTTACAGTTAAAGAGGTTCAGTCCATTATCATCATGGCAGGAAGCATGGCAGCATCCAGGCAGACATGGTGCTGGAGGAGCTAAGAGTTCTACATCTTGATCTGCAGGCAGCCAGGAGGAGGCACTCTCTTTCACATGGGGTGAAGCTTTAGCACTAGGAGCCCTCAAAGCCTGCCTACACATCGGCACCCTTCTTCCAACAAGGCCACACTTTCCATGTGTAGCAGAGCCACTTCCCATGGGCCAAGCATATTTAAATCACCCGAGTGGGTATAAAAAAGGATTTACAAAGCCGGAAGTAACATAATTAAACTTGACTCCATAAAATATAGCCAGCTCAGGCCAGGCATGGCTGTGCACACCTTATATACACATATACAATATACCATATGTGCACACAGACAATATAGGTGTGGGGTGAAGAGCTATGGACATACAAACGTTAATGCCAAAAGCAGGACCTGAGCGAGAGAGGCCGTGTTGGAGCTGACCGTGATGTGATTGTGTAAAACAGAAGTAGACAGGGCTGGCAGAGTGGCTCCGCAGATGAAGGTGACTGCTACCAAGAGGGAGGGCCTGAGTCTGATTAGGAAGGAACTGATCTAAGTGGTTCTCTGACCTCCATACCCAGTAGCCTGTCTGTACCCATACACAAATACATACACAGAAATGAAAGAATAAGTAAAATCTGACAGAAATTACAAAGAAAACACATGGATAGTGTTCAGGAGTACACATAACCGATTTGTCAGATGCATGCCGCCACCATGCTGATAGTGGATTATTGGATTTGTATCTCAAGATAGGATTAGAGACTGATTTGCTTTGGGAGATATTGCAATTATTGTTCCTTATTTTTAACGCCCCCCCCCTCTTTTTTTCCTAGTTCTTTTCCCTAGGGAACACGCAAGTGATTAAATGAAAGCTTGAAGTCTTTTAGTGAAAGCCGCTCCCAGGCCCCCTGCATAGGCGACTGTTGCCAGGGCTTTCTCCAGAAAGAACTTGAAGCAATGCCAGGGAAGCAGCGAGCGGAGAAGGAGCCAGAGGACAGATCTGGGATGTGGGAAGGGACCAGGGGCCTCAGGATTGGAGTCAAGGTCAGGAAGAGTCGGGGCTCATAAACAGTCATAGAACCATTTCACAGCTCAGATAAGAACTGCCTGGGCGGGCTAGGTGTGCCCTCTGAGCGGATGCCACACTAGTTAGTAGGGTTCTGCATTCACGCACCTCTGGCTGCTTCTATCCCTCTGACTCCTCTGTTTCCCCTTCTGTGGCTTGTATATGAGGTGTCTCCTGAATGCCTCCAGGGCTAAAGGCTTGCTAGCTTTCAAGAGGTGACTGGACCCTGGGGCTCTGACTGACCTACCTGGTGGGTAAATCCCTTGGTGGATTCCTGATTTGAAGGCATCACTGCAGGGTGATGGAAACGGGAAAGTGGGTCCTCCTAGAGGAACTAGTTCACTGGGGTGTGCTGTCTAGTTTTATGTGAGTGTGACACAAGCTCAGTGTCGTCTGAGAGGAGGGAATTCCAACTGAGCACGATCTGGCTTTATGAGAACCCAAAGGGTATTTTCTTGATTTTCACCATTGCGGGAGAGCCTAATCATTGTAAGGAGGGCCACTCCTGGGCTGGTCTTGGGTTCTATAAGAAAGCCGGCTGAGCAAACCAGTGAGCAGCACTCCTCCACAGCCTCTGTTTTAGCTCCTGGATCCAAGTTCCTACCTGGTTTGGCTCCTGCCTTGGTGGACTGTGACTTGGGATACGCAAGTCATACAAAATGACTGTGGCAAGATATGCCAAATGAAGCCTTTCTCCCCCAAGTTGCTTTTGGTCATGGTGTTTCACTACAGTAAGAATAATCCCAACTAAGATGTCTGTGTGTGTGGGGGGGTGCCTTCGAGCGGCATATCTTGTTCCCAGTCCCTTTCTGGGTCCTTCTTTACTTCCTGTCTATCACGAGCTGAGCAATTTCCTCTACTTCATGGTGCCCACCACCACGCTCTGCCCAACCATGGCCTCTAGCAATGGGCTCACAATTATTGATTCTTCCAACACCAAGAGCCAAAATAAATCCCTCCTCCTTTTATGTAGTTTATATAGTTTCCTTTTATGGGATGTTTGTCCCATTGATAACCATTGATAAAAGATGGGGGGTTGGGGATTTAGCTCAGTGGTAGAGCGCTTGCCTAGGAAGTGCAAGGCCCTGGGTTCAGTCCCCAGCTCTGAAAAAAAGAAAAAAAAAAAAAAAACAAAGATGGGCACACTGCCAACCCTAAGCCTCTTACTTTAATCCCATCTGCAAAGTCTCAGTGACTGTGCATGACAGTCTGTCTTCATTGTCAACTTAAAATCATGTCCGAGCCGCATGCAGGCTGTGTGTGCGAGGGAGTTTCCAGAGGTTTCACTGAGAAGAAATACCTGCCCTCAATACAGACAGCACCACATCTGCCGGAGGCTGTGGCTTTGGAGTAAACAGGACTAAAAGGGAAAAAAAATGAGCTGCCACCAGCATTCATCTCTCTCTGCTTCCTGAATGCAGACTCCGTGTGACCAGCTGCCTCAGGCTCTAGCCACTATCCTTTCCCTCCACGATGGACTGTATCCTCTCAAACTGTGAGCCCACATCCTTCTTGGCTGCTTTTGGGAGGGGCTGTTGTAACACCTTGGAACTGGTACATCCCATCCGGGAACAAGATTGCAGGCTCTGGGGATTACATGCAAGCAAGCATCTTTGAGGGTCTCATTATTTCACTTTTCAGCTAATCGCATACCCCTAAAGAGCACACAGACTATCTCAGAGGCAAAAAAAAAAAAAAAAAAAAACACGCAAGGAATTAGAACCCAGAAACCGGGGACCTGGAATAAGCTAGCTTTGGCATCACATTAAAATAGTCATCCAAGTCACAGATTAATAAGGGTTAGAGATAGTTATGGTTCAATACCCACGGGTAAACTGAGACCCAAGGAGAGTTGTGATCTCCCCCGAGGCTGCGGAGACAACTTTCTTCCATTCTATTTATGTGTTTTTCTAAACTGACAAAAGAAAGGGGAAACAGTCTTGTTTGTGGTGGGCACTTGTTAAGGCAGAGGACAACCTCTCCCAGATTATTTTTTTTCAGTGTTTATTTTTCAGGTAAAAGCCTCTGGCTGAAATCCTGAGGCTCCTGTTGGGACTTAACTGTGGGTAGAGGCTCTTCCGGGGTTGGGCCCTCCATCTGGAAGGCATGGAACCCCTCAGGGTGGGTGAGGAGCCAAGTGCTCACAGCGCATGCCCGGGAGTAGGGCTGGGGCGTATGCATACCCGGAGGCTGCCACAGTAGTCTGCTCTTTATGGCGCTGTTCTCCGCTTCCAGGTGGAAAGCAAACAGAGGGGGCCCACCTGGTGAGAATTGATTTTGCTCTGTGCCTTTGACCTTCGATAGAACCCACATGTGTTTGCTTAGGTGACAAGAAAAAAAGAAAAATGGCTGGACTATTATGATTATTTTGTTCTGATCCTTTATGTGGGTGAACATACAAACCACGGCAAGAATGTGGGGGTGTGTGGGCAGCGGACAACTAGCAGGAGAGTTCTCCTCTTTTACTACATGGGTCTCAGGGATTGAACTTCAGCTTGGCAGCAAGCTCCTTTACCTGCTAAGCCATCTTGCTAGCCCTCGAGTCTTGTTTTCACAGCATATGTTCATTATACAAAATGGTCAGTTTCGTTATGGGATTCTCATGTGTGTAGACGCATGTACTTTTCCTCACATTTACCCTCTTGTCTATTAGTTATTCTCTTTTGTTCTCTATCCCCTCATCCCCTTTCTGTTTCCCCATATCTATATCTATAATCATTCTAGACTCAGCATTTGAGAGGAAACATTTGATGTTTGTCTTTCTGTGTCTGACCTACTTCATTCCTGTTCTTGAGCACTCTGGGTTCTCAAAACACTCCTCAGAGGGTCTTGGTGTATCTCTCAGAACATGTCGCTGACACTGGACACCTGTGTCCATAGGGCTCTAGCTTCTCCCCCCAGTTGACTCTAGATAAGTAAGTCATTTGATTTTCCTGGGCCTTGATTCTGCACAAGTAAGGATCACACTGAACCGGTGTGCCAGGTGCCAGGTGCCTCGTGGGATTCCAGGGTTTACCTCGCACGTGTTTAAATATGTAAGTATGTTAACCTCCCAGAAGTCTCGACTACCTGGTCATCGGCGTCAAAACCCCTGTCTACACTCGCTCGGGCTCTTTGCCAGGCACTCTCCGTAGCCAGGCACCTGGCCCTCAGCTGACCAAGCTCTGTGAACCCCTAAGGGTTGATGATCGCCTCCGACAAGCCTGCAGCTAGGGACCAGGGACTTGCTCTGCACGGGTGGGGAAGCTTTCGACTCATTTTACTCCGGGAAAGCAGAATCCCAAGAAATGGGCTGTTAACCAGCCAGCAGCCTAGTGAGGGGACGGTGGTTTGTGTTGTCCTGTCCTGTTTACCTTGTGTTGCGTACACGAAAATGATGTCACTGGACACCTTTCCAGCTGGTACAGACACAAGGTCTCTGGGCCTGGACTCTGGCCCCACCTCAAAGGTTTTCCCTCTCCTTGCTCTGGTCAGCCTCTCCAGTGGGAGGGCCATGGCGAGAGTAGGAAGGCTAGTCAGTGTCCCACCATAGCTCTCTCCACCTGTTCTGCAAGCTCAGCCACAGCAGCTCTCACAGGAAAGACTACACCGTCTGCCTCTGGTTTGCCCCTCAGCCCCCCTTCGTACCCCATGCTTCCTCAGACAGCTTTCAAAACAGTCTCCTGCCTAGAACCCTTGGCGCCAGCTTTGAGTTCAGTATTGCACATTTGCCTGCAGACAAGTCCACACGACTTTAGTGCTGACTGCACCCCACTGCACCCTGGGGGTGCCACCTGCCAGGGCAGCTCCAAGGTCAGCTTCACCCCCCCGAGGACCCCTCTTCTCTGTGTATTGTCTCCTTCTCAGCCTCCTTTCCTTGAGAAACTTTTCAGAGCCAGCCCCAGCCCCATGACGTCTCCTTTGTGTTCTCAACAAATCTGTGTAGAAGAGAATGCGTTTAATGCTGGAACTGTCATGTGTGCAAGCTTTGTGAGACTCAAACGGCCCTCGAGGCTGACAGCTCCGCCAGGAAGAGATGTGCTTGGAGTTGAGAGGAAGGGTGAGATGGTGGCTGGGGAGGTAAGAGAGCGCCTGGAAGAGCGATTAATACAGGTAAAAGGCAGGGACCACTCGGAGTGCTGGGAGAGGATCTTCTCAGGGGGGTACCGCAACAGTAGGACTACTTTGTGCTGACCCTAATTCTCTCTGTCACTGCCCCCTCTCTTCTCTTCTCCCTGGCTTGGGAACAAGTACCTGAGTTCTTCAGCAGTCTTCGAAGTTGGCATGATAGAGCAGGGAGGGGTTCCCTGACCCTTGGTCAGCAAACAGGAATAGGGGACCAGTGGGTGGTACTGTACCCCCCCATTAGTCACTTCCGGAAGTCAGACAGGAAACTGGGACTGAGCCTACACACAGAAGACAAAGGAGGACAGGCACCTCCTCCCACATTTTCCTGCTGAAGAGGTCAGATTTTCAGTTTTCCCAGTGGCTCTTGGATGATTTCAACTGGACTAGCCCCAGTAGGCCTGTTGGAAGTGTCTGCCACTTAGTTAGTTGTGTCCCACCAGAAGGGCATGAGGACAAAGGTCAAGAGCTCCCAGCCTGGCTCCCTGCCTAGCAGTCCCACTACAGGCAGAATTCCTCATTTCAGAGACTGGAGGAGCCTCTGAGGCTACCTGGGCAGGGAGTGGGCGGGGGTGGGGAGGGTTGGGGGTGGGGTGAGGACTCTGCCGAGCTCCCACTACATGCCAGGCTCCAAGTGGGGACTTGAGTCACAGAGGGATGAGACACATTTGATGCTGCAGGCTCAGATAAGGGCCGAGGCCAGCTGTGTAGACAGTGTACTAACAGGCTACGGCATCAAATGAATGACAGCCAAGGTCGTGACAGTTGGTGCCTCACAACACCCCTCATACAAGCAGCTCATGTCTGACACATGTATGTGTACGTGTGCCCAAAGTCAGGCAAGACCTCGAGCAAGCTGAACTTCAGTTCTGAGTCAGTTTTGATCTCTGTTTAGGTGGACTTACATAAAAAGGCAGTTGTGAGGGGCCATTGGTACAGTTCTGTCTGTAAAGCATCTGCCACATGATTCCCTGCACCCGGTAAAATACTAGGAAGGACGGCACACTTGTTATCCCAGCCCTGGAGAGGCAAAGAGACAAACACCCGAGGAGACTCAGAGCCAGCCAGCCAGCCAGCCTAGCCTACCTGGTGAGCCTCTGTAGAGCCTGGTCTACAGAGTGAATTTTGGGCTAGCCAGGGCTATGTGGTGAAATCCTGTCTTAAAACACGTGAATGGCTCCTGAGAAATGGCAATGTCAGGCCTCCGTTTGCACGTGTACACACAACCAGCTGAACCCCCACATTACAGAAGCCTGTACAAGCATACACACACACACTTGAGATTTCATGTGACAGTTCTCAAGCCATTAGGGAGTTTCCTATGAACAATTAGTTTGCCTGGATAGAGGAAAGATGTTTGGAAAGAGCAGGGTCTGTGACGGGCGAAGCAACTTAGGACCCAATACACAAATAGAGTGAATTCTCTAGGTTATCAGGCACTGGGTGCTAGCTTCACATAACCTCCCTCAGGATCTAGAACAACAATTTTCAACCTGTGGGCTGGACTCCTTTGGGGTCAAATATCCTGCATATCAGATATTACATTATGATTCTTTTTTTAAAAAAGATTTATTATATATAAGCACACTGTAGCTGTCTTCAGACACACCAGAAGAGGGTATCGGATCCCATTACAGATGGTTGAGCCACCATGTGGTTGCTGGGATTTGAACTCAGGACCTCTGGAACAGCAGTCAGTGCTCCTAACCGCTGACCCATCTCTCCAGCCCTACATTATGATTCTTAACAGTAGTAAAATTATAGTTATGAAATAGCAATGAAGTCATTTTATGGTTGGGAACTGTAGTTAAAGGGTCACAGCATCAGGAAGGTTGATAACCACTGGTCTAGAAGGTCCTCTCCTCGTCCTGCTCATGAACAAGCCACTGCGTGTTATTCAACCGATGATTTGTGTGGCCATACAGGCTCGTTGCGCTGGCCTGACCTAACCCTGGCCTTTCTGGCATGGAGGAGCTAATACTAGTCTGGAAGTCCCCCTCCTCCCACAGAGGCCGACTAGGCTGGTGTGCAGCCTCTCTGTCTTGGTTCCTATTCCCCTCATGTGCTGGCACTGTTGGGCTATTTCCTCCGGTCAGGCTGGGCCAGCATTACACTGCCTATAAATAGAAGAGTGAGATTCCTTGTAGCCTAGTGAATAGTGCTGACATCCTGCCTCAGTCTGACGAGCCCTGAGTCACAGGCCCTGCCCGAGGCCCACCCTGGCCGGCCAGGCCCACACCACTGACACGCCTCAGAGGAAACATTAGGGCTGCCTGAGGGTCCCTGGGGAGGCTGAGCCAGGCTTACAGAAATTCGACTGGCATTTCCTCCCTGTGAGGCCTGCCAGGGCTGCACTCCAGCTTGCTTGAAAGGAAATGAACGTGCTGAGGACCCTGCATGTGAGAACCGCAGAGGCAGCTGGCCTGAAGAACTGCCATGCCTGAAATGGAGGGTGGGCTCTCAGGAGACTCTCTTCCATGACCCTTGTTAGAGCTTTGCGTATGAAAAGCCCAAACTTACCCTTCCCAGTCATGAGTGGGAGCCAAGACCGCTCCAGCTGGCCATATGTTGGAAAGGGCAGGCAGGAAGCTGGACGGCACTGTGGAGCAGAGAGCAGCTGGGGGATTCCAATTCACATGGCTATTCTCTTCAAGAGTGAGGAATCTGGACATGCTCGATGGCTGGCTGGACCATTGTCCATCTGCTACCAAGACAAGGCAGAGGGTGCCTGGCAGACTCTGGTAGACCAAAAGTCCCCTGAAGGACAGAGGTTGTTGGCAGGACAGTTGTGTGGATAGCTTAGGTCCTGTGGGAAACTCAACCCTAAGTCCTCTGAGATACCCACCCAATAGGCTCTCTGCTCTGGGGGGTTGGGGGTTCAGTATTTGCTCATTCTTAAACATGTGGCATAGATTGTCTTGTTGAATCGATGAGAGAAGAAAGAGGGGAAAGAATAAAGGAAGGGAGGCAGGAAGGACGGGAGGAAGGGAGGGGCCTGTGCTTACATGGGCATGAGGTGTCCTTATATAGCTTAAGAACTCTGAGCAGCTCACTCCCTCGCGGTCACCAGCCAAATCCCGCTCCCGCTGGGTACCACCAGGGCAAGAAGCCCCAGCTGTTCACTTGCATTCCTTGCATTTGACCCAGAAGGAGTGAGACAGTTTCTGACTCACGCACAGGCATCTGTGATTTCTCAGTCCACAGGGACTAAGATAGAAAACCTGCTCCTTCCCTGAAGGGAGACACATTTCTACCCTATTTGCAAAGCTGTGCTAACTCCCTGCCGTCCACAGCGGATGCCCTGCCTCTGCTGAACAGATTTCGTGTCCACACCAAACCCTGGGGCCCCAGGGTAGTTTTGCACTTCTCTAAATACACACACACTCTCTCACACTCTCTCTCTCTCTCTCTCTCTCTCTCCCTCTCTCTCTCTCTCTCTCCCTCCTCCCTCTTTTCTTCTTTTTTGTCTTTGGGTCCAGAGCCAAGGGATCCTCCCACTGAAGGGTTTGGTTCCTCTCAGTTCCCTGCACTTGGACACCTTGCAAAGTCCTAGGAACACTTCGAGAATCATTGTGATGCCATAGCTTTGCGAGACTGAGTTGAAGACATCACTAACAGCTTCCAGCCCATCTTCCAACTTGACTTAGCAAGCAACCAAGGGGTTAGGAGTGCGGCAAAACCCTTAAAGACCCATAGTGGTCTGCAAGTCAGGGATGGCTAGAAGCAAATAACAGCCTTGTGGTTGCCAGGGTGACAGAGGCTGCTAATAGGCAGGGGTCTGAGAATATTATTCAGGAAGCATCGCTCCTCCCCAAGATAAACAGTGCTCCCACATAGAGACACACTGAGCTGCCTCCTGTTGGAGAACCCAAGCCAACATCATGCAGCAAGTTGGGCTCCAGCCTCTTCAGTGTACCCTCCCTGCAGAAGCGCTGCTGGGAGCTGGGACTGAAAGTAGCCTGCTGACCCTCCAGGTTCCTGGATCCCGGCCTGGCCCTGGCCTATCAGCACCAGAGAGGCTTTAAGAAGTGTGTCTATGAATGACTATGGTTCTCACCAGCTGTTGCACCTTCTCCAGCCCATGCTGGTGGCCAGATGTCCTGACATGGCCCAGGATGTGCTTAAAGGGTGGGAGGAAAGAGCCCGAACTGTGTGCTGGGGCCAGAGTTATTCTACAATTACAGTGTCCAGAGCCATGAGCTCATCCAGACACGGAGAAAACTCTCTTTTGATGTGAGCCTGGGCGCCAGTGACTATAACCTCCGGGGCCCAGGGGAGGACGGAGTACTGTGATAATCCAAAATCTGCTGCTGCGCTCCTAGAGGCATTCCTTCCTCAAAAGTCCCTCCCCCGGATACCTGCCACAGGCCACAGAGTTTTTATTTCTATTTCTTTATTTTTGAGACAGAGTCTAGCTGTGTAGCCCAAGCTGGCCTCAAACTCTTTATTCTCCTATATGATCTCCCAGTGCTAGACTACAGGCAGATGAGAAAGGTCCTTTTGAAAAACAGAAATGGACATCCTAGTACTCAAAAGGTCCTGGGTTCGATTCCCCCGGCACTGTAAGCCCGGCTGTCCTCAATGCTCAATGTGACAATCACCTTCTGTACTTAGCCCATGCTGCCTCCTGCAGTCCCTCCTCCCTCCACGTCCGTCCTCCGTGCTGCTCTGAAACACATCCCAGGCAGGCATGACATCATCTCATCCATAAATATTCTGGTGTGTGTGTCCACAAGGACTATTCCGGACAAAAACCTATCAGGAACCCTTGCGACATCACCACTACACATTAAAACAATCAATCGCCCCCAGTGTTAGCAAAGAGCCAGTTGACGCTCAATTCATGTTTATTACCTAATTGCTTTTCGTCGGTATAGGTTTAGAACCAAATGAAGCCCGCACGGTGCCACTGCTCGGTACATCTCCCAAGCCTCTTCTGGCCTCAAGGTTTTGTGTTTTATGTCTGTCTTGTGGCGTCTGGCTGTGTCTGGACTCTGCTGATTGCTGCTCTGTGGTGTGGTTCAACCTTTCCTTGGCTGCTCCTGTAAATGGGCAGTTAGGCATAGAGGCTGGGTCAGGGTCAAGTGTATGCTTTAGTGTTTGTTTTGGCAAGACTATATCATTAGATGGTATTGAGTTCTGTCAGGAGAAAACACACAGTGAGCACTTCTCGTGTGTGTGTGTGTGTGTGTGTGTGACAGCAACCATTGTTGTGAGTGTATGTATTTGATATCTGTTTTGAGTCAGGGTCTTGTAATGGAAATCAATCCATTAAAACCTGAAACTGATGTCTGGGTACACACATGTGACAGATATAGCACGTATATATGTATACATACATGTATAAATAGGTTTGTATTTCTTGTTTGGAGTCAAGATCTCGCCTTGTAACCCAGGCTAGCCCCACCACCCTTCTGCTATAGCTGGGATTTCAGGTGTGGGCCACCACATCCATTTGGTATTAGAATTCACTCATTTAGCATTGATTGGTTGGAATCCATCTATAAAGGACTGCCCTCCCCTCTTCCTGGTTACAAAGAGATTTTGGCTAATAGAACCTTACAAAAGTTTCTCACCTTCCTCACTGGACCTCTAGGGTAAGTAGCTTAAAGCAGGCAGATTTCTCACCAACGAACACAGCAAACTGGCTCTGCACGCATTCCGAGCGAGACTGTACGTTTGCCATGGGGCATGCTGGTGGAGCAAAAGGCTCCAAAGGCTGGGAATTAGGAACTCGGACTTGAGTGCAAGACCTGCCTGTCATAAGCCCTAGGACACAGACAGATCCTGGGGACCTGAGCTTCCTTGTGATGTGGGGAATCCCTCCTCACCAGAACCAACACAAGTCCATGCATTCCCACCATTACCACTTGGGCCCAGCGCCCCTCGCTTGGATTTTTCCTGGGTTCCCGAGCACCTCCCTGGGAGCCCTGTCTTTTTCCTGGCTGATTCTGGAAGGGGCAGCATGCCTCAGAAGGTTTAGGCTTCTCCTAGCAAGATGTGAGCACAGGATGGCTAAGGAGTTTTGAGGCTCTGGTTAGATATCATCATGAATTTTAGGCAGTGGCAGCAGAGGATTCAGCCGGGCACAGGTCTGTTCAGAGCTCAGGGCTTTGATTGACACTTCCTCTTGGTCCCAGAAAGCTGCTCCTGGGCATGTGTTTGAAAGTATGTGACATACTTAATGTAAGTCAATGTCTTAGTTACTATTCTATTGCTGTGAAGAGACCAAGGCAGATTATGGAAGGAAGCATTTAATTGGAGGCTTGATTACAGTGTCAGTGTCCATGATCATCGTGGCAGGAAGCCAGTAGGCATGACATGGAGTAGTAGCTTCAAGCTTACATTCCTGATCCAAAGGCAGCAGGCAGAGAAAGAGACTAGGCCTGGCATGGGCTTTTGAAACTTCAAAGCCAACCCCCAGCATACAGCTTGTTGGCCTTCTCCAACAAGACCACGCCTAATCCTTCCTAAATAGTCTACCAGCTGGGAACTAGACATTCAAATACTATGAGCGCGTGGGGGCCATTTTCATCCAAAGTCAATAAAACTTGAATGTGAAAGTTATATCAGTCATATCTAACAAATGGAGATCAGAGCAGCTTCATCTAAAGGGGGAGGGGGGTCGTTTAGGGACACAGCTGGAGCTCAATGGCAGAGTATTTGCCCAGCAAGGATAGGACCCTGGCTTATCCATCCCCACGCATGCACACATGCATGCACTAAGAGCAGCAAAATAAAAAGGGAGTTTGCAGTGAATACCACCTGGCCATCATAGGTGGGTAAAGTTGCTGTGGATGGAACCCGGGGCCTCTGGCATGCAAGGTGAGGTTTCTAGCCCTGAACCATACATACCCCAGCTTGCTTTCTCATGAGTTAACTTGTGACCAGAACTGTAAAGACTTTGGTTGAGCAGTGGAAGAGGCAATAACATGGAGAGGTTAAAAAGTGACAGGGGATAACTGGTGGCGGGGGCGGGGGTATGACTAAGCAGAGGATTGGCAGGGGCGCCCATAGTTCTTATCTCAAAAGGGCAGGACAGATAACAAAACAGGTCTAAGGATGAATCAGAAGACCTGGAAACAGAGGAAAGCAGGAAGGATGTAGATTCCTGGAGCACGGTAGACTCGGGAGATGAAAGGAACAAGACAGAGCTGGTGAAGCAGCATACAGCTGTGACATACTGCTGTGACCCTAGGACTCAGGAGGTAGAGCAAGAGGAACTGGGGTTCAGAGTCATCTGCAGCTGGATGTCAAGTTCAAGGCCCACCTGGGCTGAATGGGATCTGTCTCAAAAAATAAAGGGGGAGTAGCAGAGGGTTATAAATGAGCTAGATTCTCTTGGTTCTTAACCATGGATGCTGGTCTAAAGGTAAAGTCAAGAAGGTGGGCAAGTGCATTAACTTGAGTCATGGAGCACACAGGAAGTAGGTGAAATAGTTTATTCCCCTTTCACCCCAGCTTCACCGAGAATAGAGCAGGAGTCTGGTCTCCTATCTGATTTCTCAGCACCTTCCTGTGTTATCTTGATAATCATTCAAAGGTTAAGTGGGGGTGGTACTCGATTGCCCCATATAAGCCGGTCCCAGGGTGTCTTAGGATTCTATTGCTGTGATGAAATGCCATGACCAAAATCAAGCTGGTGAGGAAAGGGTTCATTTTGCTTATGATTCCACAGCACCATTCATCACTGAAGGAAGTCAGGACAGGAACTCAAACAGGGAGGAGCCTGGAGGCAGGAGCCGATGCAGGGACCATGGAGGGGCGCTGCTGACTGGCTTGGTCTCCACAGTTGCTCAGTCTGCTTTCTTAACCTCAGGATTAGCAGCCCGGGGTGGCCCCTCCCACATTAATCACTAACTAGGAAAATGCTCTACAGGCTTGGCTACTAATTAGGAAAATGCTCTACAACTTCATGCTATGGAGGCATTTTCTCAATTGAGGGAGGTTCCTCTCTCATATAACTGTAGCCTATGTCAAGTTGATATAGAGCCAGCCAGCACAGAGGGGAAGGGGCTGATCTCAGTTGGTAGCCACAGGGCCTCGTGTTCTTACGTGGCACCTGGTAGCTGGGATCTGATACTCACAGCTCAGTGATCCACAGGGATGATTTGGAAGATCGTGATTGGATCGTGTCCAGTCCTGAACCAATCGGGGTAGCCCAGATCTGGCTTTGGGAAGACCATGTAACCACTTGGCTTTCAGGACAGTTAAAATATTCCAGGACTAGAGTACAATAAAGCATCTGTGGTCCTACGAGATGGCTCAGCAGACAAGGGAGCTTGTTTTGAAAGCCTAGAGATCTGAGTTCAATCCCCAGAACGCATGGCAAAGGTAGAAGGAGAAAACTGGCTTCATAGGTGCTCTCTGACTTCCACATGTTTCTGTAGCAAAAGTCTCTCCTGGACACAGCAAAATATAAATCGCTGGTGGTACAGGGCAGTAATCTTAGCTATTCAGATGGCTGAGGCAGGAGGATCACAAGTCCAAAGCCTGCCTGGGTTTTGGAGTAAAGTCAAGGTGGGCTTGGGAAACTGAGAGTCCTAGTCTGAAAACAAAACAAATTTAAGGGGTAAGGGGTAGTAACTCAGTGCTTGCTTAACACATGCAAGGCTCTGGGTGGTTCGATCCCCAGCACAGGTATACATGAGCAACACACACACACACACACACACACACACACACACACACACACACACAGAGAGAGAGAGAGAGAGAGAGAGAGAGAGAGAGAGAGAGAGAGAGAGGATGAATGTTGTAGGGATGGAAGGGAGATGTTCCTGGTACTCATCCTTGGTGCCAAGGGCAAGTGTGTTAGATGTAGGGGTGTAGATGAAGGCAGCATGGAGCTGTGACTGGGAGGAAGATGCCACCTGAGAGAGCTCAACAGTTTCAAGGGCCCCTCCCTACTTCAGGCTCCCGAGGATTTGCAGAACAGTAGAGTCCCATCCCTTTTCTGTTTAGGAGCGACCTCACTCCTAGGCCTATTTCTCCATCAGACATTCCAAGACAGAAATTCCAGGCTGGCTTGCTCAGACATCCGTAAGCTAAGTAGGGAGCTTGGCAGGCAGTTGGTATTTCCCTCAGTCCCAGGGCCTAGCAGGGCCCACCCACCGACACTCTGCCTTCCTTTTGGCCACAGATAAGCCAGATTCATTCCAGCTTGCTTAGGACCAAGCTACCTCCCTTAGACGTGCTTCATTGTCTGACCAGTAGAAGGATGCCAGATTTACCCAAACACCTAAAATCACCTGAGCTAAAATTGTCAATTATCTCACGGATAGATCACAAGCTCCTTGAAAGCAGAAAAGAGCCCAGTGCCTCAGACACTGGGCACATTAATGGGGAATTGTACAACTGAATATATGAATGGGTAGAGTGGCATAGCATGCCCTAGATTGAGAACATTTTTAAATTTATATCAGTACACTGCAGCTGTCATCACACACTAGACCAGTGCACCAGATTCTATTACAGATGGTCGTGAGCTGCCATATGGTTGCTGAGACTTGAACTCAGGACCTCTGGAAGAGGTGGAGCTAAAAGGACTATGAGTTCAAGGCCAAGCTGGCCTATAAGACTCTGTCTCAAATTTAAAAGGGCTGTAAATATATCTCAGTGGTAGAGTACTTGCCTAGTATGTCTAACGTCCTGAATTCAAACTCCAGTACCAAAAAAGTATGGGGGTGGGGATGGGGAGGTGGGGACACGAACAGAGGGCATACTGTTTCTTTGCAGTCCTGCAAAACAGAAAGCCACTGGATGCCTGGCCCCAGCTGTGCAGAGGCCCCAGGTCCAAGCCAGAGCCCACAGCTGTCGGCATCTGAACTTTAAACTCCCCCGAGGATGGACACACCTCCTTCTACCCTGGGCTTCAGTGACCCAAACCTCGGGGTATCCAGGACAGAGGCAAGGCCTGCAGCTCAATCAAGAGGCCAAAGAAGCAACTGTCAGAAGTGGTCAGCCTTGCAAGATCGACAACTGAAGAGAGTAACTACCATGTGAAGACCCAAATGTCACCTCAGTGTCGGGCAGTGGAACTTCAGCTTCTCCACTGAAGGCACGAGTGTTCCCGGCTCAAGGGTCCTCCTGGAAGGGAAAAGGCAGGCAGAAACTGTCAGATCGTGATGTAAAATGGACATTCTATAGAAGACTCCTGTAGCTGTCAAATAGGCAACAGGCACAGAGAGACTTCGAGCCTTCCCAAGGGGACTGCCCTTGACTGAACCCAGTGCCTGAGCTCAGAGCTCTTGGTTTGCTTTGTGGCTGGGGTTTGTGGCCCAGGTATAACAAGGGCGCTGAGGGTCACATCCCACCCGCACTGGGAGCTGGCCAGAGCCAATGCTGTGCAACTCCCCCACTGAGGTGCCGGCCGAGTCAGCCTGTATGGCCGTCCCGCTTTCTAGAAAGCAGGCTTCATGGCTACCACTGCCAGGAGTGTGCATTCTGCTGCAGAGGAATAGGTAGAGAAAAGAGTATGAGCCAGACTGAGGAGCAGGAAAGGCCTGTGCCAAGCTGGCCAAGAATGGCTCCATCACCTCCCCCTACCCCCACTCCCTCCAAAGGAAGCCTGAGGGCCTGGCCCAGAGCCCAGAGGCTCCAGGAAAAGTGTTCTCAACTCCCATCCGCCAATTCCACAGCAGGCTGGCTGGCTCTTCAGACCTGCTGGAAAACAGCTACCCACTTCCTGGAGACAACAATGGAGCCTCGGTTATCTCACCATGCCGACGACCAGCTCGGCTCATCCTCAGGCTGTGCTTCCAGACCCGACTTGGCAGAGAAGGAGAGGCAAGTTTGCCAAATACCATGGCACCCCAGTATCAGGGGCTTTCCCTCCACTCAGGCCCCAAGCATGACTACGTCCCTTCCTGGCTGTCCCTGTCTGTAAATGGGACTTAGCTGTGCCTTACCTAGAGCATGGATTAGAGGCAGTGTGACAGTCTGAATGACAACTGAGGGTCGGCCGGTACACTTGCCATCTGGAAGCTAATGGATGTGACCTGCCCTACTGTGGGGTCAGACACCCACTCCCACCTGCCTCTGGATACAATGACCAAGTGGTTGCTGTTAAATATTATACCAGGGGGCTGGAGAGATGGCTCAGCGGTTAGAAGCTCTTGCCGCTCTTCCAGAGGTCCTGAGTTCAGTTTCCAGCACCCATACTGGGCAGCTTACAACCACCTGTCACTCCAATTCCAGAGGAACTCAATGGTCTCTTCTGGCCTCTGTGGGCACCAGCATGCAGACTGTCCATACGGGCAAACACATACCTAAAAATACACCATGCCATATATACTAGCAGTGAACACCATCATTACAGAAGCGTCGTTCGTCTTGGGAGTCAGAATTAGGGATGTGAATCCCAGCTCTGCCGTTTCCTCCTACCGTCCTCAGTAAGTCCCCTGGTCACCTTTGCCTGCCGGAGGCAAACAGTCCCATCCTCCAAAGGGCTCTCTTCAGTTCCATCTCAGCCTGCAGCCTACTGGTCCCCCCGGCTGCTTACCAAAACACAAAGGCATGCAAGAAAAGCCAATAGCAGCCCAGGCCTCCACCCCAGGTTCCTCCTGATTCCCGTAACTCTGATCTGGGTTGTATCAACAGACCCCAGAACAGAGGCCTTTAACACTCAAGTGATTCAAGGGTCAAAGGGCGGGACAGAGCTGTCAATCACAGCTCCGAGGCTTCCATTCCCTTCAGCAAGATCTCGAGTTCCTGGCTGGAAGGCGGTAGTGGTGGACAGCTCCATATCCTCCTTGGGGGGAAAAAAAAGACAAAGAAATCCAGGCTCCTGAAGGCTCAGGCACGTAGCTCACTAGGTGAGAGGCCTGGCTCCCATAAAATGTCTCTCTGGCTCAGTGGATAAAAGTGCTTGCCCTGTGAGACTAATGGAGAGGAGCTCAATCCCCGGAACCCATATGAAGGTGGAAAAAAACAAAACACCTAAGAACTAACAGAATAATCCATTTTTCTTCTTTTAAAAAGACACCATCGAGATAAACAGCAGCCTGATTCTAGAAGACCCTCGGACAGCGGACAGCCCTCAGACCTCCACGAGTGCACATGGCACGTGTCCTTCCCTACACAAGTCCCCATCCTGTTAATGGGGTGTGGCCAGAAAAAAAAGTGTGAGAGCCTGGCTCACCACAGACAGTTCAGGGGATGGCTGTTTATGAACCTCACTTTTCCTCTGATCCAATGCTTGACAGCATCTGAGAGCAACTCTTTCTATTGGAGGGGGAGGGGGGACAGTTATCAGTTTGCCTTTTAAGAAATAATGCTAGGCAGAGTAGCGCATAGCTCTAGTCAGAGGCAGGTGGATCTCTTGGGAGTTCTCCTGGGGTGTGTGTGTGCCTATGCATGCGTGTGGGCAGAAGTCCACCTCAGAGTGCCTTCCTCAATCAGTCTACATCTTATTGTTGACAAGGTCTCTTCACCGAACCTGGATTTAGCTAGACTGGGTGGCTGGCCAGGCCCACAGAACGGTCTCTCTCTCCACCTGAGCTCACCGGTGAGCCACCATGTGTCTAGGCTAGAACCTGTGATAAGCACTTTACTGAGCCATCTCCCCAGCCCTGTACTGTTGAAAATGCTTTGGTAAAGAATGAGGACCACGGGAAGGAACAAGGAGGTCTGAGGCAGGGTCAGCCAGGCAAGGGCAGAGGGGCCCCAGGGGAGGGCGGTGACTGACGTTAACACTAGTCAGCAAAGCGCTCGGAGCTGATGGAATAGCTGTCTCCCTTGCCCATTTCAAATTCAAGTCTCATTCCACAAAAGCTTTACTCAACCTTCCCCTGGCAAGGGTAAGTCCATTCAACCTTTACCCAGCAGGTCACCAGCAGGCAGCTCCTGAACAAATCTGGCCTCTTCAAAGCCGTCCACAGATGGAGGTCTGGCTGGCAGGACAGTCATGGTGGTCCAGCATACACCAAGCACTGAGAGTGTCTCGTCAGACGACGAGTGCTTCCAAGCTGGCTCCTCCTGTCCACCATCCCCTGCTGACATGAGGTCTTTGAGACACTGAGTGGTTTGCTGTAGCAGCCCCATGATGCTTTATGCTCATCGTCCTCCTGTCTGTCCATCCAAGGGCAAGCCCCCAGCCCAGCCTCAGCTGGTAGACAGTTGCTTTGAGATTTGGTGGCATGGCTGTGGCCTGGTCATGGTAGGAAAAAAGCATATCACAAAATGGCTTCTGTTGAAAAGGCCCACGGTGTTAGCCAGCACATGTCTACAGTCTCAGAGGTAGGAGGATCAGGGGATCAAGACCAATCTTGGCTACATGAGACCCTGTTTCAAAAATAAATGGTTGGATGGACGGACAGACAGGTGGATGGATGAAAAGACATGTATGCTACTTTGCAGCTCCCATCCATACCCAGAGGCCCCCAAGTCAAAATACACATAGGCTGGGGCTGGAAAAGGTAGAGCACGGGCTGAGCATGGAGGTGTTGTCTGGAGTAACGGGGATGGAGGAGAAGCAAGTTCTGGGATCACAGTGGAGGAGAAATGCCCAGATCAAAGTAGCTACGGGCTCCCAGAGAGTCTTCACTTCAAGCTAAAACGTAACCAAAACAAGCTCTAGTCCTTCTCAGGAAACAGGAGTGGGGGAGCCCAGTAAGATGGCTGCCCCTTTCCCTCGTACGAAACAGGGAGACCCAGGAACACATCCCCCCCCCAGCCCCCCCCCACCCCTGCTGACCCTCCCTGAAAAGAAGCTGTGAACATACACGCCAATTAATGTGTGGGCCACGTGAACTGCTTCAACAACCAGCCCATGCCCACCCCGCTGTACTGGGGGTCGGGGGTGGTGCACTGCAATCTAGGAACAGAAAGGTTCTTTCTTCCATCCTAGAAAGGCCAGACAGGCAAGGGCGGGGTTGGCGGCATGGCTGCCCCGATGCACACTGCAAGAACAATAAGGATTTTTAGGGGCATTATGACTGAGTCAGGAAACACAGCTGCCCCTGAAAGTCCCTCATTTTTCTTGCTGTCCTCGAACGCTCTTCAAGTAAGGTGGTCGGTCATCCAGCCTTGTGAGGTGAAGTAGAACATCGGTCCCTTATCCAAACCTGACCCATCTCCCCGCCCCAGGCAATCAATCCGGAACCCAGCTGGTGCATTCAGCCACAGGGATCCATGGACTTGAACTAAGTAGTTCCTGGGTGGGACAGGGGTCCACCCTGCTGCAACTGGTCTTGGGGGTCAAGTGAGGGTCTCAGATCTAATGTGGCTCAAGAAGGGAAAGCGCGGGGACGGAGGCCAGCCCTGATTCAGACAAGAAGAAAACCAGCCTGGCCTGGAAGCCTAGAGCCAGCAATGCTTCCCCTCTCAGCCCCTGCAGAAGAAAAATAGACAGGTGTGACATCAAGAAAGTTGAGACTGTTAGGAAGTTGGGCTCTTTTCTGCTTTTCTAACAGCACCCTGGCCTGGGGTACCCTATAAAGAGAGTAGAAGGAACTTTTCCCATCATGATAGCTCACATTAGAAAGCAACCCCCAAGAGAAATCAAGTCAGGCAAAACAGTGTAGGCCGGTCATCCTAGCATTTGGGAAATAGGTACAGGAACAACCTTAGCTACATGGTGAGCTAAAAGCTATCCTGGGCTACGTGAGAAACTACTGTCTTAAACAAAATCAGACCCGCAAGCCAGGGGCTGGGGAAATGGTTTGCTGTGTAATCATGAGTACTAGATAAGAGTTCAGAACACAGCATCCATGTAACAGGTCAGATGTCCCATAGACACCTGGAACTCCAGCTCTGAGGGCTTCTTCTTGCCATCAGGCATATATACCTGCTCGATCTCTCTCCTCTCTCTCTCTCTCTCTCTCTCTCTCTCTCTCTCTCTCTCTCTCTCTCTCTCTCTCTCACATACACACTCTAACAAGACAATGACATGGCTTCTCTGTCATGGAACCCAGTAGGACTACTAGTGAAGACATCTAACCATACGTTGTCCATCTCTGTGTAACACAAGCAGCTGTGAGTTGAGAGACAACAGGGGTGGGGTGGGGTGGAGTGGGTGCTGCATAAACTTGAGACCAGGCTGGCCCATGGGCTTCTCTGTTGTACCTTGTCCCGCCTTTCACATACAGTCTAGAGCTTCAGGTGGATCTATCCTCCTATGCCCTTCTACTGAAACAGTGAGCAAAGACAGACTTCTAGAATGTTCCATTGTTTGTTTGTGTTTTTCTTTTTTCTTTTTCTTTTTTTTTAGGTTTAAATCATCAAACTGACTCAGTGGGGAATTGTAAGCTTTGAAAGAGTGCCAGAGTACAGAGGTGTCAGAAAATGGCAAAAAGAAAGGACCAATAACCGACTTTTTTTTTTCCTTATAGGAAAATGGAAAAAAACAAAAAAAAAATCTTTCAAGGCCAGTGAGCGAGATGGCTGGACAAGTAAAAGCACTTGTAGCACAAGTGTGGTGACCTGAATTCAATGCCCAGATCCCACTGTGGAAGGAGACCACACACTACTGAAAACTGCCTTTTGCCTTCCTCACGTGTGTCAGGGCAAGCATGTGCACATATATGCATTCTCATCCAGTGTCTCCCTCCCACCATACACATCCTAAAATAAAAATTTTAAAGGCTCTTCCAGACTCAGGGGTCTTACTTAGGATCCTCTTCAATGGGATGTTTCACCTGTTTTAGGCCTGGGTGAGCCACCTGGCAACAGAGGGTTCACTCAAAGCACCAGGCTGTAAAAACCTGGAAGACTGAACAGACCCCGCTCCACAGAACCTGGTCTTTCACTGAAGGCCATTCATCAACAGGACACTTGGTTCCTGGTGCCAGGCCACTCTACCCCACTGACAACTGGGAGTGTGACTTGTCTCTGTGGGGCCATGAGCTCTGCCTAACCCAGGAAACTTTCCTCTTAGAGTGTGATGGCATCCCTGAGGAAGACAGACTCAAGGCTTTCTCAACGTGTGACTGCAAACTATTTTCCTGCCTGGCTGTCTTTCGGATCTCGTCAATGGGAGTAACAAGCCTTACTTTGTAGGGAAATGTGAGGATAGAAAGAACCCAAGTAGACAAAGTGATTGGCAGATTCAACAAGTACCATCCACTCTATGCCAAGGGCTGGGCGAGACTGAGAACTCGTGCCCTCTAAGAGGCCTGGGAAGAGGGGTCGGGTGCCCTCCTGTGCCCCAGCACTGACAATACATCTTCCTCCCCAGGCTCCAGGGCCCTGCCCGGCTCATACTAAGAAATGAACCCAGCTCCAGTCTTGCCTAACTGTACCTAACACTTGCCCAGAGCTTCCTGCCCTGACCAAGATCACAGCCACGATCCCCAGATGGTCCCCAAACACTAGGACCCGAGTCACCTGCGCCTTTGCCATCAGGTCATGCTTTGTCTGCTAAGCAGCCCATCTCCACAGCTGCTGTGCCACCTGCTACACAGGTGTGTCCCCCACACACAGGTGTGTCCCCCCCACATTACAGGCCACACCAGCTGCCCCCTACTAGCTAGATGAGCCTTCTAGGGACTCTACTCCTGCAAGTTTAGGGTTGAGCTTGTGAGACTGGGGTCTACCCATCTCACAGGTGGTCTGGTGGACCCCCCCAAATAAAATTGTGTAAAGGGTTCAGAATTGTGCTCCTCCCCCCCAATTTTTTTGTGTAAAGGGCTCAGAACTGTGCTCTTGCTGAAATGGTTCCTTCGACACTGGCTATCAACACCACCCTCCTTTCCTGTGCTTCCAGGTTTAGCTCACCTCTTCTGGGTGACCTTTCTTGACCTCAGCCCACGCCTGGACTAGAATATTTTTCTGCTCCACTACCTCAACACACATCACGCTGTGTAACACTCTGCCCCTCACCTGTTGGTCCACCCCGTCTGAAAATGGTCCCAGAAGTGCTTTCATCGGTATCTCACGTGCTAGCAGGTCTTCAATCCTCCTTGGCAACAGTCTCCCTGGCAATTCTTGGGAGTCCTTGCCATTTTGGTGCAGGAGCTTGAAACTGAGGTGGGATCTGACCCCTGCCAAGGGTCAAAGGAACACCTTCCTGCTATGCTAGGTGATACGTCTAGGCCTGGCTTTGCTACTAACCACCCAACCCAATGTCACTAGGCTTCCCAGAGTCCTCACTGTCATCACCACGGTGGCATATATTTTTAACTGAATTGGCCCATGATGGGCATATGTTTTTGGCTGAATTGGCCCATGCCTTTCTTCTGGGGCTGATGAGCCAAGGCTTACCAGGGAGTTGGAAGGAGTGGAGGTTCCCATCAAACAGAATCCCTAAAATAGCCAGTTACCCACAAAACCATGATGGAAGGAAAAGCCAGCTAGGTATCAGCCCTTGTTTGGAATGTGCTTCAGAGGGAAAGTTATGTACCAGCCCCACCCTAGCTGGAAAGTGGTCCAGGGAGAAGGCGCCAGGCCCAAGGAGTCATGAGGGGAACCTGTCCTACAGAGAGAAGCCACTGGAGCAAGGGCTTGCCCTACAGAGGCCAGGTTTGTGGGTCAGGGGCCAGTTGCCTGCAGGACTTGGTTCTCCTTCCAGTTATCTCAATGAGTCAGTTCCAGGCCAGCAGGCTGTGCGTGGGTCGGAGAACAGAGGCTCTGCTGGATTTCATCCTGGGCTGCACTGAAAAGCCTTTTTGGCCTTTCTAGCCTATGGTGAACAGGCCAGGAGATTTACAAGTCACCCAGCAGAGCCGCTGGCTTTACCATAACCAACCTCTCTCTGCCAGAAATTCTTTTGGTAAGAACATTCACTTTTCAGAGGTTTGGCTCCTCCTCAGCTCCCCCAGCAGTAGCACTATCTGGTCTGTGCTGACGGCTGACACATCATGGGGCACACCTCAGCGTCCAGAGGGTGGAGACCCAGGTGTCCCTCAGTACCATGGAATGGGCCTAGATGTACCTTCCACATAAATACATGTATCTGCTCCCAAGACCAGTGCACACTCCTCCTTCACTCATGCTTGCTGACCAGTGCTTACAGAGGGATGTGCCACGCTATCCTGGCCACTCCTTCCACGGGCTACCTAGGGATCCAAACTTCGTGAAAAATTGCTTCCCCCTCTGAGCCATCTGTTGCTATAAAACGTTAGTAGAGCACAGGCGTGCATTTTCTATGGCTACTACGAGGCCAGCCATGATAACAGAACAAACCAGAGGCACTCCTCAACCTCCATGCGATCCAGTCAATCCCTATCTGAGGCTGATGATACCGTAAGGTGAAACATGTGTGTGCCACACCCAACCTACTAGGCGTCCTCACATTGTGGAGGATGGGCTCTTCCTCTTTTGAGATCGTGGGGTTTGTCTGGAAGCTGCAGCTCATGGCCACGATCCAGCCTCGTGAGAGAGATTCACACTGCAGACTGTCAGCCCAGAAAAAGGTCAAAACTCTAGGGGCAAGGCTGAGGAGAGGGCTCAGCAGTTTAGAGCCTTTGCTGCTCTTGCAGAAGAACCAGGTTTGGTTCCCAGCACCCAACACGGCAACTCGTAACCTGTAACTTCAGCTCCAGGGGATCTGATGTGCTCTTCTAGCCTCTGTGGTACAAAGTATACACACAGCACACATACAGGCAATCACCCATACATACATACATGCATACATACATACGTACACATATAAAAAACATTTTTAAAGAACCAAACTTTTTTTTTCTTGTTTTTTTGAGACAGGGTTTCTCTGTGTAAATGTCCTGGCTGTCCTAGAACTTGCTTTGTAGACCAGGATGGCCTTGAACTCTGCCTGTCTCTTCCTCCTGAGTGCTGGAATATGCATCACTACAACGACCAAAAAAAAAAAAAAAAAAAAAAAAAAAAAAAAAAAAAAAAAAAAGGAAGGAAACATCTAAGGGTAGATTTTAGTAAATACTTATTGAACCAAGTGATGCAGCTCGGTGGTCCAGACCCTACCTACCTTACTATATACAATGCCCCGAGTTGGATGAAAAGACAGACACACAGTAAGTATCCCCACACAGTTTGTAAGGTTAGGAAATTCTAAGTTGAACCACTGTTCAGACAGAGACTTCCTTAGTTATACGACATGACCCTCACTGCACAAAATGTTTATAATTTGAATTTTTTTAAAAAATGCTTCTGCTTGCTCACGCGCAACAGGCACCCCTGGCTCTACACATAAGACACATAAGACACGTAAGACACGTAAGACACGTAAGCAGAGCCTGCTGAGCGAGCTCGCAAGGCCTGTGACCATGTTGCTGGTAGGGCCATGGGGCAAAGCCCAGCCTCGGACACTGGGAAAAGTGCAGCTCTTTGGGCAGCTCGCCTGCAGGCTGGCTGACTCCTATGATAGCCAGAAAAGAACCCTAGAAAGTGGACTCTCCCCAGCTCTGAGCACATCACTGAGGTCGGTCGTCTTCATTAAGCGGACACTACAATAGGAGCCGCACTCTCTTACATCAGGCCAGATGTGCTCATGACCGGTCCAGGTTTTAGACTGGAACGTACCACCCCCGCTATGCATTATGCAGTGCCCCAGTGGGGCAGCAACTGTAATCAAATGTGTTATTGCCTCTGCACTGAGACTTATGAACACCCATCCCCCCACGAGAAATACAGACTAAGAGTTTCAGGTCGGTTTGGTTCAATTTTTCCTAAGATTCAGTTACAAACTTTGAAACTAGGGGTTTTCAAAGTTCTGTGGGGTTCAGAATTTGGGCGATAGGGCTGCTGTGTCTCCATTTCACGTTCCCAGCCTTGGCTGGGCAGCACCCTGACCCTGGCCTTTGCTGCAAGTAGACACAGGAAAGCAAACACGACACTCAGCAATGACACCCTATTGAGTACACACCACCAGACATCTTTTCCCTCCAAAAAACCCAGCTTCTACCATGGCTTAAAATGGAGACAGCTGCAGTGAGCATTATCAGAGGTAGTGGAGCCATGAATGAATAGCTCCCGTACTCAGTGTATGCAGACAAGGACAAACTTCCCCAGTCACTGCTGCTGTCTGAGGGGCAGGCGTGATGGGTGGGGTTTATCAGGAGCAGAGGAGCGAGCCGGTGGGAGCTGAAACTTTAAAGACCCCATTCTTGGTTTTCCCTTGTGTCCTTCGGAGCCTCCCTGTGGCCAAAGTTCCATTTGGAAGCCTAAAATGATTTCTCTCATCACAACTTCCTAGAAGCTAATTAGAAAAAAAAAATGTGCTAATTGGATAATCTGGTTTCAGATGTTCTAATTATACTCCTTGGTGGGAAGGGTATAAAATATAATAAAAATATAAAATATAACAGGAATTCTTCCAAAAGTATAAAATACCCAGTGAGCCTAAGGTATAAATGTCCAAAAATAATCTTAAAGGAGATTAAGAATTTTAATCTTAAATAGATTAAAGGCGTGTGCATACACCTTAGGGCAAAGAACAAATCACAGGAGTTAGTTCTCTCCTTCCACCTTGTGGGACCTGGAAATCGAACTCAGGTCCTCAGGCTTAACAGCAAGCACCTTTACCTGCTGATCCATTTTGTCAGCCCAAACTAAGAATCTTTATTGTAATGCGTCCCATTATACAATGACAACCCATCTCGTAGCACTGCTCTTCCCCACTCCAGGACGTCTGAAGAGACTGTGGGGGTGGCTCCCACCCGACCTGGAATTAAATGAATTTTCTCTGTTTCATGCAACCCAGTTTCAGCATCCTGAAATGTCAGGCCCTCTTTCTTAAGACTACTCCTACGAGTGACTGACTACCAGCAATTTCCTCATCGCCCGAGATTTCTAAACCCCAAATTGGGAAAGAAGTTCTTGATTCCACTGGTGATTTCTACCTCACCCTGGCACTGGGCAGATCTGTGGGAGTAATTTTACTCCCTGATTGGGAAACACTTGGGTCTGGCTGAGAACCACTCTGGGGACAAGATGGCAAGGGAGATAGCGGGTGTAGGGGACTGGGAGGATGGAGGTGGGGGTCTGCCCGGGAGAGCATACCCTTCAAACACCATGTACCGGGTCAGATGTCCTGTTAGTGTTGGCAGAGGCCTGGCCCAGCTGCCTGACAGACCCACTGCTGCTGGGGACCTACAGGCCATATTTACTCAAGGCTGGCTGCCCCAGCCACCTGCTGCGGTAGGGCTTACAGGTTCATTGGGGCATTACAGAACGAAGAGGGCACCTTCTCTGGCTCTCCACAGCACACGTGTTCACTGGGCAAATATGGACATTGAAGGGGTAACCTGAGGCTCACATGCACTGCTTGGTTCAGCGACACGGGATAGCCCAGAGCAACAGGGTGGGAGTGCCCAGGGCCAGGCCCAATAGTTTCACTTTCTGGGTTTTAAACCTAAGTCACCTCTCACCCTGAAGGGAGAAAGCATCTTTGAATGACAAGAGAGAAAAAAAATCCTCAAAGACATTCAACAATGTCCCGCCTCACTTTTTTCTTTCTTGCTGGAGACACTGTTTCTCTCTGAAGACACGGACAGACTTTGGTGAAAAAAACTCCACATACGTAACTTCAGTCCCCTGGGCTGCCGGCTTCTAATATGATTACACATTAAATGCAATAAATGGAGCAAAGTGGTATTATTTTTCTGGGAAAAACCAACATCATAAAAGAGTCTTTATTGAATCAGAGGCCCATGAACTGTTCTCTTGCCTAATTATGGCTCCAAGTGAATGAGGCTGGGTTTCCAGGCAGGGCTCTCACAAGTCTCCAGCCCAAAGAGCAATGGGATATTTGTCACAACTTGTCTAATTACAACAAAATCCACCAAGAGGACAGATGAGGAGAATGCCAGGGGGAGGCCGGCAGCAGCCCCTCCCCCACCCGGGAGCTGGCGTGGAGAGGCTGATTTTCTACCTATTTCTATTTTCAGAGGCTGACCCCTGCTCCACTCCTACCCCTCACATCCAAGCTAGGATCCCAAGACCCCTTTCCTAGCATTCCAGCTCTGCCCCTCCAAGCCTATGTCTATAGAAACATAGAAACATGGTAGAAACAGGTCTTTTGCCAGATGTTTCAACACTCGAAATCTGGCCGAGGTCACTGTGAGTGTGTGCATGTGCGTTCTCAGACCCGGCCAAAGAGGAGCACTTGCTGTCACCAGATTCAGGAAGAGTGGAGGTGTCCTAGCATCTGGGAAGGGAAGGCTCGCCCTCCACAGCAACCAGGTAGAGCTAGTGGTCTGCTGGCTTCTCGCAGACATGGAGGGGTCTGTCCAGGACTCCTAACATTCTGCTTGTACTTAAGTCCTGGTTACGGGTGTCTGCTGCTCTCAAACTTCCAAGAGCAACAGTGAGCTCCAGGCCAGCCAAGGTTACACAGTGAGACCCTGTCCCAAGCAAACAAAAACAAAACTGTCCCAAAGCAAAGACGTATTTTCTTCCTGCCTCTATGCACTAGAGCCCTTAACAGTCAGGTCAGGAGCAAGGGGCCTGACCCTCCCACGGACCTGTCTCCTCCAACTGTCTCCAGTAGTGATCCTAGGACTCTTCTGGAAAAGTGGGTGCTTCTGGCACCCCCACTCCAACCAGCTGGTTGCAGGGAAATCTCTCTGGCAAAGGCTTTTCTTCCAGAGGTTTCTCTGCAGATATCAGTTCAGCAAGCAGGCTTGCCAGCCTCGGGCTGTCCTATCTTGACCTTACTAGAGTTTGCTCATCGGCCCCACAAGCCCAGGGGTGAACTCTGGTATCACTTGGGAACAGTTCCCTGTGTCCTACCCTCCACCTTGTGCCTGGCATTCCCACAGGCATTTCTGTTCGTTTTTTTCATAATGGCCCACAAAGCAGGTTTGGATGGAGTTGGAAAGCTGAGTCTTGGCAAGTATTACCAGCCCGATCCAGCCGGTGTCTATAATGACCAAGCTCTCAAATCTAGTCAGTCGGTGCCTTCTCCTCAGAACTGTCTGCAGCAGCAGAGCAGGTTCGTGACAGCCCTCTGGAAAGCAAGATGCTACCAGCAAGTGGGCACCATGCCCTTTCTGTTTTCAGAGGATCAAGAAGAAAAAAGGAAAAGATGGAGGACTTTTTAAAAATTATTGGTATTGGGGTGTGTGTGTGTGTGTGTGTGTGTGTGTGTGTGTGTGTGTGTATGTGTGTGCGCACGCATGTGGAAAATATAGGTGTGTCCATGCCCCAGCACACACATGGAGGTCAGAGGACACCATTCGGTAGTCAATTCTCTCCTTCTACTATGGGTTCACAGGATTAAAACTCAGATGTCAGCCATGCCCAGCAGTGATTTTACCCAGTGAGCCATCTTGCCCACCCTGAAGGGTTATTTCTTATGAATGTGCTTTGGAGACTGGTATTTTAGCTTCTAAGGAAGAGAAGCCAGTGCTTCCCCAGTGAGAGGAAGCAGTTTGCAGGAGCATGGACCCCAAAATCTTCCTAAATCCACACTTTACAGCCACACAACTCGCACACCCCTCCCACTCTTCCGCACACAGCCCATCCCCCTATCCTCTGCCATGTTCTCTCTCAGGAGGGCTGAGATGACAAGGGGTAGAGTATATTCGGTCCAGTTCCTACCGAGCAGAGAGGGCACTTTCAGGCTCCAGGATGGCAGAGCTGAAATCAAAGTCACAGGACAGCTGGTTCCACAGGGTACCTTCATTTCCTCAGTCCTCCTGGGGACTGGCTGCACAGTGATTTCCAAATTCCCCAGTTGCCCAGATCAAGCCAAAAGGAGGGAGGGCACACCCATATTGGGTGAGAAGTCATCCACCCGTTCGTTCTGTATGCTCAGGGCCAGTTAAGGAAACTAGAGACTTTAGCACTAAAGATGACGGTTAATGCCTTAGAAATTCTAAATAAAAGCATTACTGTGCCATAAGAAAGTATAGGCTTGGGCTGGAGAGATGGCTCAGTGGTTAAGAGCACTGACTGCTCTTCCAGTCCTGAGTTCAATTCCCAGCAACTACATGGTGGCTTGCAACCATCTGAAATAAAGTCTGATACCCTCTTCTGGTGTGTCTGAAGACAGCTACAGTGTACCCACATACATTAAATAAGTCTTTATAATAAAAAGAAAAAAAGAAAGTATAGACTCGTGATGTTCTGATTTCCCCCCAATCTGATATAATCTCAGCTTTAAAAACAAAACAGGGGGTTGGGGATTTAGCTCGGTGGTAGAGCGCTTGCCTAGCAAGTGCAAGGCCCTGGGTTCGGTCCCCAGCTCAAAAAAAAAAAAAAAAGCAAACTATTTTGTTCCCCTATAGAGTACGCTGAATTTGCCACTAAGCCAGCCTGGAGCCACCAGGGAAATTGCGATGTCTTTCCTGGAACTTCTCATGACTTGTACTGGGGTCAGAGGTAGAGGGGTCTTCAGGCTGTCCCAGGGTGGTGACTCTAGAGAACAGTGTGAAGTGGCCACCGCACATCCACAAGCCAGGGTTCCTTTGAGGTCTGCACTGGCTAATTCAGACCTCCTGTGCTAGAGCCCAGCCTGGCTGGCTCCCCACCTGAGAGCTACACCCAGAAGGCCAGGGAATTGCCTGGGAGACCCTGGGAGAGGCGCCCCACCCTTCCCCTCATGTGCTCTCAGGGCTGTCAGAAAAGCCAGTGTGAGCAGTGGGGGAACCGATCGGCTTTCCCACGGATGCTCCGGGAACCACTAAATAGCAAAAAACAGCATCAAGAAGACCCTTGAGCTAAAGTCCTCTGATACCAAGCCTGATAATTCGATTTTGATCTTTGGGATCTACATGTGGTAGAAAGTATACATGCATATACATATATAGATAGATAGATAAGTAATTAAACAAAATATGCTAAACGTTTCTAAAAGGGCAAAGGAGCAAGCCTGAGGCAGGAGAAGGGCTCCAGATATTACCACCAGCTTTTGACCACGAAGCCACCATTCCTGGTGTACTTCCCCAAGAATGCTAAATAACTTCTCCAAGGCCATATGTGTCAGCAAACAACAGTCAGCATGGGAGCCTGCCAGACTCATAAGTGTAAGGTCTCAATCACACTGTGTCCTTCTCAACCAACGGATATAAACATGGAGATGAAAACTATGAGTGGGCAACATGGCCATACCACATGTTGCCATACCACCAAGAACACACCCAAACTCACAGTGAGTGTGAGTGTGAGTGTGTGTGTGTGTGTGTGAAACGGACCTCTCATGGGAGAGCTGCTAGGTTGTGCCAGCCGCTGTACACATTTTAAAATATCAACCTCATCATACCCTCCCAAAGTTGAAATCATAACAGCCTTGATTCACACAGGAGAAATTGGAGAACAGTCAAGTCACCTAGCCCAGGGCACCCCGCCTACAGAGGGATCAGAACTGGAGTCCCAACACAGCCAAGCCCACCATGTACCTTGGTGGCCTTCGGAAATTAAAATGACCCCTCCCCTCCTGCCATAACGTTCTTTTAGGGACTGATCTGGAGCTCTGTGCTTTTGTGCAAAAGTCCTGACACTAGCCAAATATTTACCAGCCTTCCAGAGGGCAGCAGAGCAGCCGGAGAGGAGGAATCAACCCAACGAAGTAGGGAGGGCCAAGCAGTCGATAGATAAAGGGGGTGCAGGCGTGGGGGCAGAAGCCACTACCCTGGAAAATTTGACAGCTTCCCTTTGGACAAAGAGGCAGTGGAGAAAGCCCAGGAAGACACTCAAGGGGCCAGCAGAACAGGCAGCAATGAAACACGGGAACATTTCTAAGTATTAGCCTTCTCCGGCTGTCAGTCATGGGCACCGGCTGTCCTTCCCAGCCCCACAGAGCAGCTCACAATCATCTGTAACTCCAGACACACCCTCTCCTGGCCTCCTCGGGCACCAGGCATGCATGTGATGCGGACATACATGTGGACAAGACACCTATGCACGTAAGATAAATAAAAAAATCGCAGCTTCCAAAGTTGCCGGAACTTGAAGGCAGAGAGCAGAGGACTAGCTTCTCCCAACATTACCTTTTATCATTCCTATCCTGCTAGGCAAAAACTCATCTTTAATCTTTAATAAGTTGAGATTTTATTTAAAAAAAAAAAAAAAAAAAACCTAGGAGGGCGAGGTTAATTATTCACAGGGTTGCAATTTACTTAAGAGCTGAGGGAATGAGTGTTTCCTCCCAGTAAGCAGTACCTGAATTCACACGGGTCTCCCTGGAGGTCTGACTAAAACCCTTCTCCTCCCTCCTGCCTGCTTCCCACCTTGCCTTTAACTGCTTCCTGAAGAAGGTTCCAGCACAAACAAGCCTGGCCATCCAGTCACATCCTCTTGAGAATCCTTAAGGTGCCCATCTTCCAAGGATGGAACAGGGTAAGGTGCTGGGGCCAGGAAGGAGGTGTCTGCCAGGAGGCACAGCAGAGCCGCAAAGTCCTCAACCCAGGCACTTGCTTTTGCTAAATGCATTTGCTTATTTAAAAGCAGAAATCAGCTGCTGGAGGATAGCCTAGCCCGGCCTAGAGCCTATCTCAGCAAGTATTTCTTTCTTCCTTCCTTTCTTTCTTAAAAAAGGAAAGGAAAATCAAGCCATTCACATCCCCTAAAGCAATGAAGGACTGAATCATTACCTTAAAAAAAAATAATCCTAACACCTGGCCACAGCCATGGCCTGACTAGGAACTGCAAACCCTGGATGCTGGGCACTCCTGATTCCCAGTGACTTATGTCCCAGATTCCAAAGTTTGGCCCCCTCCAGGGTGGGTGCAAAGCAGCCAGTTCTGCAAGCTTTTCTTGTATCGCACGACTCCAGCTCGCTTCTGTGGATGGTTTATGACCACAAAACACTATGGAGATTTCCACCTCATTTATTTTTCGATACTGATGTTGGGGGCAGGGATAGCAGGACAAGTTGTTTTTTCCAGCCTGAGTCTGCACCCCAAAGAAAGCATTTTTCTTAATTAGGAATAAGGCCTCCAGAAGCGCTCGCAGTCCACTCCCTAAACAGTTTCGTCTCAAAATGGGAATCTGTCAAGAAGGTAGGAAATCTATACCGTAGTCAAAGAAAACTTTTTTTCCACTCTTCAGGCAACCGCATACTCCTTCAACTGGCCCACTGGCCCAACCCTGCATTTCGGAGACTTCTCTCCACACCTGGCTCCCTCTCCTGTTCCTACTGCTACATGCCAGCGAGGGACAGGGACCGCAGCCTGGGAGTGATTATTACAGGGTCTACTTTACATGTGGTCCCTAAGCACCGGGAGCCTATGGGGGAAATACCTCTTATATGGTCTTTGTACAACTCTGTACAAAGTGGTGGGTCAACCTGGTTTCTCCTTCTCCAGCCTCCAAGCTTCTAGAAACCTCTCTCATTTTCTAATGCCAGGAAGAAGGGGGCCAGAGGTGCCCTATTGGTCAGCTTGCCTTTCACACACAGAGTTCAAGTCTTCTAAGTGCATGCTCCTAAACGTTTTTTTTTCAAACCGGCCGAGAAAGCCACACAACACAAAATGACAAAAGAGACCAAGTTCAGGAACTCGAGATTTGAAGGCTTTGTATGGAACTTTGTGTGGCGGTGGTTGGGGGCAGGGGGAGGTAGTAGGCAAAGTTTTAAGAGCAATAGAACTTATGGGAAAGGGGGCTTTTTTTTTTTTCAGCATAAAACTTGATGGGGGTCAGTAATGAGTTATGAAAGGGGTCAAAAGACTAGTTAGAGAAGTGTCCACAGACTCCATTTAAGACATGGAGTTGGGAGGCATGGGCTCCGCACCGAGGCCGCCTCCCCAGGAGCAAGTTCAGAAATCAGGCTCTGTCTTTCCCACCCCCAAGCTCAAGGTTGGCGCCATACAGCAAGGCAGGCCGGTCCAGAAGTAAAAAGTCCTTTCTCCCCCGACCCCAAGACATTAAACACGTTGCCGTTCTCTGCCGAAGCAAGAGATTCCCCCCAAACCTCACAGACATCCCGCGGCTCACACCTTTCCAGTCAGTTCCACTGCGGTTGACAGGGGGGGGGGGGGCCGAGCGGGAGCGCACGAGGACCAAGAAAGGGCGGGCTTCGGGTGGGGGGGGGGCGAGGAGCGTGGAGAAAATGCCGGTCCTGGGAGCCGAGGACTGGGACTTTGTAGGCCAGTTGAACTGACACCCTCATCTTGCCCGCAAAGACCCAGCTCTCAGCTCCCGTCCGTCTTGGAGTTCAGGATGCCGTGCGCCCCCCGACGGGCTGCCCGGGGCATGAGTCCCGCCGCCCGCTCTTGGCACTGCGGAGGTTTAGGAACAGTTTCGCAAAGAAGCCACCTGCCCCTCCCGGCCTCCGCCCCGAGGTCTCCGAAACCAGCCCTCGAAGGGTTACACGACGCGCAGCGCACTCGGCCAGAGAGGCAGTGCTGGGGACGCCGCAAGTGAGCACCCCCGGCCACCCTCCACCCCATATTTATAACCGAGCGCAAGGGCTGCATGCCGAGAAACTTCCCGGCGCCCACACGCCGTGCCCGCGAGGCCCAGCAGTGTGCCGCCCGGTTACCTGTGCTCAGCCCGGCGAGGCGGGACGGAGCCCCGGCGACCCAGGCTGCTTCCTCCCGCACCGCGGCCGCAGCCCGGGCGGCGTACCCCGATGTTCCTGCACCTTCGTGCGCTCTCAACGGAGAGTCCCCAGCCTCTCCAGACCTGCTCCGAGATCTGGGGATCGCCGCAGGGCCCCCGCCAGGCCGTGGAGGAGATGTGCACTGCTGCGGGACCCCTCGAAAGTTGCGGGGTTCCTCTCGCTTGCTCTCTCGGCGCGATCTGGCTCCACGTGCTGGTGACACATCAGGAAGGCTGCGCGCCCCGCGGCTCCCGGAGGACCGACGCGGCCAGCGCCCGCCCAGCACAGCCTCCTCGAGCCCAGCCGACCGTGCTCCGCCCTCCGCCCGCCCCTCGCCGGCGCCGCCCCCGGCCGAGACGCCCGCTCGCGCTCACAACCAGGGCGGAAAGACCCTGCGGGGAGTGGGGTGGGGCGTCCCTCTCCAGAGTCGCCCGGGGCAGAGGATCTGGGCTGCCCGAGTCGACAGTCTCAAGTGCCTTCCACTCAGTCACGCAGCCCTTCCCGCCCGCCAAGCCTCTGTAATTTTCCCTTTTCCTCCTCTGACCGGTCCGATCCGCTGCCGGGGCTTCCTAGGGCGAAGACCGGCGCCGGGAGCCCCCTGCCGGCCACCCTGCTCTCGGGTCTCACGCCGGTCGCCGAGCAGCGCCCTGCAGCGGGCCTCGACCTCCCCACCAGCAACCTAGGCCAGGCCTGCCATTGAGGGCTTCGTGGCAACCCCAGGAGATGAGACATTTAAAGTACTCAGTGTAGTTCCCGGGGAGAGAACCTCTTGAAAACTTGGGTTCTTTTAAGGGTGGGACAGAGAAGCTACAATACAGATAGGGGCAACCCAAAACTGTAGAGGCGAAGACCTAACCCACTACCTGTTTCTCTTTCTCCTTCCTCTCTGCGAGCGCTCGAAGGGTTAATTGGATGTGGCCCATCCGCAGACTTCTACCAAAATAAATCAGGGGAAGATTGATTCCAGGGGCCCTGGAGAAGTCCAAATAACCACCAAGACTGAGTTCCCTAACCACCTTCAGGTGGAAGCTTGCAGTCATTAAACTATCGTGAGACACTTCTGCTATTAGATAATTGGCTACATTCCTATCTCCTCTTTCCTGGCCCTACTATCCAATGCATGCTTTAAATCCTGTGGTGGGGCTGAGCGTTTTCTCTGCATGTGGCACCGAGATTTCTCATTTAGGAACAGACAGATGCTCTGAGGCAGGTGCTTGAGGGCAAAAGGCTCCACGATGGGTGCAGGCTTCAGGCTTCTGTAATCCCTACGATTTCAGAGCCCGGAGTAGAATGGAGAATACCCCAGCATGGCTGGTGATGCTGCCTGGGGTTCCCCCCACCCCACCCCCGTGCACCCCCACCCGTTTTATTGCTGTCTGACAAACCCTTTGGATCTGTGAGATTCAGGAGCCCAGAGGAGCCAGTGTCCTGGGGGGATAAAAGAGCAAGGATGTAATGGGTTTACCCAGGCACTGAATCCAGAGAAGCTCTCCAGAGATTAAGATTTCCTACTTGCCCCCACCCCTGCTACCCCCCTGCCCACATCAAAGGACATGGCTGGGTGGGGGGCTAATCCCATCAATGGAATCAAAGGTGGACAAGAAAGGAAATTCTGCAAATTTGGGGTAGGTTGCAAGGCCACATTACACAGGAGAAGGATGGTTGCTAGGGCTCTGGCCTTCTCCCCACATGACAGGCCCCTCCTCTCCATCACCAGCTAGTCCATAAACAGAATCCCTTGCTTCTTGGGGTGGCCCTGTAGGCAGACGGAGCACAGGAATTGGTCAAGCCAGACAGTAGGACTGGTCCTGTCTCCAGGGCCAGAAAGAGACTCAGAGAAGGTAGGAATCCCTGAAAGGTCATCACGGTCTGTTGGCCGTGTTGCAAGGGCTCCTGATGCCCCAGCACCTCCCAAGGCAGCTGCTCATGTAGGATACAGATAGGAAGGAGCATTTCCCAAACCTTGGGAGGTTAGTAAAAAACAACAAAACAAAACAGCCCTGAGAGTGTCAGTAAAAGAAAAAGCAGCAAAACAGTTTAAAATCTAATAGTTTTAAGTACTGCTGTCACCTGGTGTCCAGAGAGAGCCAAGAATCACAAAGAACCTGTGGCCATAGGTAGCATGGGGTTCCCCCCCACACACACACACACAGAGCCTTCATATCTAGCAAATTACCTTGATGTCTTCTCTTGGCCCAGATAATTTTATGAGGGAACGGACCATTTACCACAGGAAACCTCACTAGGATTATTAGGTTTGTCCACAGGTGGAACCTGTTTCACTTCACGAAGACTTTCACATGTAATTTCCTCCCCATAGGCCTCAGTTTCCACACTGGCAAGTTGAGAAGTATTCTCCTCTGTGACTTCTCCCAGCTTGACTGGACGCAGCTGCAGGGAGGGAAAGGTCATTAGCACTGACTGCTACTTGATTTTGCTGACCTTTGTTCACACAATATTGCTGCTGACCTGGGGTATAGTCACCCTACTTGGGAGTCTCTGAATGACTTTCTATGGGCAGAGGAAGTGTTTGGAAGGTCCCAGCGTCCTTGGTTGAGGGACAAGCCTTGGGCCAGAGTTCCACACGTCTCTTTTTTGCTCTGCCATTTAGAATAGATTTTTTTTAAAAAAATGGCATTGGAAATGGAACCAAGGGTCTCACTCAAGGTTGGCAAGTGCTCTAGCACTGAGTTATGTCTTCGGCTCTTAAAACATTTTTTAGAGACAGGGTCTAAGTAAATTCCATAGGCTGGCTTTGAGCATTTTTCTGTAGCCCAGGTAGTCTTGAACATTTAATCTTCCTGCTTCAGCTTCCTGAGTAATTGGGATTACAAGCCTGTGCCACTAGTCTCCTGGAGGCCTGGCTCGATGGCTGTTTTTATTAAGCCTCCTTCCCCACCCCAACCCCACCCTGTGTGTGTGTGTGTGTGTGTGTGTGTGTGTCGGTCAGTGTGACCTATTACTTTTTAGGAAGGTCATACAACTCCCCACAAGGCCATCTTCCATCAAAGCTACCTGGACTAAAGTCCAGTTCACGTCCCATGATGGGAGGAGGGGTGGCTTTGCCCGTCCACACCTGTTTCCCAGTCTTCCCAAGCATAGGACAAAAGCCTGTGTCTAGGCCTCTGGGGAGTGCAGCCTTTGACAGTGTGTCTGCATCTCCTCTTTGGATAGTGTGACTGATTCTGGTGATTTGAGGAACTACCTAGTTTTCCTGTTGTGAAGAGTTGTCTTTTCGACTAATATAGTGCCTGCTTGGCCCACAACCAGCAAAGGGATAGATGCAAAAGTCAAGTAACAGGAGAGCGAGCTTTTCTAAGAAATTTCTGCTCATCTTGTGGGGAGCTAAATCTGGGGGCTGGAGATGGAGTCCAGGGGGTAGGCTTGTCAAGCATGCACAAAAGATTGATCCCCAGTCCCATATAAAACCATCTGTGGTGGTTGGGGATTTAGCTCAGTGGTAGAGCGCTTGCCTAGGAAGCGCAAGGCCCTGGGTTCGGTCCCCAGCTCCGAAAAAAAAACAAAAAAAAAAAAAAAACAAAACCATCTGTGGTGCTGCTATGTATCCATAATCCCAGTACTGGGGAGGTGGAGACAAGGAAGGTCATGAGTTCAAGATCAGCCTCAGGTTCAAGGATAACTTGATACAGGAGTCTCTGATTCAAAAAGTAACCACAAAGGACTTTGGGTAACCCTGACACAATCCTCTTCTCTTGTCATTTCTGAGGCTGTGAAATGACCTGATTGGCTGATGGCTCAAGAATGGGCTTGGCCCTTCAGAGTCTACTACCAAAGCCATCTATAAAGAATAATTATATCGTTACTCAAAAATATATTTGTCCTGTAGGTTGTGAGGGGTGTACCAAAGGGGAGGAAAGGTGCCTCTGCCTCCTTACACAAATGACTCTGGTATTTCCAGATCAAAGACAAGGGATGAAGACAAGCATGGTGGCAAAAGCCTGTGATGGGAACTGAAGGAGGCGGGAGAAAAATCCCATTGGTTGACGACTCCTGAAAGATTCATCTATTTTGAGATAGGGAAGGGGCTGGAGAGACAGCTTAATGGTTAAGAGCATTCACGGGTCTTCCAGAGGTCCTGAGTTCAATTCCCAGTAACCATATGGTAGCTCACAACCATCTATAATGGGCTCTGATGCCTCTTCTGGGCAGATATAACACTAAAATAAAATAAATCTTTAAAAAAATACAATAAAATAAATAAATCTTTAAAAAAATACAAAACTGGGGAGGAAAAGTGGAACATTGAGGGCTCAGGCCTCTTAGACCCCAAGTCAACAAAATGAATAATTAGTGCAGGAGCAGAGACAATGGCTACTTGTGTTCACCTGATTAGAGTAGTTTAGGAATCTGATTTCTTTGTACAATGAAAGATTTGAGACGATGTCTCTCCAGGGCCAGGATATTGGAGTAAAACCCACAGCAGGCGGCGTAAGCAGTACAGTTGCTAAATTCTGTTTTTTAGTCAAATAGTTTTCTCTCACAGGAAGGAAGAGGCCTGGCAGTAAATTGTGTTGCTTTAAATTTCCTGGAGGTCGAGTTGCCCGCAAACCATTATGGCTGCACTGTGGCTCTCACACTGCAGTACAAACACTCTGTGGTTTGTTCTAGATCCTGGCTGTATCAGAGAGAGGACTGGAAGGAGAGCCTGCAGCTCTGGTCCTGCCATCAAGGAGAATTTTGACTGGATTTGGGGTGCAGGGTCACATAATTCTTATTATGGGTTCACAATGGCTAAACCTGGTGGCACAGGGGGCATTCATAAGGAAGTTGTGGAGTCCTTGAGGTCCCTGGCTTGGCTATAGGTCTCAGGCAGAAACTGAAAATCTCAGACCACAAAGCATTTATTTAGAAAAGCCCTTTTCCTTTCCTTTCTTGACAGGGTCTCATGTAACTCAGGCTGATCTCAAACTTCCTATGTAGTTGAGGATGACCCTGAACTTGTGGTGTCCCTACTGCCACCTCCACAGTGCTAGGATTACAGGTCTGTACCATCCTGTGGGGTTTATGGGGTGCTAGGGATCAAATCCAGGGCTTCCTGCATTCTAGGCAAGCAGTCTACCAACTGAGTCCCCTCCCTAACCCAGGAAGCATTTATTAGCATAGGTGTTTAGCAACTGAAGCAATGGGAGCCTGGAGTTTGTGAGGGATCCATGCAGGTTATACCATAAACTCAGCAAAGCTGTCTCCTTTCTGTACATGCCCTCCAGTAACCCCGGCCCAGCTAGACACAACTAGCTTTCAGGGTAATTGCTAGAATTCTCTGTTCTCTGCCTTACTTTAGCTCTCCTCTGACCTTGCAGACCTTGACCTGGCATCCATGCTTGACTCCTGTCTCTGCCTCTTCACCTTTGGGGAAGTGCATGCTTCCTGAGTATCTGTATGTTAACTCTTTCTGTACCTTGAACCTCTTCTACTGACTTTGATTTGTCTCATTCTCGCTCCTGTGGGGGTGGAATTCTCTGTTCCAGCTACTACAGAAAAGAAGAACCCAGCCTAGGGGTGCTGTCTCACTAGGAATGCACAGGGAGGGGCCGGAGTCAAAGCTATATCTGAGAGTACAAGACTCCTGTCCCCATCCTATCCCTAACACCTAGTCCTTCAGGCCATGGTGTTGTCAGAAACAAATCTGCTTTGTACCTTTGTACGTAGTAACAATTTTATGATACTGACACTTTCCAAAGCCAAGGGTTTCTCTTTCAGGTATGAGGCTCTTATGGAAAATACCTATATATCCTTAGTTCACCCCATGATCATGTAAGCAACAGGACCTGGGGAATGAAATATGCTTTAAGTTGGGGAGGAAGGGGGGGGAGTGATAGAGGGAGGAGCCACATTAAGAGATGAAACAAATTAAGAAATAAAGAGGTGGAGTTCTAGTCATGAAATACGAGGTATGCTAAGTGTTAACAATTGAAAATTACAAGACCTGCCATAATAACTCACGTCAGATGGGTGGACAGTTCAAGGCCAGCCTGGTCTACATAGAGAGTACCAGGATAGTTAGAATTACATTGCTATGTAGCTAGATGCTGTCTCCAAAACAGAAGCAACCAAACAAACAAACAAACAAACAAATAATGAAAAATTGCTACCCTTTAGTATAGTTTCGAAAAGAGAAGCTAGTTGATGATAGGCCACCTCAGTAATCCCAGCACGACCCAGGAGACCATATCCTAAAACAATAAACAAAGTGGGACCAGGAATCGGAAGCACCGTACGTCCTGTCACATGGATCTTTCAGAAGACTTGGGAGTGTCACAACTATCTAGGGCTGAAAAAGGTGTGAACGCCCAGGGGTGGGATGGGGGGTGGGAGGAGACGGTGATGCAGTTGGCTGAGCAGAGGAGAAAGTGGCGACACGCACGCACGTTGTAGGGAAGGAAAGCTCACAGAAAAAGGCACGACTCCTGCTGCACAATCCAAACTGGAGCTGAAGGGTAGGGGATGCGGGGAGTTCGGCAGCTGCTGTGCCGGCCTCGGCCGGTTCGTGGCCAGCAGAGGAGGGGCTAAAAGACTCGTGAACAAAAAAGTGATTGGTGTGGGAGCCGAAAACACACGGCAACAACAACATCATCGTTCCCAAACGCAGGCACGGACGGGGTTCGAACCCGCGATCTTCGGTTTACGAGACCGACGCCTTACCACTTGGCCACCGCGCCTGACAGCCGAGCTGCTAGTGGAAGCTCTCAGTGGAGGGGAGTGGTGCGGGCGGGGAGGTGGGCAGGCCCCGCCCTCTCGCCCAGGCTCCGCCTCTGCACAAAGCCCACCCACCAAACGGCTCTGACTGACGCGTCCGGTCCTCCTTCCGCTCTGCATCAGGATAGCGAGTAGTCCGGATAGCTGGTGTTCGGGCGCTCTGACGAGCAACTATCCTCTTCTCCCTCGGTCTTGGTCCGTGTCACTGAGCCGGGAGAGGCCGCAAAGATGAGCGTGAACGTCTGCGTGCCCCCCGGGGAACCAGCCCGTGGACGGCGGGGACCGGGCACGGCGCGGAGGCCCGGGTGAATAATGGAGGCCCAGAGGGCGGGGCGGGAGGGGGAGACTGCGGAGACCGCGGGAGGACCTCAGAGGGAGACCGGGATTGAGGGACAAACGGGACTTTAATCTGTTTTAGGTTTTGTTCAGTTCTAGGCGAGAAATGGGTGAGAGGTTGGGGCACCGGTGTCTCCTTGCTTTTATTGGTCCTCCATTTTGTAGACGTTTACATCATCATTTATTACTGGAGACCGAGGCTCGCGTAGCCCAGGCTGACTTCAGACTCTTTGTCGCGAAGGATGCCGTGAACTAAGAGACCTTCTTCCATCTGCCAAGGGTTGGGATTTCAGGCGTGGGCCACGTTGCCCGTTTTACCGGATGCTGGGGATCGAACCCATGATTTCGTGCGTGCTAAATTAACACAACTGAGACACATCCCTAGGTCCTAGATCTATTATTTAAATTTTAATTTTAAAAAAGTGTTTAAATTTTTAATTAAAAAAAATTTTTAGGGGTTGGGGATTTAGCTCAGTGGTAGAGCGCTTGCCTAGCAAGCACAAGGCCCTGGGTTCGGTCCCCAGCTCCGAAAAAAATATAAAAGAAAAAAAAATTTTTTTAAAGGAAATTAGGTCCCTGAATCCTAAGGCCAGCCACAGCATCTGTTACGCGGAGAGGGTGGCCCTCCTCTTGGTGCAGAGCTGTGATGCCAACAGAGCAGTTCAAGGTTCCACTTACCAGCCTTCTTAAGTGCACTCCTGTAAGTAGGACACCACAGCCCGGAAACACCCTCCAGAGGGCTCGTGGTATTGCCGGCGCTGCTATAACTAGTAAGTTCATCCTTATTTATGGGTATGACTTTTTTTTAAAAAGGTTTATTTATTATGTATACAAGCATTTGGCCTGCATGTATGGCTGCAGACCAGAAGAGGACATCAGATCCCATTACAGGTGGTTGTGAGCCACCAAGTGGTTGCTGGGAATTGAACTCAGGACTTCTGGAAGAGCAGTTAGTGCTCCTAACCTCTAAGACATCTTCTCCAGGCCCCACCCCCCACCCCTCTTTAATATAAAATTGGGGAGATTTGTAAAACCTAAAGATATCTTTATGGATATATGTTAAAAACACAAGATTTGTGATAACTGTGTTAAGTTTACATACAGTGTTAAAAATATCCTGTATAACACAACACTACAAGTGTTTTGGTTTTGTTTTTTCACTGCTGGGACTGGACTGGACTCTGGGTCCCCTGGATGGTAGACAGGTGTCCCCTACTGACCTTTATCCCCAGCACCCTCCTCACAGCTCTCTCTGTCTCTAAGAAGGTTTTTAGATTTTTACTCTATGTGTGAGTGCTTTCCTTGCATGTATGTATTCCTTGCATGTATACACCAAGTGTATGCCTGGTGCCAGCAGAGGTCCAAGGAGGGCATGGGATCCCCTGAAACTAGTAGTGGATGGTTGTGAGACCCCCACTTTGGGTGAGTGCCCCGAAAAACACTCAGGTCCTCATGAGGAATAAGTGTTTTTCTCCAGTTCTTTCTCTCTTCTGAGCCAGGTCACGCGGAGATGCCCAGGCTGGCACTCTTTAGCTCCAGGACTTGTCATCAGTCCGCTCTCCCAGGCAGGGTGACTGCTTCATTTTACACAACTGAAACCCGCCCGTTAGACACATATCCCTTCTCCACAGGCCCCTGACCACCATCGTTCTTTCTGCTTCTAAGAGGTTGGCATGTGTCTGTGGGGACACTTACTTCAGACCCTCAGCTTCCCTGTTGTAACTTCAGAAGAAGGCCCTGGCTTTGTAAGACGGAACCTCAGTCTCTCGCAGGCTCATGCCGCATTCTCTTTACCTGTCACTGCCTGGAAGACTGCCTGGTTGTCAATAATCGTCAGTGAGAAGAATGAGCAAGCTGATTTGCGATACACACTCAGAAGCAGCACTGTGGGTTTTATACTAATTTTATTTTTAAATTTTTGTTTGTTTTGAAACAGGGTCTCTCTGAAGCCCTGGCTATCCCACAAGTCTTGATTTATAGAACAGAGTGGCCTTGAACTGGCTGAGGTCTGCCTTCCTTTGCCTTCCAAATGCTGGGACTGAAGGTGTGCTCCACCGCGCCTGGCTTGTTTTTAAAGGGATCTCCACAGTTTCCATAATGGCTCCACCGTTTGAAATTCCCACCACAGCACTCAAGCACCCCTTTGCCACTTCTATCATTTTCTTGGCTTTAGAATAGTGGCCATCCTCACTGGGCTGATTACTGATGTACGTCTTTTTCCTGGACTTGCTGGCCATTTGTGTGTCCACTCAAGTCCTTTTAAAATTGGATTGTTCTTTTTGTTTGTTAGTTTAAAACATTATTAGCTCCCTGTTAACTTGTGCTGAGTGAAGTTTTGCATATGAAGAAAGGGAAGGATCCAGTCTAGCCAGCCTTCAAGGGCTACAGCAGTGGGGTGAGCTAGACACAGCCTGCAGTGAACTGAGACTGGGAAAACATAAGCCATTCTCACGGCGGAACACGGGTAATAGAGGTACCTGCTGCGGGCAGTCACAGTCCTGAGCCTTTCGGAGTAGATGAAACTGCAGAGGTGCCCAGCGTCCCTACTGTCCCTGCCGAATTTCAGTTTCTTCATCCACAAAATAGGCGTTAGCCATTAACTCTGGCCCGCATGAGTCAAAAATAGAGCAGGGAGCTGGGCATGGCAGTGCACGCCTGTAACCCTAGCGCTCTGGAGGTGGAGGCAGGAGGATTAGTCAGGAACTCAAGACCAGTGAGGGCTATTTGAGACTCAAAAATATGGAAGCAGCTGAGAGATGGTTTAGTGAGGAAAGGCGGCACCTGATGCCAGGCCTGAGTTCACAGTGGAGAGAACCACTTCCTGCAAACTGTTCTGGGCCTCCAGACACTGCAGGACACGTATACCACTGCACATGCGCACACAAAATATATGAAAGTGTGCATTTAAAGGCTGCCTCAGTTTTCACTGCTAAGGTTAGATCCCAGAGTGGGAAAGGCCAGCCAGACCCCTTTCCGTTTGGTACTAAAGCAACCTGACACGTTCCCCATTGATCAAATTTCCCAGGCACCACAAAGCTAGAAATAAGTCTCTGAATACTGGGGCAGCAGCAGGGTGCAGCTTGCAACCTTTGCAGTGTCAGCAGCACACTTTCGGGTGTCTGGTCGGATTGCTTTTCACACCATGCTTAGGGCTGCTTATCCGCTCCCTGACTTTTCTACCTAACAGTATCTGTTCTGTTGCTTTTTTTTAAAGAAAGGGTCTCAAGTAATTAATAAGGTGTCCCATAAAAGCCAGGCTGGCCCAGAACTCCTGACTCTCTAGCCTGCCTCAGACTTCCCAGTGCCAGGATCACCCGTGTGTAACACACTATGAGGGGAAAGAGAGGCTCTCAGGAGTATCAGAATCATTTGGGCCTCCTCAGGGGACTGAGAGAAAACAGAATCCTCTGTGAGCGTCACCCACAGCTGCAGCAGGCACGGGAGTCCTGAATGTGAGCCTGCAGCGACAGTGAAGACTGCCCATAGGACTCCTGAAGAGTCAGAGCTCTGCTTGGTTGACGTCGGGGGCGGGGGGGGGCAGTTCTCCTCCGGTGGGTTCCTTTAGAGACAGGTACATCTTCTGAGGGGAAACTGGGAAAGTCTGCCAGCTCACTACTGGTCACTGAGCCCGCCATCTCAAGCTCTGACAGCTGTTCTTCCTGCTTCTGTGGACCATACAGCTCTCCTTCGCGTCCTCAGGCTCCAGGGCCTATAGCCTTACTGTACGTGGGCAGTGAGTGCTTTGTGCTTCTCAGTGCAAGTCTCTCAAAACCTCAAGTCCTGAGCAAGTGCCAGGCTAATGTGAGCACCTGAGTTCTAATCCCAAGAACCCTGTAAAGCCAGGCAGTGGTGTTTGTAACACCAGCACTGCTACAGGAAGGTGGGAGGTGGAAAGGGGATCCCAGAAGCTTGTGGGCCTGGTGTACACAGGAGTTAACAAGGAGAAAAGGAAGACTAATACCCAAGCTTGTCCTGACCTCCATACATGCAATGTGGTATGTCTGCCTACACCGTCTACATCACACACATACACATACACACACACACACCAGGAACAAACTCCAATACTTTTCATTTTTGTTATTTATTGTAGGAGGGTTGAAACAAGGTTTTTCTATGTAACTTCACCTGACTTCAAACTCACTGTGTAGACTGGGCTGGCCTTGAATTCAGAGATAAGCCTGCCTCAGCCTCCTGGTACTGGCATTAAAGTCATGCACTACCATGCCTGGCTTTTTTTTTTTTTTTTAATTAAACACAAAAGTTACATTTGCAATGTCATAGAGTGAGGGGAAATCCCTGCAGTCCACTGCCAATCTCCTGAGAGCTGACGGGCACCACAGGCCAGATGTGGTCTCCAGAGCTACTCGGCCTATGGCCCAGTTTAGCTGGAATACTTGGCTAACTGCTAATCCCGTCAACCCACGGGAAAGCTAGGCCAAGTAGCAGTGGGCCCACCATCCTTCCCAGACCTCTCCTGTTTTTCCTGAGGAAGGCCCAGGTGCATTTTGCTGCCTCCCCACTCTCACTCCTAGGTGCCTACCCCTCCCGCCTCAGCCTCTTGGACAACCCTGTTAGGGAGAGGTGCCTCAGCTTCGGGGCTCCACATATGCCATGCTGTCTCCTCCAGGTCAGTAGTCCCTCCTCTCACTTGAGCAAGTCAAGTCCTGCTCTGATGGGGTGGTTAGTGTCCTCATCTGGTAGTGAGCCAACCTTCCAAAAGCACTTCAATACTACCTGGCACCCAGTGAGCCCTAAATACATTTAAGCCACTAGAGCCCCTCCATGCGCCCAGATTCTGGGAGTTCTTCTGTGCTGTAGATAAAATTGTAAACCATGGACTGAACAGAGAGTTATATATCATGGGCAGGAGAGATAACTCAGTGGTTAAGAACACTGACCATTCTTTAGCCAGTGGTAGAGCGCCCTAGGAAGCTTGCCAAGGGCCCTTTTCGGTCCCCAGCTCGAAAAAAAAAAAAAAAAGAACCAAAAAAAAAAAAAAAAACCAAAAAAAAAAAAACACTGACCATTCTTCCAGAGCACCAGGAGGCTTGGGTATCTGCCGGCAGCCCTGGAACCAGGAGCAGGTGGTGTGAACCCCATCAGTCTTCCAATGTTAGGTACAGGGACTGGGTCAAAACAGTATGATGCCCCACCAGCCCCCCACTTGGGCAGAGCAGAAGGACAGAGAAATATGGGGACATGACAGGGGAAAGGTCCTTATCCCCACATCTAGTCTGTATATCTTACTATCTTCAAGAGGAAACAATACAGCTGACAAATGAGATCAGCAGAGAGGTCCCTTGATGATCTCCTAGCTTACCTGTGTGGTCTGAATTTTACCACATCCCCTATCCTCTTTAAACCCAAACAGCTCCATAAACCCCACACCATTTCATTTGCTAAAGGAGAATCATGAAGATGAGAAATCCATTTAACCAATTTAAAAAAAAACAAAACTTTTTTTGTTTGTTCGAAGCTGGATCACATTCCTTTAATCCCAGCTCCATCAACTCAGAGACCAGTAGACCTCTGTGAGTTTGAGGCCAGCCTGGTCTACCTAGTGAGCTCCAGGCCAGTCAGAGATACACAGTGAGACCTTGTCTCAAAAAATAAAAAAATTGTTAGTTTGGGAGACAGTCCCACTACCTAGATTCTGCTGTCTGTGAACTCACAGAGGTCTACCTGCCTTTGCCTCCCAGGAGCTGAATTAAAGACATGTGCTACCATGTCCAGCCTACAGTTAATTTCTAAACATTGAATCTACATTCATTACATTCTTCGAGCACTGGAACTTCAAAACCACATATAAAGTTACTGTTAGACACTTGAGTCCTATCCCCTGCACTTTCTCTGAATGTTGAGGCTGCCTCATTCATGTTTAACCTCCGACTGCCATTCCTATTTAATGAACCCAGCTCAGCTTCATAAGAACTCATCCTGAAATTCTTTACTGTCTAGTAGTCGAGAAGCTGGCTCCACCTGAGTGGAGGTCCAGAGGCAGCAAACTCAAGCTCCGGGGGCAGGAGCAGGGGCAGGCTGCCAGACTGGCCACATGGGAGGACGCAGTGAGTATGTGGCTGGCAGGGGTTGGGGGTGGAGTTGCACATCTTCAGCTGTGTTCACTCCCACACCTCCCGGCACTGCCGTACAGGTGAGAACTCCCTCAGCTGTGTGAGTTGCAGCTTCTAAAGATAACGTACCTGTGAACTGAACGTGACCTTGTTTGTGTCCATGCCGATGTAATATAGTTCAGATAGGCTCACTGGACTATCTGAGCTCAAATTTACTCAAGTTAACTTCATTGGGTTATCCTGTTTCTTTGTCAACCTGGAGGGCCTGGGTTGTAAGAAAAGACTACACAGAGGCGACAGGCTCGGTAAAAAACCTCTGTACTTGACAGTGGTTCCCTGTGGGCCCAGGAGGCAGGTAAACCTGTCCAGTGCAGAGCTGCCTGTCCACCCCAGAGCACACACAGCATAGGGCCTACCCGGAGAGGATGCATGGGCCAAGACACCTGGTCTGGGACCTGTGAAGCCCTTTCATCCTTGAATTTTAGAACACAGGACAAAGGGTAGAAATCTGGGGCCCCAACTACACGCTCATGTGCAGCCATGATGAGCCGTGGCTCAGCGGGATTCATCTTAGGCAAGTGAATAGTGTAAGTGGAGGGGCCTGAGTCTGGTCAAAGTGGATGACATGGGAGACGCATGACCCAGGACCCCTTATGCCCTGGAAGGCCCCTGTTGAGAAAGACCATGGCTGCAAGAGTTTCCGGTCGCAGTCCTAAGGCTGGAATGGGATAACACCAGAGCTTCTATGAGTCACATCTCTAGGCAAAGCAGGCCATGGCCCAGATCCTGCTTTAATCTTCCTCTAGAGGGCAGCATTAGCCACCTCAGTTACTGCACCACATAGAGGCCGTTCTTCCTAAGGGGAAGGTCACCCTGAGGCCAGGACACAAACCTGCCTTTCTCCCCTACCACCTCCATCCCCTCTCCCATTCCCCCACAGAAGTTCACACAAGTCAGGCACAAAAAGCCAACTTTTTATTTACACTGTGGTCTGTACATTACAGTTCCTTGGAAGGTACCCACCACTGAAAGCCCATTTCTGGAGAGAACAGAGTGGAAACAACAGTTCAGGGCCTGGATGCACCCCACTCCTTTCCCTGGGACCTAAAGTGGAAGTCTCTCCCCAGCCCCAAAGCGAAGGCCTTTTGCAACACTGGCTTCTAGGGCAAAGCCCCAGATGTAATCCCTGGAAAGTGAGAACCTATCTGCCTATAGCTTCTTCCACCTCGGCCCCAGAAGGCCCAGCCCCACAGGAAAGGCTGAAGTGGGGAGCCGACAGGCCATGAGTCCTCAGCACACTCTGCCCCGTGCGGGTCCTGACATTAGTCTGGTGATTAATGGCACTCTGGTCTGAGCACCAGCAGACAAGGAAGGGCTGAGCAGGTGATGAGAGCAGGCAGGGACAGTGGCAAACGACTTCCTTCAGCACACATGGGGAGACACGACAGGCAATGGCCCTAAACCCAGATGTATTGCCAAGCACTGGAAACCATGTGGCTAGGGCTTCCTCCAGGAGAGCCATGCACAGAGCTTTGCAGACTGCAACCTCCCTGCTGGGGCCAGTGCCTCGTGCTAAAGGAGATCTGTCTCTCCCCGGATTCTACAAATATCTGAACCCAGGAGGAAGAGGTCTGTGGGAGAGGCTGGTCTGCACAAAGCTACCCTTGTCTGGGATGCAGGGCTTCTAAACTAGCTGCAGGTCCGTGGGATTAAGTGATCCCTATGCTTAAGATTGTAACAAAATCCTGTATAAAAGTTACCAAGTCAACAGAGTCGGGGGCTATGGGCAATCAGGGCCTGGTGGGTTAAAGTGTTTGCCTGCTGGCCTCAGTAGAGGCATTATGGCTGCACACGTGAGTACACACAGGACAGAGGGAGAAAAGGTAAGGGGGTATACAAAAGGGGGCAGTGGGTAACAGAATCCTGTGTGGTGGTGACAAGGAAAAAAGGCACAAGGACCCAACCATGCAGACAAACAGTGCAGAACAGTAAAGCAGACAGTCCCAACAAGAGACGGGGCCATCAGAACCTAGGCCTGTAGGAGAGGTGGCCTGGATGCTACTCTCCAGACGGTACCTCAGGAGCACACATCCCCACTTACAGTCACGATGGGAGGAGGAGTCCACAAGGAAGGGACATCGAAGCCATCCAGCCTGGAGTGAATAGGGTGACAAGGCCTGTCACCTTGCTATGCTTTCAGAAACAAAGCCTTTTCTAGAAATGGCTTTCTTAGCTGAGCCACAGAGCTATCCCTCCCTGATACATCTTCTACCTTTTCCTCATACATCCACTGCAAGTGCATTCTGTCAGCGTGGAGGTCAGGACAGGGAGGTCCTGTGAAGATCTGGCTCCTCTAACTTGAGACCCCCCACGTAGTGATACCAACCTGAGAAGCCACCACAGAAGGGAAGTCCTTGGGCCCCAGTGAGGGGTGGGGTGGGAGGAAAGACTGGGGATAAGGGGCAACACTGAAGCCCTAAAGAGCTGGACTTCTACAGTCACTGGACATCCTAGTGATACTCTAAATCTTTCCCAGGTCCCGGGAGTCATGTCTACAGACAGGTGTAGATTTGCCAATACCCCTCAGATGAGGGAAGTCCTCCTGATTCCTTGGGCCTTGCTTAGAGTCTCTGGATCCCCTGTACAGCCTGATAAGTACCAACCATCCCTGGACCATCAGAACCAGTAAGGACCACAACTCAGGACTAACAAGCTATCAGATCATTACCTAGAGTCTCCAGAGTGTAGGTTGGGTGCTGATTTGGCACTGACAGGAAAGCAACTGGGACACCCTCAGGAAATGAACAGAACCCACGGGGGGCAGGTGGCCACTGCATCTGAGGCTGCTCTCAAGGTCCAGCTCTTCCCTGCCTACCGGCCTCCACTTCCCAATGGGCCTATGCCTAGTCACACGCTGGTGCTTGTTTGTTGTCTCTTCCAGAGTAGTGGAAGCAGCTGGACTCTCTCAGGGCAAAGACTACTTGGTGGCATAATTATCCATCCTCTCGGCCACAGGCTTGCTTCTCCAGCCCTGCGGGAACTCAGCAGACATTTCACATTTTAGGAGCCTGCACCTTGAGCTGTGCGTGAACAATACTTGGGAAGACCACTGAAGATACAGGTGCTGGGCCACCCTGTGCCACCAGTTATAAAGGGAAGTCAGAGTTGATCCTGTCATCAACTTCTTTCCTCATGCCAGGCACTCCACCCCCGTGCTACACTTTCAAGCCCTCCAGCATCAGATATACGACACCAGCACACAGCCAAACCGGTAGACTCAGGCTCAAGGCCTGGTGTTCTGCTTGGTCCTTGAGCCTTGTGTTTTTAGCATATCAGAAACAAATTTTCAAAAGGATCATCCTCTGTTGTCTCAAAGAAAACTCCTGATTTAAAAGAAAATCTAATTCAAAGCTAAAACAAACAGGGAGACAGTAGCTCATTTTGTTTGGCTCTCAGTGGAATACAAGGACGGCTAAGTCACATGGAAGGTGTACCCCAACATGGCCCCCAACCTGCTTGGACCTCAGCAAGTTACTGCTGACCCTTTCCTGAGGGAGTTGTCAACTTGGAAAGAGCACCGCCCCCTTCACAGGAGACCTAACTAAATTAGCATCACCTGAGGCATTCTTAAAACATTCCAAGGCCTGGGCCACACCTGAACCAATTGTTAGAACATGTGGATCAGAATGTTAAAAAGCTTCCTAACCGTCAAGTACGGAATGGAACATCGTGATTCTAAAACCACTTGTTTATCTGAAATCCAAGTCTAAGTGAACGCCAAGTCTAACATCTAGACTCATGAAAGTCAAGGGGGAGCTCACAACTGGAAAGTGAACCAAGGAGGCAGCAGAAACAGATTAGCTTCTTCCCAAGCAAGGAAAGTTCTGGAACCTCCCATGGGTGATGTGGCTTTCTAACCCAGAACACTTTAAAAATACATTTTAAAGTAAAGAGACTCCCTACCTACCCAGCCTCCTTTCTATCTTCCCAGACCCCAGGGAGACCCTGTATCCCCAGAGCAAGCCTCCTGTCTTCCTGTGGCTCAGCCAGGCAGGCCAGGCACACCCCCCATCTGTGCCTCATGAGGTGAACTCCATGCACATGATTAGAAAGAACCTCAAAAGCCAAAGAAAGCACAGTGACTGGACTGAAACCAGCCAAAGCCCTGTCTCTGCCAAGCAGGACACACACCCTAGGTCCCCTCTTTACCTTCAACTGGGCCTCCTTTCCTCACTAGCCTCCCCAACATGCCCAAACCTTCCTTTTTACACAAGATGTGCTCCAGAAAACAAACTGAAGGGGAAGACTTGAGACCGTACACGTTTATAGGAGCTGGGGTAGGGAAGCCAATCAGAAGCCGTATGAAACAGGTAAATCAGAACACCCCAAGTACAGTACCTACTCCGCAGATCACATTGTAACGCCCCCACCACACCCCGGGGTGAATTCCCATCATGTATCCACAGAACGGAAGACTAAGGTCCCCCAATGCTCTTCACTGAATCTCCCAACAGCAGTGTCTGCTCTCTAACTGGGGACCAGGTCCAGGCGGATCAGAAAGCTGGAGGAAAGGGTGTTGTCTTGGAAACCCTTGTCCTTTCACCAAGGAGCATGGAACCCAGACAGGTCACAGGTGATGAGGCAGTCTTTCTCCCAGTCACTCCTTTCGGCCCCCAGTGCTAACACATACCAGCCCTGGCACCCTACCCTTCTTCTTGGCCTTCCTTCCACCCCCAGCTGAATGCTGCTTATATTTCCCATCTCCAAAATGAAGCCAAATCAGAAAGAGGAGGTAGGCAAGCAAGACTGGCTGGGAAGGGCACAGAAAACTACGAGGGACTCAGCCCAAAGGCATGGACAGCACACGCTAGCTGCTCTGTAAGCAGTCCACTGACCTGTTTACCTGCACCCCAGAGGGCTAGCCCACAGGGTTCTCTCCATACCCCTTCCTCCTCTGAGCTTAAAAAAAAAGAAAAAAGAAAAAGAAAAAAAACCCGGCATGACAGGTGGCCTGAAAGGCTGGAAAGGACACTGAATTCTGGAGACTGTAACAGCTTTGTCCTCACTCCAGTGGGGGAGGGGAGAGAACCCATCTCCTGAGAGTATCTTCTAACCCTTAGCCACAGAGGTAGAATCATGTCATCAGTATCCGAAATGCAAGCTTCCAGTCCTTGCTGCTAACTCCTGAGAGTCCCTACCGCATCCAGTCCCCTCTGCCCCTCACAAAGGGGCTTCAAAGTGCACACACAGCTCACCACGGCTTGTCACCCACAGCCATGGCCCCGAGCTCACTCCTTGCCTGTGTGCTCACAGCCTCCTACCCATACATCAGCACACACACAGGGTGGTCAGAGGTACATTTACAGAGTGAGTGTGGGGTCCTGCCTGCGTTTCCGTCCTCAGGCAGGCCTGCCCCTAGGTCCCAGGTCCGACGGCCGCTCTGCAGCCAGCCCTGACTCAGTGTTTGATCTCCAGGATGGAGGGGTTGTGGTCCAGTATAGCCAGGATAATCTTGTCCATGTACTGTCTCAGTCGGAAGTTGATCTCCTCCTGCTCCTTTAGGGCCTCCATTAGCTGAAGGGAATGAGAAAGGTGAGTCAGACGCTGGGCCCGCCCAGCCGGGCTTACACTGGGCCAGTGACCAATGACAGAGGCACCCAGATCTGCCTGAGCATTTTAAGCAGGGACCAGAGCCTAAGGCAATTTCATTGACCCTGGAAGGGGCTAAAGTTGGGGACATTTTCACAAAGATTGGGAACACTGGCCAAATGCACTGATAATCAGGGCTAATGTGTACAGTCCCAGCTGGGGCTGCCAGCTTTTTCTCCGTCCAGAACCTCTTACTCCAGCCCTGCCTGAGTCAGCAGTTCTCTCACAGTGACATTCAGGTGCAGCTAAACAGTGACATTCTCACAGCTCCAACCCTGTGGAGTCACCTGCTCTCCTTGAGGCCAGGAGTCAGGAACACAGGGACTCAGTCTCAAACTAAGCCACAACTGAATGTTCTAGTATCTGATGCAGAGAGGATGGGCTGTAGTACTAGGAGCTGGGCTCCCTTCCCGCTGCCACTGGTGTGGCCTGTCATGTCTACAGGGAAGCGATGATGACGCTGAGAGCTAAGAGACCAAGTAAACAAGGTAGATGCTTCGGAAACTCTGGTCTCCATCTGGGTTAAGTCCCAGAAGGATCTCTCATTGGAGCTCCACTCTGACTTGGGCCCAGAGCTCCTGAGTTAGGAGAGCTAAGCCCCTCCCCCGTACTGCCTCCTGCTCAGCTCTGAAGTCACCGAGACGGTGACAAGTGGAGGACTATTAGAGCCGGGCCTCAGTCTGTCTTTCGGGTTCCATGTAGTTTGGGGTCTATGGTCCCAGCAGGTAGAAGCTGGGGCAGGACCCACAGATTGGAGACAAATTGCCAATGTGAGCGTCCAAGGGAATGAGAGGACAAGGCTACCTCATCTCGAGATGCTGTGTCGATTTCTGCAGCCAGAGACTGGGCTTTGGTCTGGGTGGCAAAGAGGGTCTTCGCCTCATAGAGGCTGAGGCTCAGGATCTGCCCGTTCAAGTCATCATTCTGATCCCGCAGTTTGTGATTCTCCTGTGCCAACAGAACAAAGGCATCGTGAGCTCTGGGAAGCATTCAGAGCTCGCTAGAACCCACTTCCGCCTGTCCATGTCCTTCCATGTCCTCAGCTGGAAGGGGAGTTACAGCCCTGCCTGGGAGAACCGAGATGACAGACCTCTCCTCTCTAGGATCCTGTGGGGAGCACTGCCCACCAGCAGCTCAGCACGCAGCCCTGGACCTGGCAGAAGGGAGGTGCTATTCCGGATTCTCTGTGCAGGAAGGAGGGCTCCTGCTATCAGGTTCTGGAACCTGCTTAGTGGGAGCTGTTTCAAGATGGCCTTGCCCCAGAAGGCAGTTGACATTACAGCTCCAAATCTTGCCTCTAGCTCACCCCAGGAACCTGGGAGCCCCTCCTGGGTAGGTGATGAGCTAACAGTACTGGAGGAGAGGGCCACTGTAAGACTCGAGAAAAGTCCACTGAGTCCTGCGTTCGGGATGTCCCACTCACAGAGACACAGAGACGGAGATCAATGTAATAAACAAGGTTTACTAGTCCAGTGCTCGGGGGTCATTCTGCAATCGGGGCAGAGGTGACCCCCGGGAACAAAGGCACATACTTTTTATACTGTTTTAGGGGTACAGGTTACATCAGCAAGGTCACAGTTTAAACTTATTGGCTAAGCGTATTGACCTTTGAATCTATTGGCTAGTAAGTATGGCATACCAAGCTCCGGCAGGGAGATATCTTTGGCCCTGTAGAGGGGATAGTGGGGGATCCCGCCCCTATTGCGGTTGTGACACTTCTAGAATAGGGTGCTTACTCAGCAAATTCTCGTGGAGCTACATAACTTTTGTCTGCTTGATTCTTGGTTCCCAGTGGGAAGTCCTAGGCACCTGACGTTTTTTCTTTCTTCTTTTTTTAAAAAGATTTATTTATTATATACAAGTACACTGTAGCTGTCTTCAGACACACCAGAAGAGGGCATCGGATCCCATTACAGATGGTTGTGAGCTACCATGTGTTTGCTGGGATTCGAACTCAGGACCTCTGAAAGAGCAGTCAGTGCTCTTAACCGCTGAGCCATCTCTCCAGCCCTGATGTTTTCTAAGATAGTTTTTGTCTGCTTGGTCCCCACATTAAGGAGCTCAGGTGTAGTCCATGCCCAGCCTCTGGGTCACAGGCCCAGCTGAGTTTGGACTTCACTCCCTTTTTGAGTCACTGCCCTTCCTGATGCCACACCTAATACAGGCTGCAGCAGCAGGAATGATGGAACACTATTGAGAAACAGAATCTCAAAGACCGAGGTCCCAACCCAGCCAAGCATGCAGCTGCAGCTTGGGATGGCTCTCTTATTCCAACACCCAGAATAGGGCAGGGGTGTAAGAGCGCAAGAACCATTGGCCAGAGGTAAGCTGCCTGCCTGAGTGTGGGGTGGGATGACGGGCCTTGGCAATCAGGTAGCTGAGAAGAGACAGGAGAGGTGGCAGGAGGTAGACTGCTGCTGGTGGCTCCCTCCCTATGACTTCTAACAAGAAGCCCGCCTGCATGGCTGACCCAAGCCCCTCTTCAAAGCCACTGGACATGGCTCTAGGGCCTACCTGCTTTAGACGCTTGACCTCATGCTCAAGTTCCACCTCACGGGCTCTGGCATTGAACTCGCCAAGGCCGGATGAGCTGCGGCCCCGGCCTGGCCGCTCGCAGTCCAGCTTGTACATCTGCAGGTGCTCCAGCTCTCTCCGCAAGTCTTCGATGAGCTGCCAGGGCGAGAGGTCTGTTGGTTGGCAGCAGCAGTGACACTGAGAGAAGCCTGGGGGACCTCGGCCTCTGACTCACCTCCTGCGTTGCCTCCCGCTCCTTCTGGAACTCGAGGCGGTTCTGTCGCAGCTTGTCCATCATGCGCTTGTAAAGGTCCATCTCGTCCTTCAGCCGCAGGCTGGTGTCCTCCAGCCGGTCAGACATGCGCTGCCGCTCCTGGGATAAGGCAGACTCGTCAGGGCAAGCATCCCGAGAGGGCCCTCGCACTCTGGAGTACCTTACTGTGGCAAATGGACAGGCAGACAGCGACCCTGGGGAGCTCCCTCAGAACATTCTAGAAACTTAGCAGGAAACATCCCAGGCCCCTGATGTCCTTCAGTAGTGTCAGACAGAGCCTGAGAAGAAGGTGTCTGTCCAAACAGGAGCTCAGTCCACCCTCTTCAAGAAGAGAATTCCACAACATAAGGCATTTACAGCCTATAATACAGACTAAATTTTTACTGAAGAAAACTTGAAATTTTGTCAATTCAGAAACGCAAGTCATTCATTTTTCCTTCCTATTAATAAACTTGCTTTTGTTTATCTTTAGGACAAAACTCTCATGTACCCTAGGCTGGCCTCAAAGTTCATGATGTAGCAGTGGATGGCCCTCCTGTCTCCCACAGGTGTGCGCTGTGGAACCGTGGTTCCTCTCCTCTGCAGGAAGTACTTCAGTGCTCCTGAGACTGCGACCCAGCCCTGACTGCCATCACCTCCACAAACCCAGCGTCTTGCTGGGACCTGCTGCTCACCTCGTCCAGTTTCTCCGTCTGTGACTTGAGTCGTGTCACGGTTGTTCTCAGATCTGTGTTTTCTTCTTCTAACTGCTGCACCCTGGGAAAGAAAAACGGCATGGCTCAGAGAATCTGGAGCAGGCGTGGCCTTAGAGAGAAGGCGACTGGAAACCAGTCTCCCCTTCCAGGAGAGAGAAACTACACCTGAGAGCAAGATGGAGACAGAAATAAGTCAGTGTCTCACAGGGTAACTCGGGCCCAGCGTCCCTGATCCCAAAATCCAAAATGCTTCTAAATCCAAGGCTTTTTGAGTAACATATGATGACACAAGCCAAAATTCTGTGTTATCATAAAACCGCTTCGTGTGCGTGATTATTAGTGTCTGCCTTTAATCCCAGGGCTCGGAATGCAGCAGTGGGAAGATCTCTGTTGGGTTGGAGAACAGCCTGGCTTACATAGTAAATTCCAGGGCCACCAGTGTCACATGAGACAATCTTGAAAAATATGTATATATGTATATAAAAAATAAAAATATACATTTATTTATATCATTTCTTTCACTCTATAAATTACTTAACTGTGTGTGTTTGTGTACAGTGTGTTGTGCAGGACACTGGGGGTGGGCAGTGTACATGTGTGTTTGACCTTGTTTGAGACAGGATCTTTTATTGCCAGACCAGCTGACCCTCCAACTTTTGGGGCTCTCCTATCTCTGCAGCAGAACACTAGGGTTACAGAAATACACCGTGTTTGGTTCTATGTAGGTCTGGAGACTGGAAATCTGTATGGAAGCACAGATTTACCCACTGAGCCCTCTCCCCAGCCCCATAAGCGATCTCAGAAACAAAGGGCCAGGCTTCATTGTGTATAGCTTTAAACGCAGCACTCAGAGGCAGAGGCAGGAGGATCTCTGAGTTTGAGCCCAGCTGGTCTACAGAGCAAGTTCCAGGACAGCCAGGGCTACATAGGGAAATCCTGTCTCAAAAAAAAAAAAAAAAAAAAAAAAAAAAAAAAAAAAAAAAAGGAAGGAAGGAAGAAGGAAAAGAAAGAAAGGAATTCCATGTTTAGTCAGGGTGCTATCTCCAAGACACATGCATACAGAAGAATATATTTCAAAATCTAATAAGTTCTGAAGGCTGGCCTTCACACGCATGCACACATGTGAACACACATGTACATACCCAAATCCTTCATGAAACAATGGGGAAGGGGCTTCCTCTAGGAGGAGAACAGTCCTATGTCTGGTATGCCCAGGGCTCTCCTGTTTTTCTATTCTTACAGACAGTGCCCGGCAGTGGCCCAGTGGGGATGGCACTCAGGTGGTTTTACAGGCAGGTAAGATGGCTACTGAAATGTACAAACCACACCTGATTCTTGCAGTACCCTCACCCCAGCTACTGCCCCACTCTGGAGAGGCTTTTCTTGACCTTAATGAGGCCTGGGGATAACCTAGGTGGGCCTCCAGACAAGGGCCAGAGAGGAGTCTGGACCTCCATGCTAAGTGGTATGAAGTTGGCTAAGGCAGTAAGGAGGGAACGTATGCCAATGACCGGAAGCACCATCCATGCCTCCTCATGAACAGCCCCCCCCCCAATTGTGGGAAGGGTAGCGGGAAGACCACCCTCAGAACCCGACCTTCTGTGTTCCTGCTTCAGCCCCTGCTCACACAGTCCTCTCCCCTCTACCCCTCAGGTCCCAGTCACTTCTCTTAAGCCTGTAGTCATTTAAAACAGGAATGTTCAGCCCCTTAGGATGCCAGCCCCAGAGCCATAGCAAACAACAACTGCTCTCAATCTGGGGGTCACTTATCAGATACCTGCATACCACACATTTACATTACAATTCATAGCGGTAAAAATTATAGTTATGAAGTAGCAACTAATTTTATAGGAACTGTGGTAAAGAGTCCACAGCATTAGGAAGGAAGGTAGAGAAGGTGTTGGGAAAGTGGAGAGTCTCGGGCACATGACAGTTGGGAGGTCTCCTCACCAATCTGATCTGCATTGGGTTGGGAATCACCCAATCCCTTGTCCAGCATCCCCTCTCCTGCCCAGTTGGGCTTAGAATCCTCTGCCCAAACACCTAGGCCCAGGGAGTACCAGACAGTGCCTATTCTGCTAGGGGCCCCAGCACTCCCAGCCACAGCCTCATCACCAAAGCACACGGTGCATGCTCTGTGGCAGGCAGAGAGGGGGAGAGAAGGGGTTACACAGCAGGAAGAAACACCGTGAACAGGGCCAGTGCTGTTCCTCCAGCTTGACTAGGGTTCTCACAAGGAAGGTGCTGGTGTGTACAGGCTCAGCTTACCGATGCTCAAATTCAGGGGACGGTCTGACAGCAGGGGGCGCCCCAGGCCTAGCTATCAGACCCAGCCTTCTGATCTACCTCTGTAGCTTCCTCCGCCCAAGCACTGGGGCTACCGGAACTTACATTCTGCCTACTCCCTGAAGAACTAACTGGCCGGTGCAATTTTAAAGTATCTGAAGTAGAAACGCTAGAATGGCAGGCTCAGCCTTACCGGGAACACTCGGGGGCAGCACTACCCCAGGGCCGAGGGGCACGAGGGGCGCTGCGGGCAGGAGACCTGGTGCCCACCTGGTGTTGAGCAGCTCCAGCTCTGTGCTCTTCTCCCGCTCCAGCTTGCAGTAGACCTCGCGGTGTCGCCGGGCCTCCTCCTCCAGCGCCTGCTCTGCTGTGGTCTCCTGGTCCTTCACCATCTCCTCCAGCTCATGCACCCTGAGGTGGGGCACAAATGAGTTCCGTCAGGGCGCACGCTCATCCCATTCATGAAGGCCTGGACCCTGCCGAAGGCCCTAACATGCTCACTGTGATGGTGAAGGGTTTCCGTCATGGGCCGTGAGCTTAGCTGACAGGTGAGTTGGGGACACTGTGACATCTAAAGTGTGTCGATCACACTCCAGGGAGGAGCAGATCTAGAGAAGAAGCTCCGGAGGGGAGCGAGGCCACACAGAAGACAGTGAAGGCAGGGCTTGGCCGCAGCTACACCAATGGCTTCCAAGTCTTACCCTCTCTTTCTACAGACTTCCTGTCCAGAGCCACTCCAATTACTTCAGTCCATCCTGGCAAATGGCCATAAGACATCTAGAGCCAGGAAAGGGACAGGTCCCTCTGGAGTGATAAGCTAATGTTGACTACGGGAGCCGATAGTTAGTTGTCCAACAGTTCACCGTTCTTCCACCAGGCTGAGCTGGGGCAAACCAAAAGACCTCGTGGGGACCAGACCCAGCACAGAAGTGTCTTGTGTCTGGGGAGGCCAGGCAGCATCGGGGCATCCTTCCCAGTGTCCCATCTGCTCCATCACCACCTGGCCACACGCAGCACCTCCTGGACCCTCCGGCCTTCCACTCCCTAACACAGGGGCATGTCCTCAAGGACGGAGGTCAGGCCCTAGGCACTCTAAGCCAGTGGCCCTCAAGCTTCCTGATGCTGCTATACCCTTTAGTACAGTTCCTCCTCATGCTGCAGTGACCCCAACCATAAAATTATTTTGTTGCGACTTCATAATCCTGCTACTGTTGTAAACTGTAAATATCTGATATGCAAGAAAGACATCTGATATGAAATCCCGGCAGGGGTTGTGGCCCACAGGTTGAGAACAGCTGTTCTCGCTCAGTGGGAGTCACAAGCCCTGGGGCTGTGCATCCAGGAGTATCTGTCAGGTCTGCAATCTAGGCCAAGTGGCGCAGGGTCGGAGAGACCGGGGCTTCTCCCCTGGCAATGGGACCTTTGTGCTCCCCGAGCTCCCTGCCCCGACCTGTGCACCAGCTGCACGTTCTCCAGCTTCAGCTTGCTCTTCAGGCCCCCGCTCGCCAGGCTGTCATTCTCCAGCTCCGTTACCTTCTTTTCCAGGAAGCTCACCTGCAGCACGGAGGGGAGGCAGGGTACAACTGGCTCTCGAAGCCACAGAACTGAGAATCTACAGAAGCCCATGACAAGGGTCTCCGAATGACGACTCGTCAAAGAACACTCGTAGTTTGAGAGGAAGGGGCAGGTGATTAGTGCCCCTCTTGCCCTGAACTCCTAGGTGGGCATGGGGTCCAGGTCCTCAGAGAGCAGCCTGGAGCAGCCCCGCCCCCACCCCCACCCCCACCACACACACATCCCAGGAACACGCAGAGCCCCACCTTCTCTGTGATGTCATTGTCACAGGAGTCGATGCTGTCGCGGAACAGGTCCTCGGTGCTGCCATTGCTGCTGCTGAAGTTACTGCTGTGCATGAGCTGCCTGTGGGGGGGAGGGCGCCTGTCTGCCACGCCCGCCACAGCCTGGGACCCCCGCTCAGGCTGTGGGCTAGGTGTTTTCAGTACAGGGGCTGCCAGAAAGGAGGTCCCAGGACGAATACTCCATCTGACCTTCCCATCCAATGACTGTCTTCTCTAAGGATGGGGGACACGCACCCCCAACCCAGGTCCTAAGTGGAAGGGCAACACCAACAGCCACGGGCACCCCAGAAGGCCCACCAAGGCTGATGCAGTGAGGATATGAAGATGCTAAACCTACTAAGTGGGGTCAGGGTGGCAAGGGCAGGAAAGGGCCGCTCTGCCCCTCTGCTTCTCTGCTTCTCTTCCACCCAGCCGGGGATATAGTCACTCGGCTACATGCAAGGCACAGGCTGAATCTGGGCGGCTGCCATGGAGCCCTGGACCCAGGAGAGCAGAAGCAAGTAAATGTGGTAAGCACTCGGCTCTTTATCTCCCAAGAGGGTCTTACCGTCCAAAAGCTGTGCTTGAGATCTTCCTGTTGGGACTAGAGAGAGAGAGAAAGGGGACACGGTCACCGAACAGAGGGGCACGACTCCACTTCCACACGCTGCCCACTGCAAGACACTAAGGTATGATGGGCTGAAGGGACATCATTCATCGGCTTGGTGCTGAAGTGCTGCAGGGACCACCCCAGGGGCAGCCCTGCATGGACGCCGCCGTACCTGACCACCCAGGGGCCTGAGCTGTCTGTCCCGCCTGGCCCTGCCCCTGGGCTGCGGCCTCACCTGTTGGCCTTCAGGTTTTTCAGCCTGGCCTCCAGGTCATTCAGCAGGTTGATCTTCTTGCAGCACTGAGAGCAGTACACATCTAGCAGGTCACTGTTGTAGGCGTGTCTCATCTTCCTGGGGGTCTGTCCCGCACTGGACGGGGTGGGGGGAGGGGGAGGGAGGGAGGAGCTCACTCTCTGTGCTATTGGCAGGCTGTGCCCTGCCTCACCTCACTGAGCTTGCTCAACCCAGTTCTCCAAAGCTTTTATTTCTACTTTGGGGCAGAGGAATAGGAATAAACCAGAGCATCCCTGTCCCATGGTTGCCAGAGTGTGTGTGTGTGTGTGTGTGTGTGTGTGTGTGTGTGTGTGTCCCCATCCCCAATTAACAGATAAGGCATACTGAGAGTTAATGTCATAGGAAGGAATGACTCAGGCAGGCAAGAAGGTCACTTGAGAGGGCCCTCTAACACTGAGGTTCTAGAAAGCAAGATGACATAGACGCTCCCCACAGGGGTCTACAGACTCCCAGACCAATTAACTGTTTCTTCTCCAAAATAAAGGGGGGAGATCTGACACCCCCGGCCCCAATCAAGATGTAAGATCACATGCCAGTAGAGCCATGCAGCCCTGGACAGAGGGAAGGATGTCCTTTGCCTGTCTGACCCACTGGGGTGAGGCTAAACTGGTTCTGGCATTTTCCATGGACTCCAAATGCCACCCAGAGCAAGGAAGCACCTGGAAGACACCGATGATCCTAGATCTGAGTAGACATTGGTTCTGGTCTCATCATCAGGGCAAGGGCTGCTGGGAGCACAGTCCACGTCGTCCCCCTCTCCATAGTCTTCAAATTGTTCCTCGTTGCTGATGAGAGAGGCGGTGGAGTGAGTGGAAAGGTCTGATGTGGTCATGGCTGGAGTGAGGACGAGGGACCTAGGGCCGTAAGCACCCGGTTAGTGGAGGGCTGAGGGCAGCGTCTGCGGGGACCACCCTGCCCTGCAGCCAGCAGCAGCCTGGAGAAGTCTACACCTTTTGACTAAGGGAAACACCCCACACAGAAATTTCTCCATAAGAGATATGTAAAGGGTTCCATTCCCAAACAACAAAACACTGGTTATTTCTTAATGGTTTAGCAACAGAGAGATTAAAATTACACTATAATTACAGTTACTGCATTAGAATATGTATCAGTAGAGCAATTATTAAATTGTAGAGTATCAAATGATTGTCCAAAGGCTCATATACATATTGATATCAAGGCAGAGAAGTAAGTATCAGCGGTAAGTTAGATACAAGCTTTGAGACAGTAATTAATAAACTTATTTTGAGACAGTGTCTTACTATGTTGGCAGTGGTGGTGCCCATTTTTAATCCTGGCACTCAGGAGGCAGAGGCAGGAGGATCTTTATAAATTCAAGACCAGCCTGTGCTATGTAGATTATTCCAAGCCAGCCAGGGCTACACAAGACCCTGTGTTTAAAAAAATGAAAAGGGAAGGGGAGGGGAGGGGAGGGGAGGGGGAGGGAGAGGGGGAGGGGGGGGGGGGGGGGGGGGGGGGGGGGGGGGGGGGGGGGAAGGCAGGAGAGGAGAAGGGAGGACAGGGGAAGAGAAGGGAGGAGAGGAAAGGACAGGATAGGGCAGGTTAAGGCAGAGGAGGCAAGGGGAAGAAAAGAGGAGAGAAAAGGAAAGGGGAAGAGAGGAGAGGAGAGGAGAGGGGAGGAAGAGGGGGGGAGAGAGAGGGGGGGGGAGGGGGGGGGGGGGGGGAGAGGGAGAGGAGGGGGGGAGGAGGGGAGAGGAGAGGAGAGGAGAGGAGGAGAGGAGGGGAGAGGAGGGGAGGGGAGGGGAGAGGAGAGGGGAGGGGAGGGGAGGGGAGAGGAGACAGAGGAGAGGAGGGGAGGGGAGAGGAGGGGAGGGGAGGGGAGGGAGAGGGAGGGGAGGGGAGGGGAGGAGAGGAGGAGGGAGGGGAGAGGGGAGGGAGAGAAGAGAGAGGGGGAACAAGAAAGTTGACAACACAGTAACACGGTCACAGGACTTGGGTTAAGGGTTATTTTCTCTCATTCTCACTTCTCCCATCTTTTCCAATTCCTAATTATCCCTTAGTTTTTTCAAAATTTATTATTATTAGCATGTGTAGGTACACACACACACTCACCCCTGCCACAGCCCACACATGGAGCCCAGAGGACAGTGGAGCCTCTGCTTTGCTGGTTCTGCTGCACCTGCCAAGCCAGTTTACCCCTGCCTCCCTGTCAGTGTGCAGGGGTCACACATGCCCCCTCCTGGGTCCCTGAGTTCTGGAGCTCAGGGTCATCTGGCAAGCACCTGGACCCACTGAGTCAGCTTCCAACCCTCTTTATCTTTTCTCACGGCAGGTAACACAGGTGAGAATCAGCCCCCAGTTTATATAGCGGCATTTCTCGTCCACAGATCCCGAATTCTAAAGGACTATCTGTCAGAGACCCCACACTCTAGGGCATCTCATGGGCGGCCCATGTGACACAAGGGCCTGGATGGGGCTGTCTACAACCCGAGAGCAAAGAGAGGCTCAGCTCATAGCCTGCCTGCATCTATCGTCTCAACAGTCACAGCAAATCCTCCGCTCACCCACAGATCACAACTCCCCAAGCTTAGGGTGTCCACGCTCACAATGGGAAACTTTTACTGGGGGGGTGGAGAGGTTAGTTCTCAAGCTCTGTTCCTGGGGAACCCCAGCTTCTGTTTAAGAATCACAGACAGCACAGCTGAAGGATAGAGTCCCTGGGCACTCAATCTGCATTTTCTTTCTTTGCACGTTGTCTTCCCTGGGGGTCACTCTTACTTCAGGCTGAATGGCTACAACACTCCCTTTCTCCTTGTAAATGCTAAGTGAAACTTCATCCTGGCTGGGCAGATGGCTTGCCAGTTAAGAGAATATACTAGGGGTTGGGGATTTAGCTCAGTGGTAGAGCGCTTGCTTAGCAAGCGCAAGGCCCTGGGTTCAGTCCCCAGCTCCGGAAAAAAAAAAAAAAAAGAGAATATACTATTCTTGGGGTTGTGGGGGAGCCCCAGGAAAGCCCCACCATCTCTCAGAGGAGGGGATGGGGTGGGGTTTCTCAGAGGTGGAGTAGCATTCAGGATATAAATAATTTACAAAAAAGGTGCTGAGTTCAGGTCCCAGCACCAACAAATGCCCCTACAAACTCGAACGCCCTCTTTGGCCTCCACAGATGTCTCAGTGGTTGAGAGCACTTGTTGATCTTGCAGAGGACTCAGGTTAATTCCTAGCACCCCTGTGGTAGCTCGCAACCAGTCCCAGAGGATCCGACACCCTCTTCTGCCGTCTGTGAGCAACAGGCACACAGGTGGTACATGCACACATATATACATGCAGGCAAAACGCATATATATATTATACATATATATATATACATATATATATACATACATATATAAATAAATCAAAAATAGGTCAGACATGGTGGCACAAACACACACGTCTTTAATCCCAGCACTGGGGAACCAGAGGCAGGCTGATCTCTGCACGTTCAGGCCGCCCTGATCTACACAGCAAGTTCCGGGGCCCATCGGGAATGCATGCTGAGACCCTGTCTCCGCCTCCCCTTCCCTGCCTAAGAAAGCCCGACTTTTGCACAGGGGTTTCAAAGTCCAGGATTATCCCTAGTACCCAGACACTTGCGGAGGGAATGCATGTGGTGCTGGTCCTCACAAGGTGTCATGTCTACTTTCTGGAGATGCCTTCCAAGAACTCTACTTCTGGCCCGGGGCCACATGCCGATACGACTCACTCACTTGTCCTCTGGCAGGAACAGGCCCCCCAGCTCAGGCTCCTTCTCCTCCACAGGACTCCTGACAGAGCCCTCCGGGCCCTGGCTGCTCTCCATGGGGCTGTCCATGTCTAGCTCCTGGGGTCCCTCAGGTAGGGTCAATGTCATCGCTTCCTCCTCGTCTTCCTGGAAGAAGCCGGGTTCCCTGGGGAGGAGCTCGCCATCAGCATAGGTAGAGCCAGAGAAGTCACTGCCCTGGAAAGTCAGAAGGGCAGAATGAGTGCGGCTGGCTCCCTGGGACTCAGTACTCACCAGTCTACAAGGGCACCTGCAGGGACCAGGGTCAGCATGGCCAAGACGAGACTCAAGTTATGAAAATGCCTGGTAAACCTGGAAGGCCTCTCATGGTGGCTGGGTCGTGAGAGTTCAGTAAGGGTCCTGTCTCCCAAGCAGAGCCACCCATAGAAAAGGGCTACATCCAGATCAACTACTTTTTGAAGACTGAGTGATTATGCTGGAGCCCTCATCACAGTCTGCACAGGAAGGCACATGCCTTTGTGAAGGCCTCTTGGCTGGACTCACCCTAGTCTACTGTCAGGGACAACCCTGACCTCATGAGAGAATCCTGAGGCCATGATGGTGCAGGGAAGGCTGCACAGCTAGGGTGCACCCTCCAAGACCCTGTACAGCCACAACACCTCAGCTCAAAAGAAAGAAAATAGTAATAACTACTCTGCCTGCCTGCCCCACCCCCCCACCCCACCCCCCCACACCCCCGCCTGTCTATCTGTCTTGCCTTAAGCCACGTTGCCAGCGGTTGTGTAACAGTTTACTTAAAATTGAAACATTCTGTCTCCCAGGTAACATCCTTAAGAAAAAAAGTAAACTCAGAACAGTTTCAGGAACTCCCTGAAACTGACCAGATTCTCTTGGCCCCTCCCTCCCAAGACAGACTGCTGAGAATCACTCTCAGACATGCCAAGCTCAAACAGGTAGAGGCCAGTCAAGCAACATGAAAGAAACCGAGAGTGGAACTGCCTGGAAAAGGCTTAGGTCAACTGAGGCGTCTAGAAAGGAAACTCTTCCACCTTCTGAGCTGCCTGGAGGCTGTGTGCTGTGCTCCAGGTTCCAGGCTCCAGGTTTTGTAAGTAGTATCCTGGGGTAGACTTTGGTGTTACTCCACTAATAACCCCAATAAAACTCATTGATTCACTAGATGGACTTGGCTGGTACCTGTCCCCATGCTTTGGTCTGTTGTGGGCTCTCTGGAGTAAGCAGCCAGGAAAAGTCTATGACACCACCAACCAGGATCCCTCGCTCCCGGGCTTGAGAAGCTCCTGTTCCTTAAATGATGCTGATGTGCAAGGAGGTGTGACTGTACGCCCTGATGACATTGTCTTAGAGAAGAGCTCAGGGTTAGCTTATCTAACCTAAAGTAAGGTGTAGTCTCAGCAGTTCCCCAGGTACTGGCTTCTGAGAGGACTGGCACTTCCAGAGGCTCTGCTTTTAAGCCCATGGTATGCTCCATGTCTAGGGCTAACTGAGAACTCCACTCTATGTTTCCCTCATCTCCCTGGGCTGCCAGGGAGCCAGAAAGAAGTCTCACAAACGTGTCCACAAGAAAAGGTTCCAGGACACCAGAAGGAAGCCGCCTGGAAACAGGCTGAGTCTATGCCCCGAGGAAACCTGGGGGCTCTGAAGAGAAGGTGATTCACAAACATGGTTCTTGCCCGGGCTAGGATTCAGCTGAACACAGATGGATCAATGAAATCAGCACCGGGCAATCCCAAAGGTAGAGATCAGGGGCCAGCAATCAGTCATCCTCATGTTCCAAGGGTCGAACCACATGCAGCTCCTAAGTCAGCTTCATACTCTCCGCTCACACAAAGCCCACCAGAAACACGAACCAATGGAACCAATGCGACAGGACAGCCATCGATCGACCTCCAAAGACTGCTGTGAGTTCACGGGTCCTACTTCCGTTTGGGGACAACTCCCCAGGACGGCTGTCTTTATTCCCATTTTACTCACAGGGAAATAGGAGCTCAGAGAGTAACCTGGCAGAGTTCTCTGGCTGGTAGGCTAGGCAGAGGGCCCTGCCTGCTTCTGCCTGCCACACGCTCGGTTCCCTTTGTCACAGCTACCCTCACATCTCTCTAGTTTTCAGAGCTGGGTGTGATAAGGTGAGTCACTCTCTAGAGACTAGACGCTGGTGATGAAGCCCAGGTTCTCCTCCTAAGGCAACAGTCCATGTGCACGTGCCACCCCCACGGGAGATGCTGCTTAGCACAAGAACACCCAGGGGGGAAAGTGAGGGGGTGGCCCATCTCTCGGGGAAGCAGCCTGAGTCCCCTATGCCATCCCCCACTGTAAGACCTGCAAATTTCACCTGACCAGACAGGCAGGCCAGGTTGGCCTGAGATGAGCTGTCGGAATTGTCACTCAATCAGCTGTCCAGATGCAGGCAGGAGCTGCATCTGACCTCACCCCAGTCCCAGGACACCTCCTTTCACCCTTTCCAGATCACAGGCCTTGCCTGGGAGTTATGACCCACAGCCCATGACACGCCGGTGTCACCCAGTCCTTTACCCAGCATCCCATGGCAGTGCAGTGACACTGTGAGTCATAAAAGCTACTGACAGGGTAGAAAAAGTGGCCTCAAGGGGACTACCTTAGTCACAGGAAGGACAGAAGAAAGGCTGAAAACACCCTTCCCCTCCCAAACCAGACGACCCTCCTTCCAGGTGGACTTTTGAGCAGAAGACTTATCTGCCCTTCACCTCTGACCTCTGACCTCTGACCATCTCCCACAGCTGTCCCTCGAGAGTGGCCCGTGGTGTACAGGGCACAGATGCCCACTCCTGTCTCTTCTAATGATGAGGCTTCAAGCAGGCAGGTGACTGCTGAAGCTGGCCAGCTGACGGAGGGCCTGAAGCCAGGCTCGGACGGCCGAGAGTGGAGCGCCACCCGCGCCCAGCTGCGTCCGCAGGTGTTTGCCCACACACTCGACATTTCCCTTTAAAATTAACCTCTCCCTTTATTAACACCTTTTCATTCAACCCACAATTGTTTGCCTAAGGCAAGTGGAAATTTTAATTATAACTTCAAAATCAATTCCTGCAGCTTCCCCCCAAATTAAAGAAACATAAGGAAGGTACTAAAAGAAGTGAGCAGGATGGGGTTGGTCCCACACCAGCCCTAAAGCAGCCCTCCTCACCCTGCCAGGCCTCTGGGTCAGCAGCTCCCACCCCAAACACCTCAGGAAGTGAGGCAGTTCTTGTGGGTAGAGAAGAGGCCTCTGACGCCCACCCTGTACCTCTCCTAGCAGGCACGCACGGAGAGCTGGTCACACAAGGACCCCTTCTGAGCTGGAGATGTCCCTTTATGATCCTTTTTTAAAGATTTATTTATTTATCTCATGTATGTGAGTACACTGTCGCTGTCTTCAGACACACCAGAAGAGGGCATCAGATCCCATTACAGATGGTTGTGAGCCACCATGTGGTTGCTGGGAATTGAACTCAGGACCTCTGGAGGAGCAGCCAGTGCTCTTAACCGCTGAGCCATCTCTCAAACCCCCTTTAAGATTCTTAAGTTGCAGGGGGAGGGGAGGCATTCCCTAGCAATAAAATCCCCCTCCAGGGGTCTAGGGGGACTGGGGATGTGGGCTTTCAGAAGTTCTGCTCTGTGCCACCCCCCAGCGATGCCTGCTCAGATCAGGACCCCCCCCCCCAGAGAACCTGGTTCATGTGGCTCTGGGCATTGGAGAGCTTTGGGGACTGGGTAGGAGCTGAGGATGAACCTCGTGGGGCTGCCATGCAAATTCTACTCAGGCTGATGCAAGATGCAGACCTCTGTGCTGAACAAATGCAAGGCAGCCCCCAGGTGGTCAGAGTCTCTTCCCAAAGGGCTAAGTGTGATGAGAGGAGGGACAGCATCGTCATCACCCACCTGATCACCATGCTGTCAGAGACCCAGAGAGCACATGTCTACACCCTGAGTCTCCTGTGGTGCCCAGGACCTGTCCCCAGAGGTGGCAGAGCAGGAAACATATCCCAGAGTTTCCACTGAGAAATATGGATACTCAGAGCAGTTTCTGAGACTCTAGCTCTCAGAACGTTTCTTTCTTGCCCTGGTCACCAGTGTGTGTGTGTGTGTGTGTGTGTGTGTGTGTGTGTGTGTGTGTGTGTGTGTGTAGGGGAGATATGACTACACAAAAGCATCCAGCCGTCGTGTAGTTGCCCTATCATCTAGTACAGGTCTAAACCTGGAGCTTATAGAGGGTTCCTCAGAGTCTGTACAGAGTCTGGTCTTTAAGGAAGCTTCAGGAGGGCAGTGTCCTCGGCAGGCTGTATGGCCATCTGTGGCCCCATCTAGCTTCCCAGGACGCGGTCTCTAAGGGTGCAGAGACGACTGTACATACAGAGCTCCTGTCCTTCTAGGCCACAGGGACTAGACCCCCATGAGCCACCATGGCTTGCTTGTATCCAAACTCCGAGACACCTTCTTCCTCTGAGGGGTGATGGAAGATACAGAAGCTTCAGTGTGCGCCCCACCCCCACCCCTAGTGTAAACCCAGCGGACCTGTGTGGCTGGGACTGGTAGAGGGCACAGCTCTAGAACCTGGCAGTTAGTCCTGGGAGACTCAGCTGCTCACAAGTCCTGTGCTCCTGGACAAGAGTCCACCTCTATGAGTCCCTGGGATTTCCTCTAAAGAGCAGAGACTGTCATTTCTACCTGAGAGGCTGCATGACAATTTATCCAAGCGCCAGTTGGCAGCTGTGGAAGCCTAAAGCCAGGCCTGGTGTGGGGAGAGGCTGGAAGCTGTGTGTTCAGGGCCTAGGTTGTCTGACCTGCTATAGAGCCTTGGCTGGTCAGCTAGCAAGATCCTGATGGAGATATATGGCTGGGCCTGGGGACTAATCCAAGGACAGGGGTTACTGGAGACAGTAACTGAGCCCAAGTCCAGGGCAACAGGACCCAGCTGTGTCCCCGGAGTGTCCCCAACCCCGTGTTTCCACTTTGTCCTCGGCTAGGGATGAACAGAGCTGGCTCTAACTGGAAGCGGTTGCCAGAAGGCACACAGGCTGCCAGGGAGCCCCTCTTCAGTCTCGAGAGCTGTGTTCCCCTTCAGAAGGCCCCACAGCCACCCCTTCCTCTGTAGGACGTTGGAAAGGGCTGAATTCAAGGGCTGCTGAAAAGACTCAGAACACGTGCTGGGGCGTCCGAGCCTCAGAGAGGCTCACAATGGCCCACTGTCCCTGCCGCGCAGGCAGGAGGTGCAGCAGGACCCAAACCAAACGGCTTCCTTTGGTGTTTACCCTCTCACACCTGGGGGAGGGGGAGCTCAAGGTTTCCTAGGTTTCCTGGCAGCGAAACAGAGATGAACAGAGAACGCAGTGGGCACAGAGTGACTACATATTTCCGCTCCTTACGAGAGCAAAGCGAGTGAAGTTGTGGCCACAGGGAGGTCTGTATCCTGTGCCTCAGCAGCCAGCACTACAGAGCACGTGACTGAGCACGGCCTGAATCAAACGGCACAGGACCTAGAGCAACTAAGGCAGTGCGGTCCTCAGCCTTCCTGATGCTGCCATGATTTAATACTGGGTTCCTCATGCTGCGGTGACCCCCCAACCAAACAGTGATTTTCGTTCATAACTGTAATTTTGCTACTGTTTTGGGTCAAGAATGTAAACATCTGCGATTTCTGATGCTCTTAGGCGGCCCCTACGTGAGGGTCGTTTGGAAACCCAAGGGGTTGCGACCCACGGCTTGAGAACCACTGGTCTAAGATTTTGTTGTGGTCGCCATCCAGTGGGGTGACTCCTGGGTGAGGTGTTTCATTCCTGAGCACCCACGTTGCATACATGTGACCAGGATTGTCACAGAGAATCCAATCAAGGACAACAGCTCACTGCTTGAGGACGCTGAAAACATGACAAAGAGGTGGTGGGCGTTGGGGACATGCTCCAGAGTGGGTTCCAGTCACACCCCACCACATATGAGCACTGTGACCTTTAGGTGACTGAACCATCCTGCCCAGTGCCTCAGTCCCCTCACCTATACAGCTGAGCTAACCACAGCGTGAGTTATTGAACTGGCAATTGTTCTAAGTAATCGCCTTAGAATGTATGGGGAGGGCGGGCTTGATAAATGTGAGTTATTACTGCCATTCATATGTTAAAGGACGGTACCCAGGGGCACACCTGAGCATCTTGAATACTATCCAACCCTGGGGAGGCTTTCCCTCTGACTGACCCCTTGGTGATGTGCTGGGGTGGACAGAGGTAGGCTCAGCTCTAAGAGGCCAAGTTAACTTTCCCTCCAGGGTCCTCTCTTGCCCACTGCCTTGGCAGGTCTGTCTGCACGTTAGTCACACCCTGTAATGAGTGTGAGGATGAGATGCTGCCTAGAGAAGGAGGCCCTGAGGCGCGGGCTCCTTCACCCCCAGCTCTGGCAACAGGCTTCACTCCGCGGGCGGTGACTTGGAGCCAAAGCGTAGCTCTGTGGGGACAGGGCTGGGTAAAAATAGCCTGGGCGGGCACGTCTTAGCTTCCCTTGAAAACCAGGCACCCGTGGGTACACGTGGATCCCCACTGCAGGGAAGGAGTTGTAGGTGGGCACAGGCCAAGCCTCTCCACTGGTGGGAAGGGCAATGGCTGTTGGGCCAGATCAACAATAGAATCTCTCTTGTGTATGGCCAGTCAATACCCTGGGAACATGGAACAGGCCAGGGTCATGATGGGGTTTTTCTTTGGGTGACAGGAACCTCCCTTTGAGGGGAAGTTTGTGGTATTAACACCCCAAACTCAAAGAGGGTGGGTTAGGACTGCCTGCAATGACACCCCCATGACCCACCCGAGCTTGGCTGCTCTTTCCACATAAACATGATGACCATGGTGGTTGGGAAGCAATCCTGACAGCAACTGACTTCCCCTGGGTCTGCCAACCCTGCCATGTACACACTGAACGGATGCTCATCAGCTGCTGGCAGTGCCAATCAAAGGCTAAAGGCGGGACTGAGTTGTTGAGGTCAGCATCCAAGCAAAAGACCAGAACCTTGACCTACCTCCAAGGCCAAGGGAACCCACAGGAGAACTGGTCACTGAGCCGTCTCCATTGCTTTGAGAGTAGCCTTCCCCTGCAAGATCAAAGCTCTGTAGCCCTGGGTTTCTGTTCTGGTCAGAAGGCAGGACAGAAAGACATGTTCCTTCCAGAAGCTATCCCACCCACCACTCCAAAGATAACAACCAGTGCTCCATGTCTACTCCGGAACCCCCAAAGAGTCTCCTGTTAGGTCAATACACCCCCTCAGCAGGAGCCCCAGGTGACAATCTCAGTGCAGCCATTCCCATGTTAACCTCAGTTGGACCTGAGACTGGACTCAGGACGGGACGGGACGGGAGGGAGGAAGGGAGGAAGGGAGGAAGGGAGGAAGGGAGGAAGGGAGGAAGGGAGGAAGGGAGGAAGGGAGGAAGGGAGGGACGGGCGCCATAGCAACAACAGGTATTTCCTCACTGGTTTCATGTCATGCTGGTGTTCCTCAGGCCTCTCTCTGGTGCTATTCAGAACTAGCCAGCTATTGCCTGTGGAAGCCCACACAGCCTTTCTTCCCAACTTCAACTGTCTCCCTCCCAGGTCCCACACCACTCAACTCCCACCTGCTGACAGGAAATGGCAGAGATTAGGGGAAGCTAGACATGCTGTAGCTCCCAGAAAAACTTAGAAAGGAGACATTAAACAGCCGAAAGCAGATCAGAGATAGACAAATTCCAAAAGGTGGAGGCATGAGCAGTCTTAAGGGATCTAAATAGCCAGGTCCACAGAGGGGCTGGAGTAAGGTGCAGGAGGGGGCTGAGGTAGACCTGGATAGTGCAGCTCTGGCCAGGGGTATCGTCTGACTGACAAGCATGTCCAACTGCCCGGAAGGCTGTGGCTCAGCCAGTGCCTGAGCTGGAAATCAATGCCCAGCAGACCTTTGACCCAGACTCCTGTGTCTTTGACCAAGGGCCTACTGACTGAAGGGAGCCCACATTCTTGGCCAGGGCACGTCTGGTGCTGCCCAGGAACTGGCTGCTGCTCCGGAGTTCTCTTTTTCACGCAGGTGAGCAGGGGCCCTACTGCCAAGCCACACCCCTCTCCACCACACCAACCAAATGAAAGCTGGCAGGGCCACACAGTCTCAGAAGTACTTCAAGAGGTAGAGGCCCTTAAAAATGATGCAGGATCCACTTACCAAGATGTAGCCCTCCTACGTACTCATGCATCTCTTACAAGTTTCAAAATACACACAGAAAACTTCAGAGAACTGAGAGCTGAGCGTGTCTCTCCCCTGGGGTGGATAGAACAGGCAATGGAGGATCAGCAGAAAGACAGGTGAGAACACCTCCAGTCTGACTGGGTGACCAGGGGTGACCAGGTTCACACAGCCTACTTCCCAACAACTGCCAGGAGAATAAAGCCAACAGAGCAGAGGCTGATGGGAAACTGGATACTTACACAGTACCAGAGACACCCCACACACACTGTAGACCACAGGAAAGCACAGAACGCCGCAAGTCTTTGAGCACTGAGCAGGCTACGGTTCCTTTAACACAGTAATCAAACAGCATCATTAACGGAAAGACAGACACTGGCTCAAAACCAAACAAATGAACACCAGAGCTTCTGTCAGACAACTGGCCTGGTGCCTCACAAGAAGAAAAAAGGTCCCAGAGGCTCACACCTATCCTTGCGAGACCAGGGAGACTAAGGTAAGAGAAGCTCTGTGAGACTGAGGCCAGCCTGGGCTATAGAAACAATCCAGGTCAGCCTGGGCTACAGTGAAACCCTGCCTAAAATCAAATAAAGGAATGCCATGAAGCTAGATTAAGGAGGGCTTCTAGGGCTAGAGAGGTGGCTCAGTGGTTAAGAGCACTGACTGCTCTCCCAGAGGTCCTGAGTTCAATTCCCAGCAACCACATGGTGGCTCACAACCATCTGTAATGGGATCTGATGCCCTCTTCTGCTGTGTCTGAAGACAGCTACAGTGTACTATATATAATACATAAATAATTCTTTAAAAAGGGGACACGTTTTCTAGATCAGTGTCCTTCATGTCACACAGTGAAACATTAAACTTGGATGAGATCCGTCTCTGGTTAAGAGATCAGGAAATGTGTGTTCCAAGTTGAGAGGGGTTAAAGAGAACATTTCTAGCAGGGCAGGCAGGTCTCTGAGTTTGAGGCCAGTCAGGTCTACAAACCTACTTCCTGGATAGCTAGGGCTACCACAGGGAAACCCTGTCTTGAAGAACCATATAAACAAGTAAAACACCCTTAAAGGAAACCACTCCAGGGTCAGAACCCCAGAAACACCAGGCCTGGAGAACCAAGCATCCCAGAGCCTACCAGAGGACAGGCAGGAGAGCTTCTGAAGAGGCAATGATAGCTAAAGCAAGTTCCTAAATGGCCACTCCTGCCCCCAACCCCAAATATGCATTTGGTCAGGAGCCCTCGCTGGGCGTGGGCCTGTGTATGAAAGTGGGCTATCTCCCTCCACTGAGGCTCTCTTGGTATCTGAGGCTATGTGCTCGCTCATTTTGCTCGTCCCTTTGGAGGAAGACTCCCAAGGCCCTTCAGTGATGCGTGTAAATTAGTACGGAAAACTCAGCATCTGGCACCTCAGAATGTGCTGTTGTTTGAGTTAGTTAGTTAGTTAGTTAGTTAGTTAGTTAGTAAGTTAGTCTTTTAAAGGAACAACCGAATAGAAACAAGACCATCAGGGTGAGCTCCACCCTAAGTGACCGGTGTCCTTGTGAACATGGAGATGCACACCTGTGAGCCCAGCACTCCGCAGGCAGAGGCAGGAGCACCAGGGATTCCAAACCACCCATGAGAGCTACATAGCAAGTTTGAGGCCAGCCTAAGCTACCTGAGGCCCTACTTCATAAAACAAAACTAACTACTCAAAACAACTAGGAGGGAGAAGAGTGTGGAGAAATGAAGGCATGGGGGAGGGGGACAACCAATGACAGAGACTTTATAAGAAACACTCCTGTTGGCCCCCTGTTCTCAAATGTAGCTTCCAGAACTCTGAGGAAATCTATTTTAAGTGTCTAAACCACTAGGCCTGAATTACTTTGATATGATAGTCCCAATAACTAGTAGTCCTTCCCTTAGCTTCAGGGGAGGCCCATAGTTTCCACCCAGGCTCCCCACATGTGCACACCTATGAACAGATACGCACAGGTGCCCATACACACAAAAATAATACTAATAAATCCACGGATATTAAAAACTGACGGTGACGAGGCCAGGTGTGGTGACGCACACCTTTAATCCCAAGCAGGGGAATTTCTTAGTTCCAGGACAGTCTGCTGTATAGACTGAATTACAGGACAGCCAGGGCTATGCAGTAAAAACCCTGTCTTGGGGGTGGGGGTGAGTTGCCAGTGCAGTCGGACAGTGCAACAGCAAAATGGTTTTGTTTGTCCACAATCCTGCTCATGAGTTATAAAACAGATATGAACAGTGACTGGTTAACAAATGCAGAGACAGCAGGCAGCCCACACAACCACAGGCCCTGTATGTACACACATAGCCTCTAATCCTGGGGCAGCTACCTCTGTGGCCAGAAGGGCCCAGTAATTGAGCAAGATATTTCCAGTTTCTCTACACCAGACAGTATTTCTTCCCTTTGTTGTGGCCAGGACAGGAAGAAGGTCCTCTACCGCTCTAGGGACACGTGGGCACCCAGCTCAGCTGTGATGCCAGCCTCCTGAGGGCCTTCCTCCCCTGCTCCCACAGCTGTTCACAACAGTGATGGTAACCTACAATCCAGCAGAGTTTGGCTGAATCGTCTCCAAGGGAAATTCACAGGAGAGGAGATGAACCTGCCTTCAACTCAGCCCCGGATGAGGTGTGACTATACAAAAACCCAGGGTCTCATATCCAAGTGCCCCAGTGAACCTATTTTTTAACAAGGAGGATTCAAAGAGGACATCTGGTCTACCCCTTCCCCACTAGTCAGAGTCAATGACCTTGATTTCCAAATGAGCACATGGACTTCGGAGGCAAACTCCCAGGGTTTATGAAAACAGAATTTAAATTGCTTCCACATCTGGAAACCAAAGCGGCAGCTAGCCCCAAGAATTCCAAGCATGCCAGCCACGAGAAGCAGAGGGTCCGGGAGGCATTTTCTGTTAGCCTGAGGTTCTTTCACCCACCTATTTGAACCCACACAGAAGATCTCCCCACAAACAGAGGGGGCTTGTGGAGCCACAGTGGCCACCCATGGCCTGCCTGCTCCACGCACCAGAGAGAACTCTTGCTTTCTCCCCTAAAGCTGGTAAAGAGGCTTATTCTACACCCCAAGCATAGTCCAGGCTTCCCTCAATGCACTGCCATCTTCCCTGGAACTCACGTCTACCGCCTGAGGCCACATTCATCTAAACCTCACTTCAGACACCTCATCTATTTTCTCTCCCTTTTTCGTTTGTTCCTGGGATAAGATCTTGCAGTCTCCGTACCCTTGGCTGGCCTGGGACTCACAAAAACCTGCCTGCCTCTGCCTCCCACGTACGTGCTGGGATTACAGGCTCAGCACTACACTGGATTTGAGTCCTCAAAGAAATTATTCCCCAAGCACCCTGGGAAGATTCTGTTCCTATCAGTCACTGTGCCTCAGGCTCTCCCAAGAAACTGTGGGCCAGGGCAACTCACGTGTTATTGTCAAAGAAACCACACAGACTATACTGAAGCCTGCACAGGGCTCTCCTGGCTCCTGGAGCAGGCAGCTATTTCGGGCTACAAATTATAGCTTTTAAAGATGTGGCTGTTTGAAGTGAGGGCTTAATTATTCACATGGCCCAGCACTCTTTGGCTGGCTTTGGGAGCTCCATATTCTATCATGGTGGCAGGAGGGGCACAGATTTCAGGTGGAGGCTTGGGAGCAGCGGCCAGCCCTCTGCCCTCTGTGTGGAATCTCAAGAGCAGTGATGTGGAACTCCCCAAGAGGCCACTGTTGGGGAGTGTCCCCAGTGAAGTGACACACAGTCCGGAAAAAAGGGGACCTGACCCCCACCCTCTGCCACAAAACCCCTCAGGCCATGGAAGGCCCAGTGAGGCGCCAATGTCCACCCACAGCTGCTGGAGAGGCTCTGTTTGGAGCAGACACAAGCAAGCTGATGGGAGGGAGGGTGGACAGCTAGTGGATTCCTCCCTCATCACAAGTACCAGCTAGGCCAGGGCCTTGAATACAGACCCTTCCCATTTTGTTCTCCTGTACTCTTATCAGCTCAGGGCTCCAGCATTCCTCCTGCCTGCTTAGTCCTTCCTGGCTGGTCTGTGGTCTCTGCTAGTGTAGGGGCAGGTAAGAGAGCACTGGACCAGAGTACAGCTATAGTCTAAGCTCAAAAGGCTACAGATTCACAGGGGAGACCATTGGGAGCCTTCAAAGAGCATGTCAGTAGCTAGGGCCTGCTCCTCAGACCAGCAGCTAGACCCTTCCACAAGCTCTTCCTCTGACATGCACCAGCCACCTATTATCTGGCCACCCTCTGAGGCTGCACCCACAAGTTAGTGCTACCTCCTGAGAGAAGGGGCTGTGAATCTCTGCACAGAAGGTGGAGATGTCAGCTAGAAGCTACCGGAACCTTAAGAGAAGACAAGGAAGGGATGGAGAGAAGACCTGAGGAAACATGGTTTGAAGCCACTACTTGCTCATAAAGCCTGCCTTGAGCTGGCAGCTCCCACTGAGCCCCTGGCAAAGCCACATCACCAAGATGTTCCCAAGACCTGTCTGCCGAGGCCTCAAACATGACCCGCTGCCCAAAAGCCCTGCTCCCACCTCACAGAGTACCCACATGCTCCACCAGAGCCCTTGAAGGTTCAGGACTCATCCTCCCTTCCACTTCCATCCCCTGACTGCTGCAGCCCAGCACCCAAAACAACGGTAACTCAGGACACCTGCTCACAGGACTCTACCACTGCTCCCTGCCTGGAGCATCCATGGCCCCTTCCGTGAGCTCTGTCAGGTGGAGAAGCACAGTATCGTCACAACCAAGTGAGAAGGGCCATCTGCTAAGCACCTACCATGTGTATCATCTACTCTCAGAGGGAGAAACTTAGACAGACAGGCAGACAGGCAGACAGACAGGAGACTCGCAGAGCCGTAAGGACCAAAGCCTGAAGATCAGGTCTGATATTCAGCTCAGTGAGGTGGTCTTAGAGGAATCCCCAAACTCTTGGTGACTATCCAACCTCATAGTGAAGAACTCTCTGAGCACCAGAGAACCCGAAGTTACGACGTGCAGGCTGTCAGACAGGAACCAATAGTGCCAGCAGCACTGGGGTTTGGGTGGAAGGCTAGAAACCACAGAACAGACCCAAGGGTCATCCTCCTGTCCTCCCGGCCACAGAAAACTCCGGTGGAGACAGATTTGAAAGAAGGCTACTAAAGGAAAAACAACCCTCAGGCACTGAGAAAACGAAGGAAGGGAAGGTCCAAGGATTATAAACTAGGCAAGGAGGCTAGAAAGATGGCTCGGCAGTTAGGGGCTTGCACGTGGTGATCTTCCAGAAGACCATCCGTTCCCAGCACCCACAGAGTGGTTAACAACTATCTGTAACTCTAGTCCCAGAGCATTCAACACCCTCTTCTGGCCTCTGCAGGCATCAGACATGCATGCGGTGCAGACATGCATGGAGGCAAAGCACCCACACACACACACACACATATATTTAATTTTTAACTAATCAAGAGGCCCTTATCACATCGATCTGCTGCCGCTGCCTTGGGGTGGGAGTGGGGTCAGTAACAGCTCCCTGCTCTTGATCTCCTTTTAGGGAAGAGGAGTGTGTAAACTGAGTATGTGAACTGAGGAAGGAACAGAGAAAGGTGATTGCACACACGCACACACACACACACACACTCATGACAGCTGTGGGTTCCTGGTCCCACGTAGTGGGGAAGGAACCTGAGGCTCAGAGCGGCTGTTCTGTTCTCCCAGACCCACACAGCTGCAGAGCCCACAGGGATCTGAGCCCAGTACACAAGCTCGCCCATCTGAACCACATAACACTGTCAATCACAAGCTCGCCCATCTGAACCACATAACACTGTCAATCAATTCTGGTTCCTCTACAGGTGGCTCTTCTGTCCCTGCTTTGCAGAAACTGGGCAAATTACATAATTTCTCCAGAGGTTACCTAGATTCTGTGTTTCATTAAATCCAAGCCACCTCTGTTTTAGATGCACTGTTATTTTAAGTACACCAAGAAAGGAAAGGTGCTGTCAGCTAAGTTATAACACCAAGTGCATTACACACACCAGTCAGAGACGTCAACAAGCTAAAGGGAAAAGGTGTCTCAAGGTCTGGGGAGAGCATAAACAAAACAAGGATCCAGTCAGCTCCTTATCCTGTGTGTGCCCACGGTGGTCAATGACTCCGTTCTTGTATACATGAGCGCGAACTGAGCGTGCACACAAGTGCACACACATGTACAAATATACATTCTGTCTCCCCACCCCTCTTGCTGCTGTAAGAACCTTCCAGCTCTTTTTGCTAATTGGTACAACTACCAACTCCGCAGCTAACTACACAAAGATGGGCTGGCCAGGACTGCCCTGCAAACGAGGCCCTCACTGGGCCCCAAGGCCACCACCTCAAGGTTATTACCTCCCTATGCCAGGCAGAGCTGCTCTGACCACCACTCACTGTACAGCCAAGTCAGGCTGTCTGGCCACACTTCAGCGGATCTGCAGAGCTCAAAGCGGCCAAGCTGGACAAGCAGGTACATCTGGCTCCCTGGAAGACTACCAAGGACAGCCACCTAATGTGGCCAGTGGCTGTACAGCCTGCACCCTTTAGTCTGGCCCCTCTCCAGCCCTCCTCTGGCCTCAGCAGCTAGAGGAAGCCACAGCACTTTAATAAGGCGGACTGCGGGCCGCTGGGTAGTGAGCCTTTCCCTGGTGAACAGGTGCAGGCACAGGCAGGTCACGGCTAGAAAGATGGGTGGTCGGGTAGAACAGGGGGTCGATAATCTTGTAGAGTGCGGTGATGGGAGCCAGGGGGCGGAGCTGTGCATTCTGCACAGCCCCAGAGTGCAAAGGCCAAGTGCAGCCCTCACCGAGTCCCTGGGGAGAAGGTTGTCACCTCAGAATGTGCTTTGCATCCCATTCACAGATTGCCACGCGGGTGCCAGCCACTTGGACCTGGAGGCTGATGTTTGGAGACCAAGCTGGTTCCTTTAAAAATACAGGCACTGAGAAGGGACCCTGCTTCTCTTACACAGACAGACCCTCAGGAAGTGGAGTCCCCACCTCCCACCCGCTTCCTATTTCATCAAGACAATACCTGCTAGCCGCTCTGTTGGGGACTGAGTGTATCAGTCCTGAGAAAGAGCTGGGGAGGCCAGAAGCATTTGAAATGCTATTACTTGAGGCTTGACCTCTGTGGGGTCAGGAGGCATGCCCCGGAGGTAGCACTCTTGTTGTTCTTGTGCAGCAGACGAGGAAACTGAGGCACAGAATTAAACAGTCTACCTCAAGCAGTGAGTGGTGGAGCCAAGAGCCAGGTCTATACTCAAATGTTTTCAGGCTCCCAGACCTATTTTTCTACCCTAAGAAAACAGGTCCCAGGACCTGGTTGCGTGAGGGACAGGAACTTGCTGGTGGTTGACACAGGCATTTCTCTCAGAGGAAACCAGTGAACAGAAACAAAGGGACAACTTTTACACTCTCCTATCTGAACACAGGGACTTAAGTTGGGAGCCGAAAGAAGTCATGCATAGAGACACACAGAGACCCCTGCCTTTGGCTCTCATCCCTTTCCACTCTAGCCAGCTGAGCTATGAAGTATGGGTTCTCTTTTTATGACACCAGGCTTGTAGGACATGGGGGGTTAGGGTATCAAGATGACCAGAGAACACCTTGCCTCCTCCCACACCCTAGTTCTGTTTAGGCCTTCCTCTTCTAATCTCTTAAAAGAGAAAGACTGAGCCAGGCATAGTGACATGTATGTGTCTATATGATTCCAGGGCTGAAGTAGCAGAGACAGGAGGATGTCTGTGAGTTCCATACCAGCCTAGTTCACACATTGATTGCCAGGCCCTAAAGGGCTACACAGTGAGACCCTATTTCTTTTGGATTTTATTTTTAAAGAGGCAGGGGTGCTAGAGAGGTGGCTCAGAGGTTCGGGGGGTGAGTTTGCTCTTCTAGAGGACCTGAGCTTGGAATGCTCGTACCCGTGTGAGCAGCTCTCAGCTGCCTATGAGCTTCGGCAGAGATCCGACTCCTCTGGCCTCTACCAGCACTTTCACTCAGGTGCATCTGAGTACACACACACACTCACACACTCACACACACACACTCACACACACATATACACACACACTCACACACACTCACACATATACACACACATATACACACACACACACACACTCTCACACACACACCACCCCCCACACAAACACACACACACACACACACACACACTCACACACACACCCACCACACACACACACACACACACACACACACACACTTAAAATAGCAGAAAGATAAGGATCCCACAGGCAAAAACACAGATCTTAATAACTGTCAGATCTCTGTTTCCGTTTAAATAATGTTAACATGGTTGGGAAAGAACTCATTTGTCTGGGAAGACAAAGCCAGTTGAATCACTTAAAACTCTGACCAAGGGAGATCCTCCTTACTCTTTGTTAAAGGAAGCCAAGCAGCAGGACTCAACACACTGCCATTACTAGAACCCACTGCTGGGCAAGGCTGAGACTGGAGGTCACCTGGACAACTACGACAACTACGGCTCTGGCCCCTCAGCCAATTTTTCCAGGATATACACACCCCTGGCTGTTGCTTTTGCTGATCATCTCCATCCCAGGTCACTGTAAAATCAAGGAAGGGATCAACAGGCTCCCCAAGTACCCACGAAAGTTCTGAGAAAACGTGTTCCAGCTCCCTAAGAATCAGACTTTGTAGGAGCCCGAGTAAGGTCCATCAGTTATAGTGGGCCCATGTGAACTGGCCAATGCTAAATTCCATTAAATTAACGGTAGTTGGATAAGGCCCTAGGCGCCCAAGTAAGGACTGCCGTGCACAGACAGACACCTGGCAGGAGAAAATGAGACCTCAAAGCCCAGACTTTGGAGGGCAGACTTTCCACAACCCGCTGCCCATTGTAGCCTCTGGAGCAATGCTGCTTTGAAATGAGGTCAAGCTGAAATCTGCCAACAGTCTTGCCCAGGAGAAATAGCCACTAATTCATTCCGGCCACTGGGAACTCAATGGCACCCTAACTCTTGGTCACAAACCATACTGGGACAGTGGATGGGGAGAGGTGTCTAAAACACACACTTTGAACCCCAGATAGAGATGAACCCCAAAGATGCTATCCAGGTATGTGAAAGCCATTTCGGGATCCTTAAGAGGCCAAGTGCCGACAGCAGACAGGTGGAGGGACATCTAGCCACCTGAGGCCAAAGGGGATCTGCAGACAGACGGAGACAGAGCCAAGAAGCCAGTGAACCTGTGGGCTACACAGTGGGTCCTATAACCCATCTTGCCCCACCTGACAGGAGCTGACCAGTATGAACCAGAGACAGGCTCCAAGCATAACGCTAAGACACAGCCACCAGAGTGTCACCGGCAAGGCTTCTACTAGTTCCAGTTCTGTGGTGGAGAACACATGATCTGCACCCACGCAGTCACGTGGACAGGCTTATCTGACCAGTCCCAGGTTGAGGGCAGGAAGCTGAGAGCGAACTCAGTCACACAGATATCTCTTCCCTGAGAGATGCCACTTACCCCTCAACTCCCAGGCCCACAAGATGGCAGAGCCGTGAGCAGCAACTAAGGCAGATTCGCAGCCTCAAAGCTGCTGCTGCTCTCACCCTACTCCCCGGGGTCTGAGAGCAGCAGGGTTCCTTGGTCTGTCTCCATGTACAGCTAAACCCTGCAGTCCTGCTGGGTACATCGTACTAGACACAGGGCCCACCTCCGGGACCTTACAGTTGCTGTTCCTGCCGCCTGTTATTCTTCTATCAAGGTGTTGCTTCTCAGCATGGACTTCTCTTGCCACTAGTTAAAACCCAGCACCCCTCTGTGCTTCCTCCCTGCCTGTTTTCCAGCCCATCTTACTGGATGTCTAACTTCTGGCTATTGTGCCTCGTTCCAGTAATATAGCTCCAGGAAGCAAGGACTCACACCCATCTCACTGCCACGCCAACACTGAGCACAGAAGCTGGCAAAAATCAGATACCTAAGTTCCTGTGCAATGAATGAGTGAAGCAGCACTCGCCTTGTGCCAGGCAATGAGAGCTGACAGAAACAGGGAAAGCACTATGCCCTGAAACGCCACCTGATAGAGGAGGTGGGTACCATCCAGGAAAGACGGTCACAATGTCTAGTGAAATACCAGGCAGGCAGGACAAACCATTCATTCGCCCAGCTGGTTGGGGCAGGACCCCCATTATTCTAGCAATGACACCAGAAGGGTCTCGCTCAGGTTTGACACTATGAAGAACTAGTTTACTGAGTCATGAGCTAGCAGAACTGATCCAGAAAAAACAGAGCACCACCCCAGGGTCCCGTACACCTGGTTGGGCCTGGGTGCGAGACCCCGAAATGCCAGACGGTGAGCCAGACAATGAATCTTCCTATGTATAACACAAGCCCTGGGTCAGAAGACAGCATGGGCCAGAGGGTGGGTCGGAACCTTCTGTATAGGCTATTCCAACCCGAGAGATGCTGTCTGTCTGTCCGTCTGCAATTCTCACAGGAAATCTCTCCTGTTCCAGTTCCTCCTGACCCTCACCTAAAATAATACAGAGGTAAAATCCTAAAATCCCTCAAGGCAAGATTCACTGTGCAGAAACCATAGGCACAACAGGCTACCAAGAATATCCAGCCCCCTAAAATCAAGGCACCCAGCCATCACCATCAGGAAAGTGAGTGAGCTGTGACAGCCCCCAGAGAAAAGGCCTTCCAGGATAGCAAGGGCTCGCTTTAGCCCTGGTACAGATAATCAGAAGGGAATCTCCTCCTGCACCCATGCTGCTGCCCTGTAGAGCCCCAGAAAGGACAGCTCAAACCATTGTGGTCCTTCTAACTTCAGCCTTTCCTCCTCCCCCTGGCTAAAGCCCTTTCCAAGGATAGGCTCCAGGCAGTCTGTGCTGTAAGACCTCCCTTGGGGCAAAGGTCAGACCTTCCAGCTTGCTTACCTTGGCCTGGTCAGTAAGCCATCCCTGCCCTGCAGCCCAGTCTTATCTCTCAGGTATGCCTTACCATTCACTCCGATCCCCACACCTACACCCAGAGCCCAACGTCCGAAATGGTTTCCACCAGGCAGCCAACCAAACCAAGCTGTGCTTGCTGCCTGCAGGCCCCAGCCACACATTCTTCACCAGCTTCCCCCGAGTCTATAGGCCATTGACCTCAAAGAACCAACTCGAACTGACCCAGGCATTCAAGGTAGCTGGGTGGTATCAGATTATACCCCAGAACTCAAGGTCCTCTGGAGGGCAAGGATGTGTCCCACATATAAAGTTCCCTGGGTATTTAACCCTGCCTCTTGTGAGAGTCCGCTAAGCAGGTTAAAGTCTGGGTTAGTGCCACAATACCAGAAGCTGGGGCTGAAACATGAGATCTCAGCGAGTGAAGGTGGGTGGAGAAGGAGAGGTCTTTTGCAGTTGTAAAACCCTCCCCACCAAAGCCTCCTTTCCCTAGCAATAACAGACACCATCTTTCACCAGGGAAGGGCCCTGGAAATTGCCCCAGGGAATGTGGGAACCCAAGCAATTATCACCTGCCTCTTGCCCTGAGAAGGGAGGCAGAGGTTTAGAGAGCATCAGGAACCAGTGCAAAGAGGGGCCCAATCCAAAAGGAATAGAGCACTAAGCACAAGGCAGACCCTCTGACCCCTCTGCTAATTTTAGGGGGGGGAGGGAGGGATTGAGTGCTACAAATCAGTCAGTGAAAACTGGTGAGTCCTTCAGAGTCCAGCAACGAATCATTTCTAGCTCTTTTGGGGGAAAGCAGGATCAGAAGTGGGAGGTGGGTACAGAATGGAATCTAGGGCTGTATTGGTACCAGGTTTACAGAGGCTGCGATGTTAGGCCCTGGGAGACACTTGTCACAGCAAAGAAGCAACTGTGTCAACAACTTACATTGAGGTGGACTGTGAGCTCTTACAGGACTCAAGGACTTATGCTAGTAGCCTGTGTGCACCTCCACCCATAGCAGCATCTTGCTAAGAGGAAGCAGGTCCTGTCTCAAATCCCTACACTAGGCTGGTTCTGTCTTCTGACCCCTCAGATACCCCGGGAGAGGGGAGCAGCAGGAAACTGGGCTTCATGCAGTCGCCATCACCTACGGAAAAAACTTCGCCACTTATAGCTTCCTAGAGAAGCAGCCCAGCCAAGAGCAGGGCACTGATGGGGGCTGACAAGCTCCCTTACGAGCCCCACCAGATCCCCTTAAAACACTTCTGGAACAGCGCCACAGGGATCTCGGCCACCCTCCTCAAGCACCAAGCTGGTTTGGCTCACGCTCGCACCTGGGCGCCGGCCGAGGGCCCGGAGCAGGCAGAGGGGTCAGTGGTTTTGCAAAGATACTCCGATCTCCCTGGCCAGCACCGGGAGGGTGAAAGCGAATCCGCGAACTTCCCACTCCCGAGTCCAGGCTAGGTGCGTCCCGCGGCTGCCACTTACCTGGCATCCGGGAGCCGGCGGGGAGCGCATCCCCCGACCCGCAGCAGGTCCGGCCGCTGCAGATGAACAAGAAGCCGGCCGCTGGTCGAGTCGGGTCGGGCGGGGCGTGCGGGGACCTAGCCAGCACCGTGCACAGAAAACAATCCGGGAGGCGCGCTGCTCCGCACCAGTTGAAGCCGCCGGTCCCGCCCCCGCCCGTACCCGTTGCCGGGAGACCCGCGTGGGCCGAAGGGGCTCTTTGTATCAAAGCTGCCGTGACATCACGAGGCGCCCGGGCTCCCGGGGCTCAGGCGGCAGGGCCTCGCACAGGGGGCGGGTCCTGAGGCTTAGCGGCCTGGGAACCCGAGCCGCGGGGGCGGGGCCCAGGTAGCCCCGCCCACTCAAGGTAAGGGGCAGGTGGCGGAGGCGGTGGCCGCCAATGGCCACAGGGTCGGCGCCTCTGTGGGTGGAGCTTGTCTGAGCGCGCAGTTACTGCCACAGATCAAAGACCAGAGTTTAGACTTAACTCTCCGGGCCCGCAGTGCCATGTCCTTGTTTGATGTCACTACTCAAACTTAATCTCATTGCTGCGAGATTCAGGCAGCACTGTCCGGCTCAAACTCGTGAATTAAAAGCCTGCCGCAACCCACCACCAGCTGAAGTCTGTTTTGGAGTCCTACCCACAACTTTTTTTTTTCTTCATACCAAGCGAAAGCTATCCACAGCTAGCCCAGTTCCAAGATAGAAGTGGCAAGTATACAAGAAAGAATTCAAGCAAGATAGCAAATGTTAGGGCCTGTTTCCCTTCAAGTCAGTAGTGCTTTACATAACTGGAGGAAAGCCTGATTACCTTCCTGACCACCCCGATTACCCTCCTGACCAGCCTCAAGCCACCTTCTTTATACTCTACAAAGTGACACAAGCACTTGGGTATGGTTAGGATTGGCAAGGTAGCTTCACACACACACACACACACACACACACACTCATTCACACAGTCACACACACACACTCGCTCATACATAGACACTCTCACACACACACACAGACACTCACACAGAGACACACTCACACACACACAGACACACACACACACTCAACACTCACTCAGACACACACCTGCTGCTCTCTAGCTCAGCATTTCTAAACCTCTGAGCTGCAACCCCTTTGGAGTTGAATGACCCTTTCACAGGGGTCACATATCAGATACTTATATTACAATTCACAACAGTAGCAAAATTATATTGGGAAGTAGTAATGAAAATAATGTTACAGTTGGAGGTCACCACAGCATGATGAACCCTGTTAAAGGGTCACAATATCAAGAAGATTGAGAATTACTGCTCTGGCCCTTTTCTCTCAACTTCTTTCTCACCCACTGTGTGTGAGCAATAAATTCCCACTGGCCAAAGCCCAGTAGAGTGGGCTTTGCATAGACAGCCTTAGGTCTCAAGTTAGGTCTGTGAGAGTGGGAAATTCCATCTTGCAAAGCTTTCTCTGAACTTGTGTCTTGTAGTTTCTACACGACCTTTGGAACTGTGTACAGATGCCACAGACAGTGTCTCACACTGTCTCAGTCCAGACTCCGCCCTAGACATTCATGGTCAATGAACTGTCTCTTGGCTTTGGGGGACAGCAGACCTGGGGTTGAGTCCTGTTTGTCAGCTACTTGACCTAGGAATTTCCATAAGTTTTGAGACTCAGTTCGTCAGAAGGGGACACTACAGGCCGTCTCCCTTGGTGGCTGTGTGCCCTCTCATGGTGAGCACACTGCATGTTAAGCCCCAGGCAAAGGTGAGACTCTTGGGTGCTTGGCTCTGAGACCTGAGCTCGGGGGTCTCCAGTGGTTTTGGCGTGGCTACGTCCAGGTGATCGATCTTGGTTTCTCCTCATTGGTTCCAAGGTCCATATTCTGAACTACTTCCAGGAAGCAGGACTTGAGGAAGTCATGCCTTCCGGGAATCTGCAGTCATTCAAAAGTGAGACCTGGCAGCACCCCCCACTCCCCAGCTCACCCTGCGGCACGGAGCTCTAGTTAAGCACTTTTTTCCTGATTTTCCCCCTCAGATGCCATGGTTAAGAACTCTAGAGAGTGGGTGGGGGCAGTGGGGCCCTTTTTACTTTTCTCACAGGAAGTGGGTTAGGTTATTATCCTAAAAGCCAAATTGAATTGGATATGGTAGTTTATGCCGGTAACCCCAACAGAGTCAGAGGCCAGGGGATTGCTATGAGTTTGAGGACAGTCTGTGCTACAAAGTGAGACCTTTTCCCAAGAAAAATCACCAAGAGGCACAGTGATGGACCTGCTCAGACTCACTGCACATTGCTACAGCCTCTGTTTGCCACCAGGAAGTTGCCCAATGTGCTGGGGCCTCAGTTTCTTCCTCTATAAAATAGAAATAAGACACTTCCTCTTTCAGGTGTGAGGTTCGAGTGAAACAGTGCAGTACCTGTGCAGAGCTGTGCTTGTCACAGTGCAGCATTCCTACAACAGCTCCCTTTACCCCAGCTCTCGCCAGCTGTCTAACTCAGCGTCAGGCCTCAGAACCAAGGGCCGTGGCTAAAAGACCCTACAATTTTAATCCACCTGCACAGTCAAAAGAACAGTGGTTGGCATTTTAGACTAGACCCGTGATTTAAAAGAATTTTTTTCAAGACACAGTTTCTCTGTGTAGACCATGCTGGCTTTGAACTTGGCTATCTACCCACCTCTGCCTCCATAACGCTGAGATTAAAGGTGTGCACCACCACCACCTGGCCATCTTAATCATTGGGAATTAAATTGTGGGAACATTTAAAAATGTTGGGAACAGAATAAAACACACACACACACACACACACACACACACACACACACACACTCACTCTTAGCACGGAGTCTGAGAGAAAGCAGGCACTCAGTAAATAGAAGTCATAACTAAACTATGTGAAGGGTTAATACTGAGAAAGCTTCAGACAGCCTGAGAAACTCTGCGGGAAGATTGAACAACTCTCCCTGGGCTCCGGAGAAGGAGTCAACCTGCCAGGAGAACTCCTGGTACAGATGCCAATATGATAAGGACCTCTGCCAACATTTGCGACCTTGAGAAAGCGGAAAATAGATCTGTGGACAAGAATCTTCCCACTCTAGAATTCCCTTCTCTGCCCTATAAGGCCCAAGCCCCCTACACCCTGGTGCAGAGTTTCCACTGCACTCCCTGATTCTTCCGATTAAAGAACAATTCTGCTCCTGCAGAGAGGTCGGCTCCTCATGCAGAGCCCTATCCACACCGTGCAAACACTATCTTTATGCAAGGGGTTGAGTGGAGAGCAGGGAGGAACGGAAGGGCTTGTGGGAGAATCTTCCCCTATGTCCAGGAGAGGCCTGCCACCTACCAGCTGGGTTCAGGGGAGCCAACGATGTTGAGGTGGAGGTGCTGACTGGATTGAGTTGCTTTAAGGACTGAACAACATGTGGGGACCCGAGAGTTAAGGGCAAACCTCTGTGGCCCTGGTTCAAATGGGGGTAAAGGCTGTGAAGCTTTGTGTAAGCCCACCACTTGGGCGGTAGAGGCAGGAGGATAAAGAGTTCAAGGCCATCCTCAGCTAGATAGGGAGTGTAAAGCCAGTTGAGGCTACCCTGTACCCTAAATCAGAAAACAAAGAAAACTATAGCAAAACAACCCACAGCAACAGCAAAACACCTAAAATGTGTGGAGGCAGATGCCTATCCGCCCAGTTCTTGGAAGATGGGGGCAGAGCCTCAGCTACATTGAGTCTAGCCTGTGCTACATAATATTGTTGCAAAACAGCAATAAAGCTTGTTATAGTGGTGCGTGCCTTTAATCCCAGCACTCTTGACTCAGACGCTCGTGGTCGCTCATGGTCTCTGGGAGTTCAAGGCCAGTCTGGTTTATGTAGGAATTCCAGGCCAGCCAAGGTTGCACCATGAGACTGTCTCAAATGAAGGTTGAATGAGTTAGCAGAAAATTGCTGGGGATGTTGCACTAGTGGAAGACATCTTATCTAGCAAACCCAAAGCCCAGGGTTCGATACCCAGAACCGTACAGAGAAAGTACCCAAGAGTGAGCTAGCAGGAAGTATAGTTCTGCCCCTGCCCTGAGACTGGGGACATCAGGTGTCTTTAGTTAGCATTCCTTGGTCCCTTAGGTGTGGCTGTGTTTTACAAACTGTGACATCAATCCCATCAAACCACATTTAGGTAGAAAACTATGGGTAAACAGCTCCTGTATTGTCTGTTCCCTTTTCTGCGCAGGAGGACCCCGGAGGCTCAGAGATAACTGGGACTACTCTCAAAACCACTCAGTCTATTAAGCAGGGCCTAAGGCTACCTGCCAGTAGAACCCAGGTCTCCTTCCTGCTCTGTTGGATGGAAGACGGGTGGGGGCAGGGAGTAGCAGGGAGTTAGTTCTTGGTTTTACCTTGCTAGCCCAGTGGCTTGAGTCTCCTAAGGGATCTGATTTGCTTTTTGAGGAGAAAAGAACAACATTCAAAACAAACCCTCTTCCAGAGAATGTATCCAAGAATAACTTTCAGATGGCCCGGCCACTCTGAAAGATCGATTCTTTCTTTTTTTTTTTTTTGGTTCTTTTTTTCGGAGCTGGGGACCGAACCCAGGGCCTTGCGCTTCCTAGGCAAGCACTCTACCACTGAGCTAAATCCCCAACCCCAATCGATTCTTTCTGTCATGGGGACTGACTTTCCTGTGGGTGTGGGTACACCACCGTCCCATGAAGTCAGATGCCAGAGTTGGTTGAAGCTGACAGAGAAAAGTGTCAGCAAGCAAGACTCCTGCCCTCCAGAACCGCATGGTCATTTGTGTGGTGTAGGTGGGAACGGTCAGTTCTTAGGTAAGCACACCCTCCTGACCTATAATGATGTTTCCTCCCACTGCCAGCACCCAGTGGCTCGCCCAGCGCTGGATGCAGGAAAGGGGCGCATTACTCAGTGTTAGCATTACCCAAGCAGCTGATGCTTACCAACCTTAGCTGAGTGAACAGACAAAGAACACCTGAGGGTCAACACTGAATAGAAAACCACCACCTAAGTCTGGCCCCAGAGGGGCTCTCAATCTGGGTTCTTGAATACTTGAATATCCCTTGGGTTCTGTGGAGACCCTGCCTGAGACAAAACCTCCTAAGACAAAAACTGATGAGAGAGAGAGAGAGAGAGAGAGAGAGAGAGAGAGAGAGAGAGAGAGAGAGAGAAGCTCCGTGGTTAAGAGTGCGTACAACTCCTTACAATACCCTAGTTCAGCCCATTCAGAGCCTGCCCCACATGTGGCTCATACATATACAGTCACCAAACTAGATAAGATGGATGAAGCAAAGAAGTGCAGGCTACAGGAACCGGATGTAGATCTTTCCTGAGAGACACAGCCAGAATATGGCAAATATATAAGCGAATGCCAGCAGCAAACCACTGAACTGAGAATGGGACCCCCGGTAAAGGAATCAGAGAAAGGACTGAAAGAGCTTGAAGGGGCTTGAGACGCCATATGAACAACAATGCCAAGCAACCAGAGCTTCCAGGGACTAAGCCACTACCCAAAGACTATACATGGACTGACCCTGGGCTCCATCCGCATAGGTAGCAATGAATATCCTAGTAAGAGCACCAGTGGAAGTGGAAGCCCTTGGTCCTGCCAAGACTGAACCCCCAGTGAACAGGATTGTTGGGGGGAGGGCGGTAATAGGGGGAGGATGGGGAGGGGAACACCCATATAGAAGGGAAGGGGGAGGGGTTAGGGGGACGTTGGCCTGGAAACCGGGAAAGGTAATAACAATTGAAATGTCAATAAGAAATACCCAATTTAATAAAGATGGAGAAAATAAAAAAAAGACCATAGTTCAGTTCCCAGCACCTACATCAGAAAGTTTACAACTATCTGTAACTCCAGATCCACGGGATCTGATGTCCTCTTCTAAACTCTGAAGGCATCTGTGCTCACATACACATACACACGCACACGCATATGCATACATATACATGCACACATATACACACACACATACATAAACATATACATATGCACACATATACACATACTTTAAAATAAAATGCCAGGTGATAGTGGTGCACAACTTTGATCCCAGTACACAGGAGGCAGAGGCAGGCGGATCTCTGTGAGTTTGAGGCCAGCCTGGTCTACAGAGAGATGCCTAAGACAGCCAGACTACACGGAGAAACCTTAGCTGGAAAAACCAAATAAATAAAAGAGTTCATTCACTAAGTTGCCTCTGACTTCTGCAAGCCAGCTAGCATCATGCACCACTTACAGAGATAACAAAAAAAAATAAACAAATGGCCAACAAAATAGCTCATCTAGTGGAGTCACTTGTCAGTTGCCACTAAGCCTGATGACCTGAGTTCAATCCTTGGATCGTACAAGATGGTCTCCAAAAAAACTGTTCTCTGATCTCCACACACACTAAATAAGTGTAATAAAAGTTAAAAAAGATGGTCTGGAGAGATAGCTCAGTGGTTAAGAGGACTGACTGCTCTTCCAGAGGACCTGAGTTCAAATCCCAGCAATGACATGGTGGCTCACAGCCATCTGTGATGAGATCTGATGCCCTCTTCTGGTGTGTCTGAAGACAGCTACAGTGTACTTATATAATAAGTACATCTTTTAAAAAAAGTTAAAAATAATTTTTTTGACACAGAGTCTCTCTACATATCCCTGGCTGTCCTGTTGATCAGGCTGGCCTCAAACTTTGCCTCTCAAATGCTGGGATCGAAGGCGTGTGCCACCACACCTGGCTAAAACATTTCTTAAGATTGAAAAGCATGAGTTTCCCTCTGTCTACTTAGCATACGGTCCTTCCATGTGAGGCCACATTTACAACCTCTCCTCCAGCGTAACCACACCCAAAAGCAGCTCCAAGTCAGGAATGGCTTCACTCCTTCCTGCTGTCTGTCCAGTTTACCTGTGACAGCCAGGATCCTCGCCAGGCTTCCTCCTCCCCCTCCCAGTCCAGCGCTCTCCATGACAGACATCAGTCATTAACTAGAAATGTCAATATCAGTCACACTGGGCCACATGAGCAGGTTGCTGCTGTCAACAGGCACAACCTGGACACGACTCCTGTTCAGTACAGTGCCACTGTGCAGGAATGTCACTGTGCAGCAAAGCCTGCTGGGACTGTACCACATGCTCTTGTCCTTTGTCACCTCTCTCCAGTTTCCTAGAGCACACACTTAGAAAGTGTCAGCTGGGACTTAAGTCTCAGCTTCTAGTCTCAGAGCACAGTGGATGCACCACAATGGCACAGTGGCCCAGGAAAGGGAAAGAGGTACAAGTGGGCAGGCAGGAGCCTAAGTGGCAGCCACCCCAAGTGACCTATCACACCAAAGGAAAGTCATGTCCAATCAGCAACTCAGGAAACCTGGGAAGCCTTGGGAGCCTGAACCCTTCCTTTCTAGCAGGTTTGTGCCAGGGACTGTACAATGTCTTCTTCCTGGGAAGCAGGAGTTCTCCTTGTTCCCGCTCCCATCCTTGATGGGCTTTCCCAGATCCACAAGCCTCCCCTGAAAGGCTGGTGCTGGACAGCATAGGCGAGGATTCCTCCACCCCACACCCTGTGCTACACCAGGAATGGATCCTGCAATAGGCCTCTGTCCTCCGCAGCGTCAGGGCCTCGGGCCAGCTCCTTCCTAATGCCCGGCTGGATCCTGTGCAGATCGGGTGGCACCAGGTCCTCAGGCAGGCAACTCCATTTTCTTTCTTCCTCCTTCCCCTCCTCCCCCTCCTTCTTTTGAGACAGGGGTTCACTTTGTAATTCTAGCTAGCCTAGAAGCTCGATATATAGATGACACAAAGTTAGCCCCTAGTGCAGAGAGAGAGAGAGAGAGAGAGAGAGAGAGAGAGAGAGAGAGAGAGAGAGAGAGAGAAACTGCCTTCCTCTGCCTCCTGAGTGCTGGGATTAAAGGCGCACACACCACCCTGAGCCTACAGCTCCAGCCCACAGGAGGACTGAGTTTTCTTAGCCATTTAAACCTGACAGGAGGAGACGATGGTGAGAGAAGCCAAGCTTCCTCTTTGACATACATCTTTGAGTCATGCAGTCACCCAAGAAGGGGTGTCTGGGGAAGGAAAGGGAACAAGGTTCCCTTTGATTCAGAATTGGGAGGACCATGAGGGAACTTGTTTTCTCTGGTGACATCAGGTAACTGCTCGCCGCACCCAGGACAGTGTAAATACTTCTCTTCCCAGACTCCTCATCTCTCACTTTCCCCTAGACCGGGTCGTCAGGATAGGTCACCCCACCCAGAGAAATTCACCGCCAACTTCTAGAGAATTCACAATGGCTGGTAAGGCAGTGGTTCCTGACCTGCGTGGCTCGCTAAACCACTATGCAGGTGAGGAGGAAAGCCTTGATGCCTGCCCCGCTTTGGGCTCACTGCTGGCAATGGGCATGACCACATGGTCATGGGCAAGGGCACCGTTTGCTCCTGTGCTCCTTCCTAATGGGTGAAGACCTGCTACATGCCAGACGCTGTTGTGGATCTTATGGGTACAGCTGTGAGCAGTACGAGTCTCGGCTGGATGCTGTGGAACTGGCACTGTATCAGGGTAGTCAGCTGATAAAGCGAGCACGGGCTCTGAAGAAAATGACGGTGGCTAGCCGGGGCTACACTGAGTGCTGGGGCTACAGTGGAAGACCCCATCTCAAAAAGAGTAACAGCAAAAACAGCACATAAAAGGAGGGGGAGGGGAAGGGAGGGGGAGGGGAAGGGAAGGGGAGGGAAGGGAAGGGAAGGGGGAGGGGCAAGGGAAGAGGAGGGGAAGGGAGGCTCTAGGGTGTGAAGACTTATCAATGATTGATTTTTGCATCTGGAAATGGTCACTGTCAACCTGCTTGCTACCCGAAAGCTATAACTCTGCCAGCATCAGGGGCTGTCGCCAGCCTCTTTCCCCTCAGTTCAGTGTTGGCAGAGGCCAGGCTTCTATACCTCAGGCTCCACTTTCAAGACCCCTGCCTTTCATCATCACAACCACCACGGGGCCAGGGCTGGGCACGTGGCTCCTCACCCTCTCCATGCAGCCACCACCACGGGGTGTTAGGTCTGGGAAGCGTGAGTCTCCAGTCTCCAGGCCTGGCTCAGCTGTACAATGGCCCAGGGCAAACAAGTGTAACATCCCCTGACTAAGAGCCTCAAAGGGCTGGAGTGTAGCTCAGGACAGAGTACTTCCTAGCATGTGCAAGGCTCTGGATTCAATCCCCAGTTTTCCAGAACAGAGGGGGTGGGTGGGTGGGGGGATGAATTGTCCCTAAAGAGATGACAGTGTCCAAAAGAAAAAAAAATGGCTCACCCACAATCACAGAGCTTAGTCGAGGCAACTGGGAGCAAACTGGAAAACTGCTTTATTATCAGACGTGTGGTCGCTTCTGGCTATTGGGAAGTCTGTTTACCCTGTAAAACTCTGCCACAGTGTGACCTCCAGGTAACGAGTCCCCTACGCCTCAGCATAAGATCTGCTGCCGTGAGGAGCACGCCGGATGTTGGCCTTGTTTAGGTCCCCACCAGGCTGCAATTCCTGAGGACAAGGTCCACGTCTCTGGTGGTCTTTGACTTCTTACGTGTGTGCATACAGTGGCCTGAGGATCACTCACACAGCATGAAGAGCAGAGGGTCCACCTGGGTGTGGGTAGCAGAGCCTTTTGAAGAATCCCTAAGACACACATATATCTGTTTGGTCTTTGCTGTGTAACCCAGGCTGGTGGCAAACCTGTGACGACCCCCTGTCTCTACTTCCTGAGTGCAGCAGGCATTCGATGCCCAGCCCTGAGACACGCAGCAAAGAGAGACAGCTGAGCGTCAAAGAGGCCGCCTTCAAGACCCAACACCTTTTTCCCAGAACAGATCTGAGGAGACCTCCTCTACCCCATGGAACCTGGACCACATGAAGTGATCATTTCCTATGGGTTTTTTTGCTGTTTTCTGAGACAAGGTTTCTCTGGGTAGTCTCGGCTGGCTGGGAACTTGCTATGTAGCCCAGCCTGGCCTCCAATTCATAGAGATCACCAGCCTCTGCCTCCCAGGTGCTGGATTAGAGGGCGTCACCACCACGCCCAGTCTCCTGCAGCTGATTCTTATTAAGAACCATTAATTATTTCTGGTCTGCTGTGTGTCTCCCTCACCACACTGCTCACCAGCCACACAGCCACTGTTGTAGGATCCATACTACAGACGGGGAGCAAAGGACGACCCTGTGTGGGAGCTGAGACCCCTCTTCAGGTCTGCCTGGGCCAGGAAGTGGCTCGCTACTCTCTCCATCACCTGTTCAGAGGTGACCACTGTCCGGCATGGCCACTTTGCACCAGGTCTTGGGGATTCGCCTACATGTGCCTCAGCTCTGTTTACTCTTAGTTCCTTCTCAGACCTGTGGTCAGGCTAGGTTCTCTGCTGCGTCACCCCAAGAGCTGCTGTGATACCCCTTGGCATGTTCCTGTCCTTCCTGGTTCTCTGCCTCATTCTCAGTACAAAGAAGTCTTCTGCGAGGGACACTCCAGGAAACACACACATACCTACTTCTGGATATGGATGAGCGTAGACAGTGATTATTCTGGTCAGAACACACTAAAAGGCTTATAATTCCACTTTGAAAGCAAACAAATCCCTCAAAATTGTCTCCCCAAATCATCTCAGTGGAAAATGCCCCCAAGCCACAGCAGACACGTGATACCAGCAGGCCTGCAGGCCCAGAACTGCAGAGCCCCTGGAGCCTAGGATCCAGCATCCATCCGTCCGTCCGTAAGGCAGAGAGCCTGGGGAGCCTCCAGGAGGGCCCACTGCCACCAGCTTACTTGGGCCTCCCCAGTCCATCCCTGGATAAACAGAAGGCCACAGCAGCAGATGGACCGGCTGGCCTCTCCTCTCGGCACACACACAAGCTCTTTGTGGCTTCACTGCCAGGGCTGGGCTCAGCAAAGGAAAACCAAAGGCGCCTGGCCGCAGGACACTGGGCCACTGTTCTTCCTACTTCAGGAGAAACCACAGCCCGGGGCTGAAGGAGCCAGTGTTCAGGTGGAAACTGGAGAGGCTGAGCCCAGAGGAGGCTGGTTGGGGGTTGCCCTAAAAAAGAGGCTGTTTTCAGGCCAAGCTTCCTGCTATCCCAACTTAACCACAAGGCTACAGTCATAGGGCGAAGCCCCTGGCATCCAATCTGCTCAGACTCAGCCCCAGCCAGCCTGTTGCTGACCACCTGAAGTTTAGTAGCTCTGACCTACACAACAGGGTTGACGGCAGTTCATCCCCCTGCCCTGGTTACTTTGTCTTGGCTCTCTTTGGTCTTTCCCGGCTGAACCGTTTCTCCTGCTCATTTGTTTGTTTCTTGAGGCAGGGCCGTGTGCATTCCAGGCTGGTTTTAAATTGGATAGATGCTGTGCGATCCTGAACTTCTATGCTCCGGCTTCCACCTCGTGAGTGTCAGGGTGACAGATACGCACTACCACATCCAGTTTTACGTGGTCCTAACAACCAAACCCTAGAGTCTCACGCACGCTGGCCACGCACTCTGCCAAATGAGCTACACCCCCTGCCTGTTTTGTTTTTATTATCGTCATCCTGTTTGGTTAAAACAGGCCTTTTAAGTCCTGACCCTCCTGCTGCAGCCTCCCAGAGTGCTGAAGTTACAGGTACACACCCCGGTATCCAGCCCTTAGTGTTATTTGCAGTGGCTGCGTTCTATATAAAGTCTGAATCGGTGAATAATGGCCCGGCATTCCTCAACACCCCAGCCCCTGAAGATACAGGCTTCCCCTTGTGACTGCCTCTGCTCTAAATATGGTTCACCTTGTCCTCTTGTGTGTGTGTGTGTGTATGTGTGTGTGTGTGTGTGTGTGTGTGTTTGCACACTCATGCCTTGCCTACTATATTGTGGGTCAGCAAGATGGCTCCAGTGGGTAAAGGTGCTTGCTGCCAAGTCTGACAGCCTGAGTTCAATCCCTAGGACTTACACAGTAGGAAAAAAAACCTAATCCCATACAACAATGCCAAGCAACCAGAGCTTCCAGGACTAAGCCACTACTTAAAGACTATACATGGACTGACCCTGGACTCTGACCTCATAGGTAGCAATGAATATCCTAGTAAGAGCACCAGTGGAAGGGGAAGCCCTGGGTCCTGCTAAGACTGAACCCCCAGTGAACTAGACTGTTGGGGGAGGGCGGCAATGGGGGAGGATAGGGAGGAACACCATAAAGAAGGGAGGAGAGGGATTAGGGGGATGTTTGCCCGGAAACCGGGAAAGGGAATAACACTCGAAATGTATGTAAGAAATACTCAAGTTAATAAAAAAACAAAACAAAACAAAAATACCTAATCCCAAAAAGTTGTTCTCTGCTCTTTACATGTGCACTGAGGCAAGAGGCAAGAGCATGCATACACACACACACACACACACACACACACACACACACACATATATATATAACAATGGCTACTCTAATGGAATAATTACTATCATGTCATACCCTCCCCTCTTCTTCTAGCTCTACCCCAAAAGATTCACTACCATCAGTTACAGCCCGAAGCTGTGCATTTGCTCCATAAACTTGTTTGTCCTCCCTGTCTGCTGCGTAGCACCCCTGACCTCCCTCTCTCCGTGCCACCCCCATTCCTGGGAACCATTCTATTGTCTATGTCTACATGGCTGACCTTTTCTTGTTATGGCGCTGGGGACTGAACACAGGATCTCAAGCTGTTCTACAGTCAAGCTATACCCTAGCCTTTAAAATGTCTTAAACAAATTTATTATTATTTTTAACTACATGTGTGTGCCTGTGTGTGGGTAGGGACACAGGAGTTCCAGTCAACCAGAAGCACCAGGTTTACAGGCTGTGAGCTACCTGACTTGAATGCTGGGAACCACGCTCAGGTCCTCTGCGAGAGCAGCAACTGCTCTTCACCACTGAGCCACCCCACCAGCTCCCTTTAAAAATAATGGTAGGTGTCTGTGGGTTGGAGGACCATGCAGTGTTTTCTTTCCAGATGAAGCTCTATAATGATGACCATGACTTGGCTTTCAAGGCCTAGTGTGACCACCATGTTTGCTCTTGGGACTCCCTCACCAACAGACCTGGCCCAAGTGCTCGGCACAGACGTCCAAGGTCTGGCCTGCCCAGTGAAGCACTCGCCCTGTCTGACCTCAGACCTGGCCTCAGACAAGGAAGTCTTTCCCTACTTCAGGCTCAGCATCTAGCCACCCGATTTCCATGCAAATCCAGGCACAGCCTATAGACTTTGTGACCAACATGAGTTCGGGGCAAGGGGCTCTCTACTTGGCCAGTGACAGAGTTTGGGGACTTTTGTCTTTCTATCTAGTGCCTCATACTCCCATCTATAAAATAGGAATAAAAGTACTTAGGGTCAGGCTCCAAACACATGATGGTGGCTGGCATAGCATCTGTCCCCATGCTGCCCAGGCCACCTGCTAGGTCAGTCCTTCCTCACAGCAGATCATAACAGCTACTGTCAACTTCTGCTGGGCCCATGGGAACCAGGCAGACGCTCGCTCCTTCAGTACTGTTTGTTGGGCCTCCTACTTGGGCTCTCTCTGCTTGCTTTTAAGCTTTTAAACTCGCTTTATGGCCGGAGTGCACGTGTGTCTCTTTGTGTGCGTCTGCAGGCCTCAGAGGGAAGGAGCACTAGAACCTAAGGCACCCTTCCAAGGAGAAAGAAATGTGGGAGAGCCAGTGCACCAGGAGAGGGATGCTATTTGGGGCTACTGGACAGAGGGAAGTCACTGCACCAGCACCAACATGCACCGAGGACCACAGGAAGGTTGCTTGAGGCTGAGAGACCCTCCCTGGTCCACCAGGCAGGGTGCAGCTAGCGCATTTGCAGTGCAACTTTTCCAAGCCTCAACTCCTAGACCTTCGAGAGCTCGAGAGAGGCCCTGCCAGGCTGTTCACATGCAATTCTAATACGTGATGCTGTGCCTTGCTTTCAAAGGGCTTCAGGACCCAGCTAACCTGAGTATACAGCATTCTTTCCATTTCACAGATAAAAAAAAGCTGAGACGCTGAAAGATTGGCCCAGGGTCAGGATGCTGACCTGCCTGACTCCACCTTGCATAACCCTTCCAAGTCCAGCAGAAGGTCAGCTGGGTAAGGTTAGCATATGGCTACCCAAGAGGCAGCTTTGTAGCTATGAGCTTCTGTGAAGAGGGAAGGAGAACCTCTGATCAGAAGGGTGCCCCAAGTCCAGAGTCTCAGGCATTCGGCATCAGGATCCTGTAAGATATGAGCCCGGCTCCTACCCCAGGTGTACTCTTCCAGTTTCTAGACCAGCTCACCCTAAATAAACCTGCTTTCTGCCGCCTTCCCCCTCCTGGGCCCCTCTTTCGGGGCCCCATGGCCCAGTCCGTGTCTAAGAATACCAGGCTAGGGCAAACAAGAGCTGGCATGCTCGCCCGAGGACAGGCTCTCCCTTGGCCGTTTTGCAAAGGGCCTGTTTTGGCGGCCCAGGCATTCAGTTTCCTTCATTAGAATGGGCCCCGAGCTGGCTGCCACTGACCTCTGGACCCATTCCATCAGAGAAGGGATGAAAGCAGAGAAAGGTCCCAAAGGAGCTGCCCTTCCCCAGCAGCGGGGACAGAGGTCTGAGTGGGTGCAGCGTTGGACACTCCACAGGCAACGAGAGAGGCAGGACACAAAGCCCTTTCTGAGGGCCATCAGGGACACAAAGGTGGCCCTCAAGCAAACACAGCAGGAGAACCAGTCAGAGGAGAGAATTAAGGCGGGGAGAAAGTGAGACCCTAAGAGCAGCAGCTTTTCTGGAACACTCAGGAGCAGAGGCAAAAATAAGAACAGGGTCCTGGTGGCACCCACCCAGCGCCAGACAGTGGAGCGGGTGAGGTTCACAGACTGCCTAGACCAAAGACAAAGATTCCAAGTGTGAATTCTTCCAGAAACTCGGGGAGGTTCTGCGTGCCGGTGCACATTAGCATAACAAACGCTGAGCTTTCTAGACTGAGGGTGGCAGCTTCGCCTGGGGTCTCATGTCCCTGAGGGACATTTAGACCTAGGGAAGTGGGAAGCAGAGGGTTGCTCCTCTCTCTCTCTCTCTCTCTCTCTCTCTCTCTCTCTCTCTCTCTCTCTCTCTCTCTCTCTCTCCACCTGTTTTCTCCGGTCTGCCTAATGGGATTGGGAATTTATCAGAAACTACAGTGTGTGGCCAGAATGGAGTAGAGTGTGGAGGGTCTTTTGAAGCCAAGCCGTGTGTAACCCACCAGCTGAAAAGGACTAACTGCGGCGGCTCACACCCACACAGGAGCTGCCTGTGAGAAGGGCACACGGCTGGCCAACCTCACCATCCGGTGGCTGGGTAACGTTGGAAAAATGTCTTCACCTCCCTCAACATCACTTTCATCCTGGACAATGGGCTCAACAAGCCAGGTCCTAGCAACTCAGAAGGCTGAGGCAATTCAAGGCTAACCTGGGCTACAGAGGGAGAGCCTGTCTCAGAACACCAAAATAAATAGATAAATATATTTTTTTTACTTATCATTTTAGGGGTTGGGAGATGACTTGGCAGGTTAAGAACACTTCTTCTTGCAGGGTTCCTGTGTTTGATTCCCAGAGCACATATGGTAGCTCACAAAGGGCTGTAACTGCAGTTCCAGGGGAACCTGGTGCCCTCGTGTGGTCTCCACAAGCACAGGAAACACACGTGGTGCACACATATGCAGGCAAAACACCCATACACAGAGAAATGGTTTTTTTATTCAAGTTTTAAAATAGGTATCTCGTGTAGCTCAGGTTAGTCTTGAACTTCTAGTCCTCCTGTCTCTCCCTCTCTAGCCCTGTGGATGCACCAGGCCTGGCTTCTATCAGGCTGGGGACTCAAAGTCAGGGATTCACTGAGTGTTAAGTAGGCTCTCTACCAACCGAGCTGCATCCCAGGGGCTAACATTTGCTTTAACAAAGCAAACCTTTGTGATGATACTTCCTGTGTGCTGGATACTAACATACACATGTCTTTACAACCTGCCTAACACAGGAGGTAGGCGGTCTTGCCCTCACCCCAAAGGTGAGAAAACACAAGTCACAAAACATGAGGCAGCAGACAAAGATGTGAACTGTGAACCAGGTGTCCAACTGGGACCATTGCTGCCTGCTCCCCCAGGACTGTCCTGTGCTGCTAAGTGCCTCTGACACTGAAAGCAGACTGGTCAGGGCTGGGAGGACTGAGACGTGAACTGCTGCATGAGAAACCAACCTGGGGATGGGTGGGAAAGCGTCCTCGGTGGTGTCTAAACCTGTGGTTGGTCCAAAGAACTTGTCAGGATCCTGATTCTCAAGTCGACCGGGGACTTGGGGGGAGTGAACATGGCCTGCAATCTGCACTCAGCCGGCTGACTCTGGCCAGGGTGTGAGGTCCGTGGGGTTGCTCTCAATGCTGTCCTTATTACAGCTGTCATGGGGACAGGGGAAGATCCCTGATCTAGCAGAGAGCAGAGCTGAAGGGAGCAGCCTTGAAGGAGTCTACAACCTCAGTTTCCCTCAGAGATGAAAGTGTCAGCCAAACCACTGGCCCATTCCCCGGCCCCATCACCTCTGTTCCTGGTGGCAAGCAGCAATACGATACTGCCCTTTGCTTACAGGCTCCCAGAGGGAGGAATAAAAATAAAACAACCCTGACAGTAGCAGCCGCCCTGTCAGGAGTGGGCCCACTCGGTGGAAAGGCTGCCTCCAGCTGCGGCTGGCAAAGTTATCTCGTCTTCTACACTGGCAGCACAGGACACAGGGCTCCTCCTAGCCACACTTACACACATGAAGAGACAATGGGGTAGTGGCCAGGCTGAGGAATCTAGCAAGGGAACAGATGAATCAGGGAAGGGAGCGTGCAGGGACCATTGCTCTGCAGCCATCTCTGACCTCCTGCATCATTGCCAACGTAAGAGCCCCAACAACTTCCTTGACTCCATCTAAGTGCCCAGTACTTGCCAGACTGGCACCTCCTTTATTTCTCTGCACACAGCCTTGGGTCACTGTGCCCATCCGAAAGCCAGGGAACTGAGACTCACTGGGGATCAGGGTAAGATAAGGCGGCACAGCTGACAAGGGACAGCGCTGGGGTGTATCCTACCCCTGCCTAGATGTCTGGAGTCCCCCTCCCAAGGGTGCTTGCTTTATAACAGGACCACGCCCTGATGGTTTCCCTTCCCTGATGCCTTGGGCTTTACAGATCTGGGGATGGTTCACTGGAGTCCTGAGCAGCAGAGGGCCGAGTGCAGAGCTGGCTTCATGATTAGGCTTGACCAGGGCTTTTGTTTGGGGTTCAAAAGTTAAGGCTGAGGGCCCAACAAGATGGCTCAGTAGGAGAAAGAGCTTGCTGTATAAACACGGAGACCTGTGTTTGATTCCTGGTGCTCATATAAAGGTGGAAGGAGAGAGCCCACTCCACCAAACTGTCCTCCGACTTGACAATTACACTGTGGCACATGGGCTCCACCTCCACACGACGCGCATACAAGCTGAGGCTCTGAAGGAGAATTTTCCAGGCCATGATGTAGGGTGAGTTATGACACCAGCTAGAACTGGAGTAGCATTACCCTGCTTCAGGCCTTGCCACCAGCCAGTGCTGGGGCCTTGAGACAGTCCCTTGTTTTTCCCCCGGCATTACTGGGCCTGTTCCAAGATTTCAAATTCAAACAGATCTGCCTAACCCTGTCTGGTGTGCACCCATCCATATAGCTGGGTGTACTTTAAAACCACCAAGGCAGCTTGGCAAACTCCCAATGACTGGTGAGACTGCAGATCAATTAAATCTGGAGGTTTTAAGACTCCCCAGTATATGTGACCTACTGGAGTGCCCAGCAGACGGGCATATGCACAACTTGCCTGGAGGTTAGAACATAGGAATTTGTGCATGTGCAGGCTGGGTGGTCTAATTAGCTACCAGGACACACACATGAATAAAAGCCACAGGGGGAGTGGCAAGGTCTGTGAATGTCCCAAAATGTGTTCCAGCGGAAAAGGGCCTCCCTGGTCAAGTCTGAGTGCAAACATTGTATGCCCTCCCTGTTCCTTTTAAGAGTTCTTGGTTTGTCAAGCTCCGAGGGGCTCTGTGCTGAGGAAACCAGTTTATCTCCTGCTTCTTAATGACCCCAGAGTGCCTAGTTCAGCCAAGTGCTTTGTAGTACCCCATGTCACTGTGGATGGTGTCTGAGTCAGGAACCAAGCCATGCTGGGGAGGGGTTTTATTGCCTTGTCTGTACTCCTGGGGTGGGAGTTGTGGGGGAGGGGACCAAGAACCTAGGGGTGAGGCTGCTTAAGGCTGGGGTGGGAAGGGAGCTTGTGAGCAGCAAGTAGCAGGGGAGGAAGAGTGAACCCCAGCTGGGAGCTGCAACATAGTGCTGTTTGCTATGGTTCCCCACTGGCTACTGTCTGCCATAAAAACACATGCATGGGTGTGCAAAGGCACACACGAGAACACACGAACAAGTACATGTGTGTGTACAAACATGCATGTATATGCACATACTGCTTGGTTTCTGTAGAAAACAGTCCTGGAGATAAAGCCACCTATAGCTAGTTGTAGGAGAAAAGTGGAGATGGCCAACAGGAACTAGAACTAAAATATGAATATTTATAGCTACCTACATTTCTTACACCATGCCTCAGTGTCAGGAGCCAGCACTCCCTGGATAACACTGAAAGGGCTCTAACCTCCTAGAAATATTCTATCCGTCCCAGGTGTCCTGCAAGATGGTGTCCATTTCACAGAATTGCTGAGGCTGGGGTTGCTAGTTCAAGGTTTTATTGGGAGCAGCAGGCTGGTAGGGAACCCTGCCCCTCCTCCCAGGACATGGCTGGTTACTCCCTGTAGCCAGCCCTAAAGTGAGAACTGCCCACTTTTCAAAAGCCAGGACAACACATACAGGTCTCCAGTGTTCTTTCTCCATTTGACCCAAAGACTAACTTCTTATTTATCTTTTTGCTATTGTTTTGAGACAAGTTCCTGTTTCCCAACCTGGACTGGCCAGGACCACCACACCCAGCCAAAGGCTGATCAATTGCAATGGGCACCTTACACATGAACTTGAAGTGCTCTACCCCAACCCCAGTCAGGATTAGATACTGGGCAGGACCTGGGGAGGCAGCAGCCGCTCATCCTGTTCAGGTTGGCACTGGGAATTCCTGCCTTTCATTCCTTCGGGAAGGTGCATCTTGAAGGTAAAAGTGGCCAGAAAGCAGGCGTGAGTTTTAGCGGTCACTCATTTTAATGTCCCCTCACCCCGCCGAGCTCTAAGGATCACAGGAGGCCACGGCAAAGGTCCAAGTGTCCCTGTGCCCTAAGGCCTGCCCATCATATGAGACAGGGTGTCCTGGTGCACAGGGGGGGCTGCTTCTGATCTGTCTGGAGCGCTGGCGAAGTCTGCTGGGGCAGAACCTGCCTCCAGTGAACACAGCAGAGGCAGAAGGAGGACTTCCTAGGAGAGGGAGGAGCACCAGTCTGCAGGTGGAGGACCTTGTTGCCAGAGACACTAAGTACCAGACAGGAGGCAGGGAAGCTATAGATGTGGCTTCTTGTCAAAGGGGCAGCTCAGGGCCCTTCATCTTTTCAATAAATATTCACCCAGTCCTACAGTGTCATTCATTCCTTAGGCACAAAGATGGACCAGAGATAGCCCTGGCCTTCCGAAACTCAGAATCTAGTGACTAATAACAATAAAAACAATTCTAATTGGATGGGCATTTTGTCGTGATTTCTCAAATAAGGATTCTGGCTACAGAGGCCAAGCGGTTTGCCCAGTGTCACACAGCCAACACATCTCACAGGCAGGATTCTCCTCCCAGGGGCCCTGTGTTTGTGGATGATATTTGTAGTGAGCTGAGGGAGGAGGACTTGAAGGGAAGGACTAGGGTAACGTCACATAGGAAGGATTTAGGCAAGACTAGGGGAGGCAGACTAGAGACAGGAAGTCAGCACAGGGCCTGTCACAACAGCCAGACAACCACCATGAAGGGGGGCTTGGCCTGGGACTGCTGCATGGGTTGTGTACTGCATCAGCTCTCAGGGTGGCCCAGGGTCCCACAGGCTGCAAGCCTAGCTCTTCCCTGCAGTTGTGTAGCCCAGGGGCTTTAGGAACAGACACACATGACCAGGAGTCTGGGGACAAGCCTTTCGGTCTCTAAGTAATCGCTGTCACCCAACCCCACGCTGTTATCACAAGTTTTGTTTCCTCCAGGGGAGGAAGGAGCTACTGAGACCCAGATGCATTGCACATCACGCCCTGAGCCCATTGGGTTTGCATTTCTACATCAAAGATTCTGACTGAAGGGGGTCCCAAGAGCCAATAAGGTGGGTCCCTAAAGCCATCCAAAGTCCTGAGGCACAGAGGCTCAGCAGACTTAGAGATGCCACCAAGACCTGAGTTTGACCCCAAGACCCACATGGTGAAAGGAGAAAACTCCTACAGTTTGTCCTCTGACGGCCATACGTGTATACACACACACACACACACACACACACACACACACACACACACACTCCCTTTCTGGAGTGTTTCTTATTCACTTCACAGTTTCCTGCTTCATAGCCAGACAAAGGTCTTCCAGTCAGGATCTCCGTCCAGGGGGCTTGGGGAGCGCTCTTCTCCCTTGTCACTTTCCCCAGGGGCTCCTGTGATGCGATGCTTAGGTTGTGGAACTAGGACAAGCTTTGCAAGTCCTTCAGAGCCCAGTTGTTCATTTCTCCCAGGCTGGGACAGAGGGTGAGGAGAGGCCTAGGATGCAGAGAAGCTGCAGGACAAGTGGAAAGGAGAAGACGACCCGGAGTCCTGGGTGCAGACAGGGTGAGTGACAATCCAGGCACTGAACACCAGATCTCTCAGACAAGTACCTTAGCTGTCAGTGTCTCGGCTTCCTCACAGTGCAGTGGGCACAACAGGCTGTACAGTGTAAGCAGAAGGGACGGGTGGTAGTCAGAGAACTTGGCTGTGGAAAGTGTGAGTACCTGGCTCACATGGCAAACATTCCAACAGCCCACCCTGCCCTGTGTTTGTCTCTTGCCAAGACCTGGCTTCCATGGGAAGGTACCCTATGCTGAGATGGAAACAGCAGGAAGTCAGGATGGAGAGAGATGGGAGACTGGAAGAGGAGGGAGGGAGAGAAAGCAGCTATAGTGCAAAATGTGTGGTTACCTAGTGAGGCCATTCAGCAAATGGACATTAGGTCCTGTACCTTCCAGGGGTACAGCCCTGAACAGTCAATCCATCTGGGTCTTCTGGGGGCTATGAGGTAACCCTTGCAACCTTTCATGGGGGAAATGGGAGGCAGTTGTCAGGAGGAGGGACTCACAGTGCTGATTTCCAGAAGCCAGGCCATGACGACTCGACTCGGGAGGCTGCAGGGTAAGGCCCTACAGTAGGATAGGGACCCTTCTGTTACTGGAGTTTGGGGATGGGCCAGCCCCACACTCTAGCAATACTCTCCTTTCAGTCCATAAACATGGAGCAGCCGGGCAGAACAGAGCTCCGGCAAAGCTGCTCCTGCCTCTGCAGAGGGGGCAAGCTCACCCCAGGGGACAGCAGCCATACTTCTAGCCTTCAAACTCATGCTTTCTTTCTTTTTTTTTTTAAGGTTTATTTATTTTATGTATATGAGTACACTGTTGGTGTCTTCAGACACACCAGAAGAGGGCATCAGATCCCATTACAGATGGCTGTGAGCCACCAGGTAGTTGCTGGGAATTGAACTCAGGACCTCTGGAAGCACAGTCAGTGATCTTTAACCTCTGAGCCATCTCTCCAGCCCACAAATTCATTCTCTCCCTGGAACTATTTGGGAGCAGGACAAGCCCACCCTCACTGCCAAAAGAAGTCAGCCTCGGGGACATGGTGTTCTGTGACCCTGCCGTCTACCCCACCTAGGGCCACCTCTATCCTATAAAAGCTGATGCTGGCTGGCAATATAGCTCGGCTGGTGAAATGCTTGCCTAGCATGTGTGAGGCTCTGGTACATGCCTACCCTAGATCTCAGGCCGGGGAGGTGGAGAGGACCCGTTTAAGACCAACCATGCTAGGGGGCTCTCTTCAGCGGCACACATACTAAAGTTGGGACAACACGGAGCAGATGAGCATGGCCCCTGTGCAAGGATAATACAAAAATTCAGTGTCCCATATTTTTAATGAATGTATATACCTTACAAAACAAAGTTCTAAAAGAAAACACTTGTCTATATAGCCAGTTCCAGGCCAGCCTGGCCCACTTGAGACCCAGCTTCCAAAACAAAAGGAAACCCAAAACCCCAAACCAAAATCCAGCTGGCCCTGGTAACGCTGGCAGACGCCAGTTGGGTCCAGTCTCATCCCTATGGCAACAGCCCCTCCCTTGATGAAGGCTTCCTGACTCGTTTTCCAACACAGTATCTCCTTCCTTCCTTAGACTTCATTGTGGATTTTTTCCCCTGACATCTGTAAAATTATTTACAATAAAAGACACATTCGGCATTGGACCAACAAGATAGAAATAACCTGCCAAGGCAAAGGAGGGCAACAGCCTCACCGACAGACAGCGAGTACGTTCACAGCCTCACCAGGGGAAGTTCCAGTTAGCTGGTGTGCGTCTCCTCATCTGACGGAGATTTCACTCCATGAGGAAAGACCGGGTGCAAAACCCGAAGAACTGAGCCAAGAGTATAGATGCTACAAGAGTCTAGCAGCCATTCCCGGGGACTTAGTTACCAAGTTCCCCCCTCAGGGCGCGTCCCATAGCCTGGTGGGAGTGGGGACAGAGAGGAGAGACAACAGAGCTTGGAGCAGGATATCAGGCAGAGATGGAAACTCTAAGGGCAGAGGCTCTACCTTGCTCCAGAGGCTGAGTGTCCCATGTCTCCTGCCGCTAAGCCCCTGCCTGTGTCATAACGGGCCCTGCAGGTAGGGAAGGGCAGCCACTTGCCATCAGCCCAATACTGGCAGTATGGATCCAACCTGCCATCTGTCCTAGAGTACTTTAGATTAAGAACTTCTTCTGGGACTGGAGAGATGGCTCAGAGGTTAAGAGCACTGACTGCTCTTCCAGAGGTCCTGAGTTCAATTCCCTGCAACCACATGGTGGCTCATAACAATCTGTAATGAGATCTGATGCCCTCTTCTGTCCTGCAGGTATACATGCAGACAAAAAGCTGTGTGGTGTATACATAGTGAATAAATATTAAAAAAAAAAAAAAAAAGAACTTCCTTTCTCCAGTTGGAGAGGTGGCTCAAAAGTCAAGAGCATTCGTTGCTCTTGTAGAGGACCAGGGTTCCGTTCCCAGTACCCACCTACATCACAACCGTTCCCAACTTCTAGGGGACCTGATGTCTTCTTTTGCCCTCCTTGGGCACTGCACACATGAGGTACAGGGCCATACATGTAAATGAAATAACAATACATTTAAAATTAAAATACGTAAACATAAACAAAAAAAGTAAAAGCAAAACAAATAAACAACCCCCACTTCCCAGCACAAAGCTAAAGCCAAACACCTCCCTCAGGAGAGTAAGGACTGCATGAGTAACTGGAATGTAGGGGGAGGCAAGACTCGGGTGAGCGAGGCCGCCCCTGCGAAGTCCTCAGAGCAGGACGGGCACTCAGCTTCCCTCACTGTTGGGCCAAGAGACTCAGTTCCGGTGGACATGGAGGTGTCTGTATGTACAAAGGGCCTAAGAGAGAGACTGAAGCAGGGACTGAGAGGATCAAAATACACCCCAAATATGCTACTTTGACAAAGGACTATTATTGTTTCTTTTTCCCTAGATAAAGAAGACTTGAACCAGGCCCTTCCGCTCATGCTTGGAATCCCAGCCTCAGGAGGCTGAGGGAGGAGGGCAGCTCTGAGTTCAAGCCTAGAAGCTAGGCTACAGGGAGACTTCATCTCAGAAAAGGGAGGGAGAAAAAAGTAAAAAATGAATCAAAAAAGAGGAGGTGGAAGAAGAGGAAGAGGAGGAAGGGGTGGAAGAGGAAGAAGAGAGGAAGAGGAAGAAGAGAGGAAGAAGAGGAAGAGGAGGAAGGAGGAAGGGGAAGAAGAGGAAGGGGAGGAAGGGGAAGGAAAAGAGGAGGAAGGGGAGGAAGGTGGAAGGGGAGGAAGGGGAGGGAGGAGGAAGAGGGAGGAAGGGAGGAAGGGGAGGGAAGAGGAGAAGAAGGGAGGAAGGGGGAAGGGGTGAGGAAGAGGAGGAAGGGGAGGAAGAGGAGGAAGAGGAGGAAGGGGAGGAAGAGGAGGAAGAGGAGGAAGGGGAGAGGAGGAAGAGGAGGAAGAGGAGGAAGAGGAGGAAGGGGAGGAAGGGGAGGAAGAGGAGGAAGGGGAGGAAGGGGAGGAAGGGGAGGAAGAGGTGGCAGGGGAGGCAGGGGAGGCGGAGGAGGCAGCGGAGGAACGGGAGGAAGGGGTGGAAGAGGAGGAAGGGGAGGAAGAGGAGGAAGAAGGGAGGAAGGAGGAAGAGGAGGAAGAAGGAAGGGAGGAAGGGGAGGAAGAGGAGGAGGAAGGGGAGGAGGGGGAGGAAGAGGGAGGAAGAAGGAGGGAGAAAGGGGAGGAAGGAAGGGGAAGGAGGGGGAGGAAGAGGGAGGAAGGGGAGGAGGAAGAAGAGGGAGAGGAGGAGGGAGAGGGGGAGGAGGAGGAAGAGGGAGGAAGGGGAGGAAGAGGAGAAGGGGAGGAAGAAGGAGGAAGGAGGAGGAGGAGGAAGAGGAGGAGAGGAAGAGGAGGAAGAGGAGGAAGAGGAGGAAGAGGAGGAAGAGGAGGAAGAGGAGGAAGAGGAGGAAGAGGTGGAAGAGGAGGAAGAGGAGGAAGGGGAGGAAGAGGAGGAAGGGGAGGAAGGGGAGGAAGAGGAGGAAGGGGGAAGAGGAGGAAGAGGGAGGAAGAAGGGGGTGGGAAGGGAAGGAAGGGGAGGAAGAGGAAGGAGGAAGAGGGAGGAAGAGGAAGGAGGAGGAAGAGGAGGAAGAGGGAGGAAGAAGGGAGGAAGAGGAGGGAGGGAAGAGGAGGAAGGGGGAGGAAGAGGAGGAAGGGGGAGGAAGGGAGAGGAAGGGGGAGGAAGAGGAGGGAAGAGGAGAGGAGGAAGAAGGGGAAGAGGGAAGAAAGAGGAGGAAGAGGAAGAGAGCAACCACAAGAATTTGTAAATTTGTGCCAGGAAGGGTGTCCCACAAGGATGTGGGTCTTCAGTCTCAGCTAAAAGGCAAGAGGACAAGACCTAGGACCAGGACTACAGTGGGAGAGAGAGAGAGAGAGAGAGAGAGAGAGAGAGAGAGAGAGAGAGAGAGAGAGAGAGGCAGCGTGTGTGTGTGTGGGGAGTAGAGGCAGAGACACACAGACACACAGAGATCAGAGAAGGGGAGCGGGAGGGGGAGGAGAGGAAAGGAGGGAGAAGGGAGGGAGGAGAGAGGAGAGATTTGTTAGTTTAATTTGGGGCTCTAGATAGAGGCCTGGGAGAGAAAAGATCACATTCTTTCTCCTCCACACAGATCAGTCCACACTGCCCAGTGTGAGGGGCTAGCCTGCTGGTAGAGGGCTTGCATTACCGTACCAGAGACCCTGGGTTCGGTCCCTAGCAAGCTCCTCACAAAAAGCCAGAGTTCTGCAGTATCACAGTATTCCAGCCACATTTGTCTTCCTGGTCAAGGCCCTGGCAGGGGTCAGGATGCGCTCAGGTGTCCACCTCCAAGGAGCCTTCCAAACATCTCTCCCCGGGACAGGTGGTCTCCACCCTGCAGGAAGGCCTATGGCTGAGTGTTCCAATTAGGTAGGCGCCGTTGATGACAGGGGTGGGAACGAGGGTGAGTGCAGGTCAGGGATGTGGGCTTGGCCACCGAGGAAGGTCAGCACCCCTGGGGCGAAAGATATCAGTGAACTAAGGCCTGTTTTACAACCTGCAATTCCAGCCTGTTCTAGGCGCTGTGCTGGGTGCTTTGCAGGCCTTCCTGGAGAACCACACCAGTTACCACTCCCAGTTCGCGTGGGAAAGTGGCACAGATGGAAGGTTGAGGTTTTGCTATCGGCCCAACCAGTACTGGACAGGATAAAGAGGTAAACCCAGATCCCCAGGCCACAACGCCTTGCTCTCAAGTTTGATTTTACAGTTTGGGGTGGGTGGGTGGAGACTTGGCTCAGTGGCTAAGAGCACTGGCTGCTCTTCCAGAGGACTGGGTTTGATTCCCAGCACCCACATGGCGGCTCGAAGCTGTCTGAGATTTCAAATGCCCTCTTCTGGCCTCTGTGGGCACTGCATACACGTGGTGCCCCGACGTGCAGGCAAAACACTCAGACACATAAAATAAAAATAAATAAATTGGCTGGGCAGAGTGGTTTGTCTCTTTAATCCCAATACTTCAGAGGAACTTACACAGGATCTCTGTGAGTTCAAGGCAGCCTGGTTCCAGTTCCAGGACAGCCGGGGTTACATACTAGAGAGACCCTGTCTCAAAACACTAACTAATAAATAAACAAATATAAACAATTCTTTAAAAAATTTTTTTACAAAAGAAAATCACAATTTGGAACCCAGTGTGGTAGCATATACCTGTAGTCTCGGCTACTTCAGAAGCTCAGGCAGGAGGATTGCTCAAGGCAGAGGACAACAGGGAGACTTCCCTCTCCAGTAAACAACTTGAATGCTTGCTTCCGCAGCACAAACACTAACACTGCAACAGTACACAGAGCCTTAACAGGGCCCCTGAGCAAGGATGACATGAAAATTTCTGAAGGAGTCCATATGAAAAACTAACAAACAAGCATGGGTTAACTGCCACCAAGGCCAGTCCAGTGGACTCCCATCTGTCTACTTCCTGAAATCAATAGTGTCAATCGGGTCACAGGCACCACCTTCCAATCGCTGGCACTGACAGGGCCTGGCTTAGGGCAGCTGCGACATGCCCCAGCTGTCCACTGAGACATAGAGACAAAGCCCATGAGACTCAGAGGTAGGAGCACCACGGTTCCTGGCAGAAAACCAGTCTTGTCTGCTGCTATTCGTGAAGACAGGAACCTGGTGGGCCTCACTGCAGGTGATCATGACAGCCAGGGTGGAAAGGACACTGTGGAAGGAAGAAGGGAAGAGACAAGGAGGGACTGCTCCAGTGGCATCTATGACATTTAAGGTGAGGCCAGGGAGAGCACGTCCAAGTCACAGAGGCACAGGTGAGACTTAGGCAGCAACGTGGCCACTGTCATTAGAGATACCAAAAAGGGCAGGGGATTCCTGTGGGGGATATAAAAGTAGAGAGCCTGGGTGTGGCTGGGCTTCCTGCTAGCAGGTTTTATGATTTCTTTCCCAAGTGTCTGTACATAGTGTAAGTTTTGAGGCCTTTGAGCTCCTAGTGCTCCTGGGTTTCTAGGTGGGGACCAGTTCTTCCCCAGCACAGGTGTGACCTTCCCGTCCGGGATTCAGCCAGCCAGTGCATCCCAGTAGCTTCTGTGAACCAGGTAGGGGCTGAGTACTGGAGACACACACTCTGGAGAGGTACCAGATGTGGACAAGTGGGACTGGAGAAACGGTGCACTGTGCTGGGCATGACCTGGGTACAGGCAGGGAAGGCTTCCTGGAAGAGGCAACACTGGTGCTGGTGCCTGATTAGGATAGAGGGACAGGGTAGGAGAATCGTCTGAATGTGCTGGCTTGTTTTTGTCAAGTTGACACAAACCTAGACATATCCCAAATGAGGGAATCTTAATTGAGAAAGTAATTCAGTCAGACTGGCCTGTAGAGAAGTCTGGGGGTATTGTTTTGATTAATTATTGATGTGGGAAGACCAGGTCTACTGGAGGTTATGCCATCTTTGGGTCCATGGTCCTGGGATGTATAAGAAAGCAGGCTGAGCACCAGGGAAGCAGCCTTCATTCTTCCATGGTTTCTGCCCAGTTCTGGCTCCGCGTTCCTGCGCGGAGTTCCTGCCCTGACTGACCTGAGAATAGTAAGATGAAATATGCCTTTTCCTCCCACTGTGGTCTTTATCACTACATTGGAGAGCAAATTATAGACAGCAAAGAAGACAAAAAAGGCCAGGATGGCTGGGAACCCGGAGAGGTGGCAGGGACCAGGGCAGAAGTTAGGGCAGAGGTAAAACCCCATAGGGTGTGGTGAGAAGTTAGGACTTTGTTCTAACAAGATTGTAACAGGGGCTCGAGGCCCTGTCATTAAAGAGCGTCAACTCTTCACTGGGACCCGCAGGGCCCACATGGGATTAACAGCAAGATAATTCCTGGCCTCTTGGCTTTCATTCTGTGTCTGTCTCCTTGGTCTTAAGAGAGCCCTAAACACTATGACACAAGGATGAGTGGCCCTTTCGTTATCTAATGTTTCCTGCCCACCCCCTTCATTGCTGAAGTCTCCAAGATAAAAGTAACAGGGAACTTTTACTTGTTTTCTTGTCCTCTTCCAGACCCCTAGAGTAGCGCCCAGAAGTCTCCAGCCATGCCCTAAATCTGGATTCCAGAAAAATCCTAGCAGATTGATCATCCATGATGAGACTGGCCCACCCCTCCAAGCCGGAGCACTGCTCCCACGAAGGAAACTGAAGTTGTTTCCCCGCTACGTACGCAGAAGCAGTCATCTCCTAGGAGCCCATCTGATCTCAGAGCAACAGTGGGGTGATCCCTGGAGCCACTCTCCCAGCAGGAGCTGAGATGATGACCAGCTGCCAGTCTGACTAGCACACCTCCTTCTCTCCCATCTTCCCCCATGTAAGGCTGCATCTCAGGGCAGCATCTGCAGAGGGGCGGAGGCACTAGCTCTCTGCTGTGCCCTGTATGGCTGCATTGAACCTTTCCAGCACAACTTTCTTGGTTGCTCTCCCAGGCAGGTGGAGGGGTCCTCGTTTGTAGGGAGTCGGGACTCTGGCCTAGGGCTCTGCTAAGAAGACTTAGCAGGGGAAGGTCTCCAGCAAGAGCATTCTGAAGAAGGATGGAAGGACAAGGAAAATTCTGGGGAACATGGTAAAGGGAAGAAGCTCCTTGCTCTGGAGACTGGCCAAGGCCTCTCCATCAGAGAGGTGAAAATTCCCACACTAATTAACGTTTGGTATGGAGTTGCTGGCATGCTGGCACTGTCCCGTTCAAACATGGACCATCCACGTTAACAGTAGTGACTCTGGTTTAAGGCCTGATGCTTACGATCTTAGCCAGGGCCACACTCCTCTCTGATGATATTTTCTGGGGATCTCAAGGCCATTAATTTTGCTTACAGAGGAGACATCCTACCTCCTTGTATCTCTGTGACCTTATCGAGTATAAGCCCACCAGGTACCCCTCAGGAGCCATCCTATGATCTCACTTGGGTTTCTAAGCAATCCTTTGAAGATAATAGTCTCGATTCTCACCAAAGACCTACCTATGACTAGATAAAGACTGTGAAGTAAGTCTCTCTCAGAGAGTCCCACAGCTGTGCTCTCCGGTGTGTCTGTCTTTATTTCTAAGCAACCCTGCCCTCTCTCTTAACCCTCATGGTTAAAATCTATATTAAAATGCTCTATAATAAAAAGATCAACTCTGCTTCATCCGGCTTACCCTGAAATTCGTGTTTATTTCAAAGTCACAAATTCCAGTTTGGCCTGAGGTGAGGCCCTTAAAAGATTAGGGGAGCTCCTCAGGCTGCGATGGGCAGAGTGGAGCTGAGTCTCCTGCTTCTGTGCCCCTTGACAGGTTTCAGGTCCTGATGTAAGGGCCTGGAACGAAATTCTGGCAGTTGTGTGGAAGGTTTGTCGTAGAAAGGCAAGAGAGTAGGATATGTGTTGGAAGGCGGCTTCAGATTCTGCACTGGTGGGGAGAAGGGCTCAGGTGATTGAAAACATATTCTAGAACAAACCCACAGGCCTCTGTGGCGTTCCCAAGGAGGAAGGGAGGACAGACAGGAGGGAGGGAGGAAGCAAGGGGGGGTCATTAATGCAGGTGACCTCGGAACAACTAGATGGGAGGTATAGTCTGGGGTGGAGGAGGGGAGTGGACGGAAGAACAGCACCAGGCTGGGACCTCCCTCAGGCACACGTCCGCTAAGGCACCATCCACCATGCCATAGGCCCTTGCATCGTGTCCTGCGCTACCTCAGAGAAGCCAACAGACACAGGGAGGTCCCTGTCAGGAGCCCTGCTTTAAGTTCTCTGTAAGCTACATTGAGGAGGAGGTAGGCCTTGCTAAGACATCATTCAGAAAACCTGGTACAAAGGAGTGTGGGGAAGGACTCAGGGACTAGTCTAGGCTGAGGCCGCTAAAAAGACATGACAGCTGCAAATACCGTGTGATTCTGGCTTAAGTCTGAGGTTGGGGAACTATGAAAGCAGTCTATATTAGATAACGTGTTACATCCTTCCTAAATTTCCTGCAAGTGACAAGACCGTTGTGCGTATGTGGGAGAAGGCCCTCGGGCTAAGAGACCACCAAGAATTTAAGAATCAAGGCCATTCAGGAGGATCACTGTTTCAAGGGTACCCTATTCTACATAGTGAATTTGGGGCTAACCTGAGCTACATGAGATGCAGCCTCAAACAGATAACAAAGTTTAGCGTCAAGTGTCATTATATTTGCAACTATTTTTTTTTTTTTTTTTTTTTTCCGGAGCTGGGGACCCAACCCAGGGCCTTGCTTCCTAGGCAAGCGCTCTACCACTGAGCTAAATCCCAACCCCTGTGCAACTATTTTTTATACTGCCCATCAAAAGAGGCAAACAAAATCCCCAGCAGTAAAAACATACAAGCAAGGGCTAGCGAGATGGTTTAGCGGTTAAGAGCACTAGCTGTGTATCCAAAGGACCCGGGTTCAATTCCTAGCACCCACATGGTAGCTCACAACTGTCTGTAACTCAAGTTTCAGTGACTCCAATACCTTCACACAGATATACATGAAGACAGAGACTAGTGCATATAAAATAAAAATAAAAAGTAAAACAAAAAATATGCAAACAGGGGGCTGGAGAGATGGCTCAGTGGTTAAGAGCACTGACTGCTCTTCCGGAAGTCCTGAGTTCCAATCCCAGCAACCACATGGTGACTCACAACCATCTGTAATGGGATCCGATGCCCTCTTCTGGTTTGTCTGAAGACAGCTACAGTGTATGTAATAAATAAATAAATATTTTAAAAATATGCAAACAAACCACAAGTGTGTACAGATGCACACACATGTATTTGTGCACGCGCACACACACACACACACACACACACACACACACGGTACAACATGCTAATTGCATTCATTTATTTATTAACAAATGAATAAATGCATTTGTTTTGCTCTTATCATTCTTCTAAAAGTTGAAAACATTTTAAGTTAAATAGTCAGCACACAGCCTCCCAGCAACTCCTAGTCCTGGTCCTAGAAGGCCAAGTCACGGCTCACTGCACTCCAGGAATGCTTACTTCCTTAGCTGAGACTCCATGAAGCTGTGTCTATAGTACTGTGAATGCTTTGGGCTGGGGTACAATCACAAGCTGTGGCCAGAAGCTATCAATCAAACCACAGAAAAATATAAAGACGGCAGGAACCCTTGTGAGCGCACGGCTGGGTCAGGCAGTGGCCATTTGCAAGGGATGATGGGTCTCTTCTTCCCTGTTCAGTCTTCTATACTCAGAGAAAGCATTGACAGGAACTGGCCAGAGTGCAGAGTGGTCAGTTCACTGTGGCTTCATGGAACTGCCCTGGTCAGAGGCACAGCCTGCATATGGGAACTCTTATAAGCTAACAGGTCATTCTAATGTGTCCCAGACCTTGAGGACACTGGTTCCAATAGTGAATTTGTGTTAGAATTAGTTACCTGGAGGTGAGAGAGAAAAAGGAAGGAAGGAAGGAAGGAAGGAAGGAAGGAAGGAAGAAAGAAGGAAGGAGAGAGACAGAGAGAAAGAAAGAAGATGGATGGATGGATGGATGGATGGATGGATGGATGGATGGATGGATGGATGGATGGATGGCTAATCAAATGCTAATCTCTACGGGGCAGGACTCTGTTGCCTGTGTTCTTCTCGACAGCTTCCTGATTCGACTGTGCAGCCGAGCCTGAGAACACGGGCTTAGCCTGTGGTGTTCTGAGAGCTAACCTCTTGCGTGTGTACATGCCTGTGTGATGTTTCCCACGTGTGTCAGAGATTCACTTAACTCACTGATGGGGGAGGGCACTAGAACGAGCAGGTTCACCGTAGAAAGTTCTGGCTAATGAAGTCAGAACTCTGCCAGGTTCTGAAGAGGTGGAACCTGTGTGTCCACTTCCTACTGCTCCATGGAGCCCTGCAATGTGGCTGCTTTATAAACATGTCCCTGCACCTGAGCACCAGGACGGGGCTGTCCTGGAGGGAGGCACCGCAGGCCAGCACAGCCCAGGCTTCCCAGGGGATGATTAGAGCAGGAGGTGAGGGGGCTGGATGGTGGGGTGTGGGCGTGGGGGTGGAGAAGCCCAGGCAGAGGAAGTGAACGAAAAGGGCCTCCTCAACACCTATACTGCTCTGCTCTGCCCTCAGGTGCAGAGTTCAACTGCTTCCTGAAGATATTCTTCCAGAAGCTCTGAGCCTTGTTTTCCTTTTTGGAGGGAGCACGCACAAGAGGAATGGATTAAGGGCGGATCCTCCTGAGCTATAAACTCTCCACTCACTGCCGCACCATGCACAGAGGGTGCCACCCTGAAGCTCCGAGTTCTGCAGAGTTACAGTACTGTCTTTTAGAAACGAAGTATTCTTTGAACTTAGAAGAGCCATTTGTCATAAGCGTCCTCAAGGATGCTTCCTTCCAGATGAAGGAATGGTGGTCTTTAGTGGGGGGCTCTGAAGTGTTCTCAGGCTGGGTACAGGATAGAAAGACCTGCTCTGACAAGATGGGCTTTGCAAAAATCTCTGAATGCGAGTGGAAGCCATTTGGGGTCTAAGATAAAGTCCTGGTCCTTACCAAACCCCATTTGTCTTGGACTGTGTGTGTTAGGGAGGGAATGTTGTATAAGCACAAGCTTGTAAGGGCTTCAGGATGACCTGGAGGAGTCAGCCTCCTCTTCCACCTCGTGGGTCCCGGTGGTAGAACTCAGGTAGTCTTGGTGGCAAGAACTCCTATCCACTGAGGTATCTCAATAGCCCAAGAGAGGGATTTAGTTTTCTTTTGTATGTAGAAGTGTTTGCTCTTATGTGCGCGTGCACACCACATACGCGCCTGGTACTTGCAGGGGTCAGAAGATGGTGCCAGGTCTCACAGACAGTTCTGATGTATAGTTTGTTTCCCAGCATCCATGCTGGGCAGCTCATAACTCTGTAACTCCAGCTCCAGGGAATTGAGTGCCCAGTTCTGGCCTCTGTGGGGATGTGCACAAACCCACATATAGACACACAAATAGAACACAAATAGGATCTTTTAAAAAGGATCTAAGGCAGTATTGATGAGCTTCTCAGAGAGGAAGTTGTGGGTGTATCAGGAGCTTTAACATTTGTATCCTTTAAATGAACAGTTTGCACTTATGGAGAGCTGGGTGACTCTTCCCTAAAAAAACATCGGCATATATTCCAGGATCTGCAGTCATTCAGACTCAGAGGCAGCCACCCTTGGCATCTATCGCTCTCCTTGGATCTTGCATCACAGTCGACTAACCACAGGTACAAAACAAAATGCTGGGGGTACAGCCCAGTGGGAAGGCCTGTGCTTAGCGTATTCTAAGCCCTAGGTTCAAGATGGTTCCCAGCACCAAACCCCAATAGCAAACAGACCAATGGTAAAGTAGAACACACTTTGCTTGCCCTTACTCCTAAACTGTGAGCAGGAGGAAGTGTTTGCATAGCATCTGCATCACTTCAGGCACACAAGGAACCTGGAGGTGACAGCAGGGGACCTGAGAGGATATGCACGGGCTATATGCAAATACCGTGCCATTTTATACCGGATGCTTGAGCACCCACAGGTTTCGGTGTCCTTACTGGTCCTGGAATCAAGCCTCCGCAGATACCAAGGGCGGGTTCCCATTCAAATCCACTGCCATTGTTTGAAAACAGCCATGAGGGCTGGGTGTGGTGCTACACTCAGGAGGCAGAGCTGGCTGATCTCTGGCCCACATAGCCAGGCTAGCCAAGGCTAAATAGATAGAGAGACCCTGCCTCAAAGTGGGTGGAGGGGCATTAATCGAAAGGACATGCTTGTATTCTAATAAAACTTTATCTATAAAAACTTCTTGCTAGGCTGAATTTGTCCATCAGTGCCTGCCTGTTTTCAGTCAAGTCTTTAATCTACCTGAGAAGAGGGACAGGGGTCCTTTTTTCTGTATTTGCTATCCAATTTTCTCAACGTCATGAAGCCAAGTGCCTATTCTCGTTCCACCTTTATCCGTGTCGTGTTTCTGGGCTCTCTGTTCTATCTCTCCAGATGTCTATTCTCATGGCAGGACCATGCTCTTTGGTGACCGTAGCTTTGTGGAGTATTTGGCTACTGTCTGGAGACAGACTGAAGCACAAGTATGACTATTGCATTGCTTTTCCTACTTCAGAAAATCATAGTAAAGTGTTTGTGTCAACAGTGCAGAACATTAAGCGATAATGTGCTGTTCTGGTGGAACAAGTGAGGGGACGCCTGGAGAAGGGAGACTGCAGTGGTTTGGTGACACCAAAGTTTGGGGATGGGGAGCAAACAGGACTTGTATATTATAATACAGTTTGGGTACAATCGGTAAAATATAATTGGTACAGTCTCCTTGACTTCTTACATTAAAAACAAAAATACAAAACTATTAAAAATCTATTTTTAAAAAATATGTATTTTGTTGTTTTATGTGTTTTGCCTATACGTATGCATGTGCAGCACGTGCATGCAGTGGCCACGGACGTCAGAAGAGGGCACTGGATCTCCTGGGACTGGAGTGAGAGACAGTTGTGAGCTGCCATGTGGGTGCTGGAGACCAAATAAGGGTCCTCTGGAAGAGCAGCCAGTGCTCTAACCACTGAGCCAGCTCTCCAGCCCTAAACATGTATTTTGAGCTGGATTGGTAGCTCATGTCTATACTACCAGGACTGGGAGATTGAGGCAGAAGGGAGACTGTTATTTCAAGGCCAGCCTGGGCTACATAGTGGATGCCAGGCCAGCCTGGGCTTCCTACTGAGTCCAAAAACAGGTAGAGCCAGAGTGAGACCATGTCTTAAAGCAACAGTAGCAACAAAAATCTATTTCAAAAATAAAATCTGCACATCTTTTGCTATGATGATTCCATTTCTGGATATCTAATCTTCTAGTTGCTTACAGAAACCCTGAGGACACAGGTGCTGTCTGCTGTGAAGGAGGAGAGCTCGACAGGGCCCTGCCACTCTGTCCTCACTGTCTCCCCCAGCACGATGGAACCTTCTGGAGAATAAGACTGAAGCAGTGTGGTCTATGCACCCAGGCCTCCAGGAAGCAGATCCTCCTCTAGGGTGGGGCCAAGGGGACCCGGAGAAAGAAATGCCTAGGGAAGTTTTAAAACACAAATACCAGACGGCCTGTGGCAGTCAGTGGGCAGAACAGACGGCCCAGAAGGAAGACAACGTGACAAGGCCAGATCCAGACAGAACACAGCCTTCCCGTAACGTAGGTAGACGGGCGCTGGAGAGATCGTCATCAATCAGGAGCGCTTGCTGTCCGAGCAGGAGGTCTGGAGTTCAGCTCACATCCTAGCACCCACGTAACAGACTGCACACGATCCCAGCCGCACAGGTAGTAGAGCCTGTGGGCACTGTATGTCCTCTTTGGTCTCCACCACACACACACACACACACACACACACACACACACACACACACGTTAATGCAATAAAACTAAACAAACTAGGGGAGGTTTGACGTCACCAGTTTTGGGGTATGAGATATGCAGGTGGGACCCGAGGTCACATTCCATCCCCTGGGAGGAGGGACACTTGCTGTGGCTGTGATGGGGGTTCCAGAGAGAGAACAGCGGGAAACGGGGAGGACATTGGATAGGCAGCAGCTGTGACAGGAGAGGGCTCTGGAGAGCACAGTGCGGGAGGCTGCAACGTATGCGGGTACTGCGGGGACCCTTTGACCTAGGCTCCTTTAGATGAATGGTAGCACAAGACTCTGACACTGGCAGCCACGTGGGAGGAGCAGGTCAGCGATGCTGCTTGGTTTGATGAGTTCCTATTAATCTGCCCACATAGGTGGATGACCAGAATCATAGTTAGGTTTTGCCTCGCTGCCTGCCAAGGGGTGACCACAGCCCCTGGCCAGCAGACTCTTGCTTTGATGCCTGTGGGCCATGACTTCACAGCTCTTTACAATATGGACTGAGAGCCACACAAAAGGGAGGCAGTAGGCAGCCCTTGGAACAGACGGGGTGGGTTTGGGGGTGTGGGTTGGGGGCTTGTCCTGGAGACACCATCCCTGGATACCTTCTGACATCCTTTCACCAGACCAACGTTTCCCGAACTGAGAAATATGGTCAGCAGCACATTTGGCAATATATAGTGACATTTTCCCCAACGGCTGTGTCAAACTCTGAGGACAAGGGTGTCCTCCACAGTCAGAATCTAGTGCTGCACAGGAATGGTTTAGTAAACACACAGAATGGACTTGCCAAGGTCAAAGACCCAGGGTGGTGCCCAGCATCAGGGCCTCCATGCGACCCGGAAGAGGAGCAGAGGTAGCCTATCCCACAGCCAACAGGAAAGCGTTTTACAGTCTCAAGGTGACTCCCATCTAGCCACGATGCTGCAAGTGATGTCCATACCCTGAAGGGTTCATCTCCCTCCCTGAGGGTGCTCAGATGACCCTGAAGGCTTCATCTCCCTCCCTGAGGGTGCTCGGCCGCTGCACTGACAGCTGCGTACCATTCTCTACCTCCCCAACCCACCTGTATTCCCTGGGGACACACTGGAAACCCACAAAGAACCAGGATATGGCTGGCTTCCTGGTCTCGGTCCCACACTGACCTCTAGGGGACAGCTGGAGCACAGCAAGGTGCTGGGTACCTGGTCCATAGCATGGGGCTCTGCCTCCAGCGGGCTTCCTCATAGTCTTTGATGAGCTGTGGGTTTGCCCCATCTGTTCCAGGAGCTGGAATCCCAATGAATTCTAATGATTCACTCTGCCTGGCTGGTTTGGGACACCCAGGAGCCCACAGGCAGGAACTGGCCCATGTCCCCCAAGCTGTCTGGCTAAGTAGAACAAACCAAGTCGCCTGCCCCGTCTATGAATACGTGGCCTCAGTGGGTGCTCTGGCTAGAGCGGTGTGGAGGGCGGAAAGGGTTTGTTTCCCTGGAAGAGGCTTAAAAACTCGGAGCCACAATCACAGTCACATTATACATCCCCGCGGGAAAGAGCCAGGTTGTTCTGACTGCTGACTCCCTGGAACCTCTGGGTTTTGGGAAAACAAAGCAACAAGACCACTGCTTATAAAGAATTCCTTCTTGAAGGTCAGGTCCCCCAAGCCTATTTCTCCTCTCTGCTAAATGCACCATCTTTTCTGTCAGTGGTTGAGACAGTACAAACGCCAAAGAAGCAGCCGGAGCCCATGGGAACATGTCTCTGCTCCTGTGTACCCCAGGGGTACCTGGCCTCAGCGCTTCTCTGGTCTCCCACTTCTCAGCGCACAGGCTCTGTGTCTGACTTTGAAAACGTCGGGCCTCAAGGGTGAAAGGGACGCAGAGACTCTGGTGACCGTGGATCCCTGATCTGTCCTCCCATTAAATCAGACCTAGATTGGCTGGGCGAGTCTTGCTTTATGGCCAAGGAAACAGGCTCTGAGGTGTTGAGGGGAACTTGCTGAGATTGCATGGCCAGTCAGTGGCCAAAGTGAGGTATGGACCCCATTTAAAAGGCTGGTACAGCCTACTAGCCTACTCTGCACCCTCCACAAAGGCTGGACCCCAAAAGAGTCCCGGTCACTCAGTGTCTACCCCACGCTGGGGATTCTCTGTCCCAGATGCATCCATGAACTGGGCACAGTGAGACGGTTCCAGAGCCCTTGGCACTGGCCTTACACATACCTTGGAGCCCGGTTATCCTGGTCTACCCCTAAGGGTTCTTATGTTGAGCACAATCTGGACACTGGACTGGAATCCTGGCCCCACGCCAGCTGGAGCTTTAGTCTCTGTCACCTTCAAACTGTTAGACAAAATGTACAGGTTTCCTTTGTGTGGGCCAGGCGTCGGCGCTAAGCAGACCGGACAGAAGGAGCCTTGCTCAGGACGGTGTTTTGTGCTACTAAGACTGAAACTAAACTGCTTTGTGCTTTCCCAGAAATCAGGAGGGTTTTAGCTGGCACAATAAGTAAGTCTCCTGCTACCTTAACCCTTTCAAAATAGCAGTTTAATGCTGGCCAATCGGCTTTTTGCCCCTGTTATTCAGTTTCCCCGTTCCTGTGATGGCAACATTATGTTTTAAGTTTAAATTACTGTGCTTAAGAGATCTGAGAAGCAAAAATGCCTCACCAGGAGGTGGTGCCTTTCATCAGGAGGTAGAGGCAGATGGATCTCTGTGAATTCGAGGCCAGCCTGGTCTACAGAGGGAGTTCCAGGATAGCCAGGGCTACACAGAGAAATACTGTCTCTAAAAACAAAACAACAAGCCTCTAACCTGAAAGGCCCACTTGCCCAAGAACAGATAACGCCCTGGAACGCTAGGGACTGATGTTCTGTAAGATAACAAACCGCATGTTTTCACTTCTGTAAACAAACCTGGTTGCCCCAACTACACAGGATGTGTGCTTGACATGGGTAGGTAGAGGAGGTACATTGGCAGGAAGTACGTCAGGATATATGACTGCCCCTGGTTGGACAAAGGCAGGAAGTATGTAGCCTCGTGAGTTTTGCCTTTATAAGCCCCAGGCTAATGTAGTTTGGGGCCATACTCTGAGCATGAGTCTCAGGTGTGGTCTCGGCCAGTGTTTGTTTTTTGGGTTTCTTTATTTATTATGTATACAGAGGTCTACCTGCATGTACGCCTGCAGGCCAGAAGAGGGCACCAGACCTTATTATAGATGATTATGGTCCCATGTGGTTGCTGGGAACTGAACTTGGGACCTCTTAGAGGAGCAGCCAGTGCTCTTAACCGCTGAGCCGATCTCCAGTCTTCTGGTCAGTATTTAATAAAGCCTGTTTTATTAACATTTATTCATGGTCAGATGGTGAATCTCTGAATGTCCCCAGATCCATCACAGTTCCCACCTTATAAAATCCACTGTTCTGTTCCTGCCCTAGACCTTGTGTTAGTCCTGTTGTCTTTGTGACAGAGGCCGAAGAAATCAATGAAGGCAGAGAGGGAGGCAGAGAGGGAGGCAGAGAGGAAGGGAGGAAGGAAAACTTATCTTGGCTCATGGCTTGAGTCTCACTGGGATTTATTGCTTGGAGCCTGAGGTAAGACAGAGTAACACCGTAGTAGAATGTGTGGTGGGAGTGGCGGACCTCAGGTGGGGGAGGCAGAGAGGTGGTGGAGATGTTGCTAGGGGGAACCTGATCTATCGACTTTTCCCTTTCTTTTTTTTTTTTTTCTTTTTTTTTTTTTAAGATTTATTTATTATATATGACTACACTGTGGCTGTCTTCAGACACACCAGAAGAGGGCATCGGATCCCATTACAGATGGTTGTGAGCCACCATGTGTTTGCTGGGAATTGAACTCAGGACCTCTGGAAGAGCAGCCAGTGCTCTTAACCGCTGAGCCATCTCTCCAGCCCCACTTTCCCCTTTTGTGTCCTTTTATTCCAGCTGACAGGAGGGTGGGGCCTGTATATCCAGAGCAGATCTCCTTTTAGTTAACCCTTTCTGAAAACACCCTCCTCCATGTACCGTGAATGGCCTTTCCCAGTCTTCTAGGACAGTGTTTCTCACCTGTGGGTCCTGACCCCTTTGGGGTCACATATCAGAGACCCTGCATATCAGATATTTACATTATGATTCATACCAGTAACAAAATTAAAGTTATAAAGTAGCAATAAAATAACCTCATGGTTGGGAGGTCACCACAACATGAGAAACTGTATTAAAGGGTCACAGCATTAGGAAGGTTGGAAAGCTCTGTTCTAGATGCTTCTGAATCTGATCAGGTTGGCAGGCTCAGTCATGAGAACCTAGATAAACAGTCTACCACCAGGCTACACGCAGTCCGCACAACCGCGATCTTTAACTGAATCAGTTACACTTTAGTCTCTTGATAATGCCTTAGCCTTCTTCAACACAGTCTGTTTGGCCACCCTCAGCATTATGGGACCCCTTATAGCTTCCTCCCCATGGTCCTCCCCACAGAAGCCCACTTTGGACACAAAAGTGTCCAAACAATCTGGTCAACATCTACTATGGCTCTAGGCGTCTACCATTTCTCAGGGAGGTGGCCTCAGGATGAGGAACCACCTGGAGCCACAGAGGTTTTGGAGCTGACTTGGGAGAGAAGCCAAATAAGTCCTCATCTGGCCAGAAGGTTCCCTGGAGACTGGAGACGGTGCGATTTAAACTGTCTCTGTAGTGCAAAGCTGTGCTTGCAAAAATAGTCCAATGCATTATAAATAGATCATTTGGTGATAATAGCAGAATGAATTAAGACACACACACACACACACACACACACACACACACAGAGAGAGAGAGAGAGAGAGAGAGAGAGAGAGAGAATTTATGTGGAGGCCAGTGTGTATAGAAGCCAGGAAACTAGAGAGGGACAAAAGGGGACAAGAGAGGCCTTAAGGAAAAGGCAGTAACTAGGGATAGAAAGGTTTACGTGGGTATGGGGAGCAGAAGGAGTGGGAGAGAAGACTAGAGGTCAACTAGAGGTCAACTAAAGCCAAGGATATACGACAATACAAAGTGAAATCGGTCTCTATGATGGCTGTTCTTGGTTGCCAGCTTGACACACGTGGGAAGAAGGGACATCCTTAGCTGAAGATTTGCCTCCATCGGATTGAACTGTGGGCACGACTGTAAGACATCTATTGATGGTAGAGGGCCCAGCCCAGGGCAGCTGGCCCGACACTGGCTTAACAGAAGCAGAGAGCACTCCAGCAAGCAGGGCACCCCCGTGGCCCTGGCTTCACTTCCTGCCTCCAGGCCACTGCTTTGAATGGCTGCTGGTACTTCCCTCCGCGATGGGTTGTGATCTCCCTAACGTGGTTCTAGTCATGGCATTTACCACATCAGCAGGAAGCAAAGAGGCACAGAGCTCTGGAGGCCTTGGTATTTCCCTATAGGAGGGGCGTTTATGCCTAACCACTTCCTGTTACCCATACCTGGGTTTATGACACTGAGATGACTTAGAGTGATACCCCTAGGGGCCCCATGATGGAGCTGGTCAGAGAAAGACCACAATGGGGACTCTCAGGCCCTCCAACTCCTCACTTCTAGATGGAAGAAGGGGCTGGAGACTGGGCTATGAAAACAAACTTTAAAATGAAAAAGTTTTAATTACATAGTGCGTGTGGGGTTGGGGTTGGGGATTTAGCTCAGTGGTAGAGCACTTGCCTAGCAAGCGCAAGGCCCTGGGTTGGTCCTCAGCTCCGAAAAAAAAAAACAAAAAAAAAAAAAAAAAAAAAAAAAAACATAGTGCGTGTGTGTGTGTGTGTGTGTGTGTGTGTGTGTGTGTGTGTGTGTGTACGTGTACACTAGACTTCCTAAGGGCTTCACTGTGCCCATTCTAAAGTGCTGTTTTCTTCTTTTCTTATTTTATTTTGAAACAGAGTCTTGCTATGTAGTGTAGGCTGGTCTCAAACCCGTGGCAATCCCCCTGCCTCAGCTTCCTGAGGATTAGGATTAGAGGCAGGTGCCACCTTACCCAGCAATTCTGTAGTTGTTTTTTGACTTTGATGCCAGAAGACCATTAGTGGAAGGCCCAGACCTTCTAAAGTTGAGCCCAGGCGCCGATGCAGAGGGTGGCCTCATGCAGCAGGCACTGAGGCAGCAGCCACTCTTACCTGCTCCACACAGTCTGGGATGTCTGGAGAACATGGCAGGGTCCCTGCGCTCTCCACCGACAGCACGTCCTTCAGCAGCTCCTCGCACCCTGTGGACAGACAGACAGTGGTGAGCCTCAGTTCACAAGGCTGTTCTTCTGACTAATGGGCCTTGAAGGGAAGAACTGGAAGAGCAGACGGCCACAGCTCGGAACACAATGGCAGGGGAGGAGAGGCCTAGCTGCATGGGCCTGGTTCAGGGCACCACACGAGGCATTTGAAAGGCATTTGATGAGAGGAACTTCTTCTAAGGGACAAACCCCAGCAGGGACAAAGAGAGGAGACACTCACATATCCAGAAGCAGGCTGAGTGCAGGGGAGCACCGAGCTAGAAAGTACTTCCCTCTGTGCACAGGGGCCACCCACAAAGTTCCCTAACAACCCCCAAGTCCTGGAAAGGGCCACCCTAAGGAAGTCAGGAGGCTCCTACCCTGGCTCAGCACAGGCACAGGGCAAGTGTGGTCCAGAGAATCAAACAAATCCCTTCAGAAAATCTTAGGGGTTTCTGGGCTTTCTCAGCTTCCCCAGTGAACTTCTGTTTCCCTCACATTTCTGCTTCAGGATTCTTGCTTCCTTCCTACTTCTGGGACCCCCAGGATCTTGCAGAGGTGAGCTCTCCCAGACCTGACCACAGAAGGGAGAACCTGGCTTCTTTCACAGGTGACAGGATCCCTCTGGAAGTAGCTCATGCTCTCCCAGCCTCCAGTGCCAGCGCAGTGGGGAGGCTCAGAAGTCCTGGCTGTCTCCCTAAGCCATTTTCTCAGGGGCTTGGGGGAGCTAGACGGAAAAGTTGAGTATTCCATGAGTTCTCAAAACTGCCTTTGGAATTTTGGAAGAAAAAAAGAGAGGATTGGGGAAGAAAGGAAGGAATTCGGAAGGGCTTAGAGAAGAGAGGGCAAGTAATAAATAAGCCCTAAGAGGAGAGAGACATGGCAGCCAGCTCTCTCCAGCTGTGGCCAGAACTAGATTGGTTTGACTCCTCCCCCTTTGCTGGCAATGGATCCCAGAGCTTTGCACTGGTTAGGTAAGCTCTCTATCACGGACTGAGCCAGTACCCCCAGCCCCATACCAGGGCCCCACACTAGAGTGGGAAGTCCTGGGAAACTCCTCCGAAGCACAGCCGTCCTAGCAGGAGACAGCAAGAGACAAACACAGAAAAGAGCAGTTTTACAGAGGGGCAGATATGAGAAGGGCAGAAAGGCAGCCCTGCCCTGGTGGGGGGATCCTGTAGTAGAGGTTCAGAGAGAGCCATGCCCTAGACCTTTCTCCTTAACCCACATGGGTCACTAACTCAACCCACATGGGTCACTAGGAACAGAGCCCATTTCTGGAACCCACCCTAGGCTCTGGGACCCCTGTGTGCTCACCCCCTAGCTGGACAGGATTTCCCTAGCTGGACAGGATTTCCAAAAGGACCTCACCTTTCATGGCGAATACTCCACGGCAAAAATCCTTGAAGTTGATTCTCCCCAGGTCATTGGGATCCAAACACTTCACAAGTTTTTCCACCTTTGGGGAGGAAAGAAAACATGCATGAAGAACCCTGGATACCCCAAGAGCCCCAGGGCACCAGGGCAGAAGGTGGAACGGAGGCTGGTGGGTCTCGCCAACTAAGTCAAAAGGACACCAATGTTCCCAACTTGGTCTTTCCCTCTAGGATCAAGTTATTCTCTCTAAAACTCAAGTGAGAAAAAGTAAAGAGGCCTCAACGGTGCAGGGTGTGGTCCCACAGCTCCTCCAAACCCTGTCCCAAAGACAGCACACTGAAAGCCACACTCACCTAGGTTCACTGTTTGTCTAATTTGTAGACAGGGTCTGGCTATGTAGCCCAGGCTGGCTTAAAGCTCTGAATTCTCCTGCCTCAGCCTTTTGAATGCTGGGATCACAGGCATGCACCACCATGCCTGGACAAGAACTCTTGTTGTTTGTTTTGTTTATCTGTGGAAGCAGCTTTTATGTGTCCCAGGTTGGCTTCAAAGTTGCTAAGTAGCCAAGGACAGCCTTGAACTTCAGAGCCGTCTGCCTCCACCTCGGGAATGCCGGGATTACAAGCCTGTTTATGCAATGCTGAGGACTGAACCCACGGCCTTGTCCAGGCATATTACTAAGGCGCTATGTCCCTAGTCTATGTATTTTTAGCTTCCAAATTAGCTTGTACCTTATAGCAGTCCTCCACAACACTCATTCATTAATTTACTCATTCACTCACTCACTCACTGATTCAACAACTGACCACTGTGCACCTCCTACTTGCCTAGTGTTGATGGTGGTAACTGGTTAGTTACACATGGTCATGTGCACACACATGCATAGTCACACATATCTACACATCCATACTCACGCACCTCCTCAGGTAACTTTCCCCCCAAGTCATCGCCATCTGTGGAAAACGTCATCTATAGTAGAGAGACTGTGTTTGGATGATACAGCTGCTTTGGGGTTACCCAGGTTCTGTACATAAGCCCGATAAACTCAATGGCTTCCCACGAGTTGGACTTCAGTGGAATCATACTTTGGTTTGCCCTACATGGTAGGGGGCAAGTGCTTGTGTATATCTTCCTTGGGGAAAGATTCAGAAAACAAGGACAATTCCCTCAGGCTGGGCTGCAGCTGATGGTGTGAGGGCATGCTGGGAACACAGACCCACATGCAGGATGGAGTCTGTCACTGCTGTGGCTGTTGGCGTCATCACAGGAGGGTCTGCCCTCACTCCCAACTGCTTGTCACGTGTGCCACAGCACAGGCAGGTGGGAAGACTCATCTGCTCTCACACTGTTTTCCCTGCACATCCACAGGGTACTTGTCCAGCATGGTGGTTGCAGCAGGCACCTAATCCCTGGTCACTGCAGCAGCCCAGCATCAGGGGCTGGGCTTGGTGGGCTTCAGTGAACACAGCTTCTATCACAGCCACTCTCCACTCCTGTGCATGGTGGCTGTGTGTACCTCTTTCCAGTTTTCCTACTCTGCTGGATCTGAGGGATAACCCAGGAGTTATGCAATGTCTTAGGATGTTTCTGCACCTGGTGCCTAATAGAACATCCCTCGGATTCAGATATAGCAGAAGTTCAGAGGGACCCGTCGTGCTGTGCACTGTCCAAAGCTGAGGAAGCCCCAGCCCTTTTCCTCAGCCTCCATGAAGTGGTAGAACATGTCAGGTAACAGGGAAGAGGCTTTTTGCCAGCTAAGGCCTGGCCAGAGCATCCCTAACACTGCAACTGTCAGCCCTGCTCCCATCTCCACTACCAAGGAAGCTGCTGACACAACCAGGCAATGATGTGACTTCTGAGAATAGTACTGCCCAGGTGCCACCTGCAGGCTGTTGGGGACTCACCCAGTTGGCCATCCTCAACTCCTCTCCTTCTGTCCCCTCCCATTACGGAGAGCTTGGGACACTCTGACCCCTACCCTCCCAGCCTCTAGGACCCCTACAGCCATTTCCAAGGTCAGGGCCTATGCCTTAATTATTTTGCAGACAAGTCCAAGGCATCTACTCCAGAGTGTCAAGTGCCTAAAGAGAAGCTCCAGCCTTACACACTCTGGGGGACAGCAGGGTTCTGTAATTTACCTCCAAGCCCTAATGCCTAGGGCCTGGGGACATCGCTGGGGCAGACTGTCCATCCTCTGCTTCCAGCAAAAGCTAGTACAGAGGTAGGTGTTGGGGGGTGTCTGAAGCAGACAGACAGACAGACAGACAGACAGACAGAGAGATGTGAGCCTGTAAGGACCTCCACACAGTCCACAGAGATGTGATCCAGGCCGCAGTTAGGAGTTCACAACTACAATGACTCCCTTCTCGTCAGCTAATCCCACAGAGCTCAGGAAGGTGGTGGTCCCAGGGGATTGGCTATGGTAAGACAGCTTTGTGGAAACTATGTAATTAGTAAATTCTTATGTCACATACAATTAACACCCATAAAGACCATAGCAGTGCTTGCAATGGCTTATCTGTCTGTCTGTCTGTCTGTCATCTATCTATCTATCTATCTATCTATCTATCTATCTATCTATCTATTCATTTATTTAATTTTTGTTTTGTTTTGTTCTTTGAGGCAGGGTTTCTCCATGTAGCTTTGGCTGTCCTGGAACTAGCCCTGTAGAGCAGGCTGTCCTCGAACTCAGAGATCCACTTGCCTCTGTGTGTGCCACCACCGCCTGACAGTGGCTTTTTTTTTTTTTAAAGATTTATGTATTTATTATATATAGGTACACTGTAGCTGTCCTCAGACACACCAGAAGAGGGCATCAGATCTCATTACAGATGGTTGTGAGCCACCATGTGGTTGCTGGGAATTGAACTCAGGACCTCTGGAAGAACAGTCAGTGCTCTTAACCACCGAGCCATCTCTCCAGCCCGACAGTTGCTTTTTAAATGAGGCTTTAGCAGTATTTTGTAGAAATGGGTGACAAAATCCTTGCAAGGCCCATCAGAGTTCATTTTGAGTTATTTAAACAGCAGCTGCTGTAACAGTCCCATGTTACATTTGAGGACACTAAGGCTCAGGGAAATTAAGCCATTTAGGCAGTCACCAGCAGTGGCAGCAACTGAGCAGGGTCTTCCTAACTCTAGAGTGCCAGCGGCAGCTACCTCCTGCTTCCCTGCCCTCTGCAAGTGTGTGGTCTCTACTGGGCCACCTATGTGCATGGAATAGCAATCAAATCCCTCACACCCCATGTGGGAAGACATATCTAGGCTGGGGTGTCACTCTGTGAGCGTGTGTAAGCCCCGGCCTCTCTCCTTAACATGGCCAAAGAAATATAAAGATTCTGGAGGATTGTGTTTGAAGTCAGCCTAGGCTACAAGAGAAATACCGTCTCAGAGAACGAGCAGGCAAAACCAGAACACACAGGGAAGGGAACAGCCGGATCTGGGGCTGTGTCTGCTGAGTCCCAGGAAGGGGCAGGGGCTCTCTCACACCAGGGAGTACAGCAGGTAGCACTGAGAGCCAGCACAGATGGCGGTCGGTCGGTCGGTCGGTCAGCAGTCCCCACAGTCCCAGCAGCCCCGGGCTCCTCTGGCTCCCGTGAGAGGAGAAAGGGAGCTCCGAGGCGAGGCGGGCAGGGATGAGAGGAACAGCTGAAGCCTGCACAGCTGGACTTGCCACACAGCTCGCTGCCAGAGGAACTGGTGGTTCTGCTGGCAGAGGAGTGCTGATCTTTCATTACCGGGCTTCCCCTTCTATTTCTGTTGCTTCTCTTCAGGCTGGTTTCTCCATTAATCCCCCAGAGTCACATCTCCCTGACAGAAGGATGCCGTGATGCTGTGAGCCAAGCTGAGGTCAGCTTACCGGTAAGATCTCCCCTTGCCCAGCTGCCTCCCATACCACCCCCCCATGCAGGCCTGGCAAGCCAGTGAAGGCCAAGCAGCCCTTTGCCCACTGAGGTCTCAGCTGCCTCTGGCTTCCGGCACTTAGCCCTTCCTACCAGGAACCAAACTGAGTGAAGAGCAACTGCCTTTATGCCAGGCTCTGTTCAACCTCAACACAGACAGGTTTACTCCAGCTTCACAGGCTCCTGGATCCTGAACTCCCATTTTACAGATGAGGACATACACAAGGCTCAGGGGTTTAGGGTTAAGGTCACACAACCACGAGGAGGCAGCTAAGTTCAGGCAACCCCCAGTAATTATTGCTACTGAAATAATTTTGATCACTTATAAGTTCCAGAACTTGCTCTGACCAGAGCGGGGAGGGAGCTAAGAAATTTTGACCAGAAAAACTAGCACCAGTACAAGAAACCCTTGCTTAAGAATTGGAATATTAAAGGAAAGAACTGAACTGCTAAAAGAAAGGTGGGCAGCTAGCATCCTCCGGGCTGTAGACTTCAGACCTGTTGTTAAGATGCCAATATTAAAGTTCTGGGAAGAAGGGCGTGGTGGCATGTGCCTCCAGCGGAATGGTCACTAGTTCCAGCCAGCCTCGTCCACACAGGGAGACACCTGGCTCTGGGTGAGCTGCACAAGGACCCCACATCCTGTCTCTCCCACAGACCATAGCTGAGCACCTGAGTGGAGAATCTAAAGAGACAAGACTCCACAAGGTGAACGAAGGGAAAACAAAGACTTGAGTTTGACGGATTATCTTTACCCTCCTTTCCTACCTCCTGTGCATCAGATGGGAAGAGAGGGGCTCAAAAAGAAACCCTTCCTGATGCAAAGCTGGGGAGGGGTCCCATCTGAGTCAAAAACAAGGAAAATGCCCTAGGTGTTTCTCTCCCTTTTCCTTTTCGTGTGTGTGTGTGTGTGTGTGTGTGTGTGTGTGTGTGTGCGCACGCGCGCCTGTGGGTCTTCCATGGGCATTGAGAATGCAGATGGTTCACACACTGCACACAAGCAAAATACCCATACACATACAATAAAAATAAATAGGGCTAGAGAGATGGCTCTGCAGTTAAGAGTGCTGGCTGGGGGTTGGGGATTTAGCTCAGTGGTGAGAGTGTTTGCCTAGCAGCGCAAGGCCCTGGGTTCAGTCCCCAGCTCCAAAAAAAAAAAAAAAAAAAAAAAAAAAAAAAAAGAGTGCTGGCTGCTCTATCAGATGACCTAGGTTCAATTCCCAGCACCCATACCACGGCTCATCCATCTGTATTTCCAGTTCCAGGGGATCTAACTTTGCCTTCTGGCCTCCACAAACACCAGGCAAGTGGTATACATACATATATGCAGGCGAAGTTTTTTACACGTAAAATTAAATTTTATGTGTAGTTTTGCCAAATGTAAAAATTATGTGTATACACATAAAAAAAATTTTTTTAAAAAAATTAAGGGCTAGAGCTGGCTCAGCCAGCGCTACTGATCCCGGTGGTTCTGTCCTCAGAGCACTTTAGGACCAGCAAAGTGGGCAGAAGGGAGGCCTGAAGCTCAGGACATGAGGAGTCAGGTACAGATCGTGGATGGGGGCAGCAGAGGTCCCTGGAGCAGGTCAGGTTGCTGGGAGCTGGAGAGGGAGGTAGGTCTAGCAAATGGCAAAGGGAGCAGGGGAGAGAGGGACTCTGGCCAAGACTGGGGGTCTGGGGGAGTTGAAGAAAAGTCAGAGGGATGCCCCTGAACTCTGAGGCCCAGAGGTTTAGGGTATAACTGCAATGGGACACTCTGGGTTAGATCCCTTGCAGGAACTGGATCTGGTGAAACCCTTGTCAGATCGGTACCAGGAAGGTCACGGTTACCCAGGGTCTGCGGACAGCAGGCTGCCCGGTTAGCAGGCTGGCTTCAGTGCTTTATCATGACCTACTAGGTCAGGAACCCCCAGACCTCTTCCCCTGAGTCTTCTCAAGGCTTAGAGGAGTGGTTCTCAACCTGTGGGCTGAGACCCCTCTGCTGAACCTCTGTCTCCAACGCTATTTACATTATGATTCATAATGGTAGCAAAATCAGTTATGAAGTTGTAACAAAATAATTTTATGGTTGGGGGTCACCACATCGTGAGGTATTAAAGGGTTGCAGCATTAGGAAGGTTGAGAACCACTGGTCTAGAGAAACGGAGGATCTCTGGTCCTTCCGTCTGCCCACCCTCCTGTCACCCTACATTAGAGGAGGCAGAGGTGGGAGCACCTTCCCATCCAGGCTCTGCTCTCTTTGCAGGCGAGTCTTTCCCTCTGCTGCCCACCCAGAGGGCCAAAGGCCTCAGCTGCTGTTTATCCACTTTCCCGGGCACACAATGAGGCCAGTGTTCTGGAGTCCAGGAGACAAAGGGTGCAGGCAGCCACTGACCTCTCATTAATTCTCAGGGAGGGAGGGGAGGAGAGGTGGGCAAGAGTTCCCACAGAGCCAGGTGCAGACAGAGAGGGAGGAGTTTCCACAGAGAGCCCTGCCAGTCCCTACACCCCAGGCCAGGCTGAGGAATTCCAGTCTGATGTCAGTTCCTAGTCACCACTCCCAAAGCCCGCACTCCATGGGGTGCTCGGGGCGTTGTAGCCTGTGTCTACACTGGAGTCTGTGTAGTCACATTACCCCTCGAAGACCGTTCTCCACACATCTACAGTGCTGACTCTCAGGGCTTTGGTGGGATCATCTAGGATAAAGATGCCTAAAGAGAGCTGCAGGGAACGAGTCCTGGCAGGAATGGGCAGCCGTGCGACCTTTGCAGCTCCACCATCAATCTACTTGATCAGGAGTCTTGGAGAACTCCTCTCTTTATGCCTCAGTTTCCCTTTTTGGAAAACGAGAGTGCCGAGTAACACTAATACCGGCCTTGAGAGTCTGTATGGTTGGGATGTCTCTCCAGGGCTGTTAGGGGTACACATGAGGTTAGGGAAGGGACAAAACCCAGAGTAACAGGGAACGAAGGGAATGAAGAGAAGCCAGTGTGTCCTTCCAAGGCAGCAGCACAGGGCCCTGTGGGGGACTCAACCAATGCCCGCAAACAATGGCAAGAACTGAAGCAGACCCTGATGGCTGCTTCCCTCTCCTTCCAGCAGGGCAGCCTTCGTCTGACCAGAATACCTCAGTCGGGGCCAGGAGAACAGACTGAGCGAAACCTGAGCTTGGCTGAGGCAAATGTCTGTTAAACCTCTGTTCAATGAGATGAGACAGGAAGAGAACCCTGCAGGAGTTCTGATGGGAGAGGGGTGAACCAGTCACAGAAGGTCTCCTGGAGAGGACGCATCATGCTCTACACTGGGGAAGATCTAGGGAAGGAGGCATCTGACTGCATGATGCTTCCAAGCCACTGCCCTTGGGCTGCTTTGCTTTCTCCATATACAATACACACACACGCGCACACACACACACACACACACACACACACACACACACGCCTGCACGCCTGCACGCCTTCATTTTTCTCAGCATTTGAACCATATCCTTGATGAGGAACTGTCCTTGGACCGGTAAGAGCACCTAATGCAGACTCATGAACCTGAGCCTGGATCCTAGCAACCGTGTTGTAAAAAGCTGGGTATGGCTTGCACGAGCACCCCCGGTGCTGTTGGGAGTGCACTCGGGTTTGCTGGCAACCAGTGTAGCTCTAGGTTCAGAGGCCCTGAAGAGAGAGCGGGCATCTACCTGGCATCCTGCTCTGGCCGCCCTGTATAAGCACAGGAGCTGGGGCCTGCACAGCCGTGTGTGCGCAACACCCCTCCCCCTTCCAGGACCTGTGGGTGGAAAAGATGGGGATGGAGGGAAATTTCAAGAGTTAAGGAGCTTCCCGAGTGGTAGAGAAGGTACTGGGACTGGAACGCCTCTGGTTAGGGTCAGGTATCAAGAAAGGAGACCTGTCACCATGGCCTATGCCACCCCTGTCCTGGGTAGTGTAGTCTCAGCTGAGCTGTGGCTGGAGCCCTTTGGAGACTCCAGCATGTCCAGGTGTCACCAGCAGCCCCTCAATCCGGCCGAGCTGCTACAGTGGAGAGTCCCTCTGGCCACCCACGAGGTCTTTGTTTAGTATCTGAATAGTAATGAAAATGACAGGGGTGTGGGTGGCCCCTGAAGTTGGCTGTCCTCTGTCCCCGCCTTCAGCAAACACTTATTTCTTCAGCCCCAAGGGGAGAATGACAAGTTCCCAGGAAGCTCTCAGGGAAAGGACAGATGTCCATTGTGAGTAAAATAAAAATAGCCACGGGAGAAGCATAAAAGCACGCAGGTGACTGACTGATCACACACCCACACGTCTGGGCCGAAGGTCACTCCAGGTCTCTGTGGTAGTCAGAGCTGGACTGGAATCCCCCCTCTTCCGTTCACCAGTGGTGTGAGCAAAGGCCAATGACTCAGCCTCTGAATTCCACCTCATTATCTGCTGGGATTTAGAAACACGCAGGCTCTAGAGAAGTAGCACTGTCCCAGCTCATGGAGCTGCTCTCCACAGAGGTGTCTCCATGCGCTGGCCAACTGGTGGCTAATCCTTCCGCTTCCTCTCACAAGAGTTTTTAATCCGCCCAATTTAAAAACGGAATTGGATCATTTAAGAACCCCAGCAGGGTGGTGAGGACAGTGAAGCCTTTTAGTTCTTAAAAAGGGGAAGGCTCACAGTATTTTGGGGGTAGATAAGACAGAAGCGGCCACAAGGTCACCTCCTAGATGTTTAAGGGAAGCAGAGCCCAGAGGGCTGGGAAGTCACCTGGGGGCAGCCAACGGAGGTGGCTGGGCTGGACCTAACGGATGGACACAGCAAACATGCAGCTATGGGGAATCCAGGGGAAGCAGAGAAAAGGTGGGGGGAGAACCAGAAGACATGGGAGGGGTGGACGAGAGCTCAGGAGGGGCTGCAGTCGCACCAGCTGGGTGGGGGCCCAGCACCTGCTTTGGCGGCTGGAGGACATGGAGCATGGTCGGGAAGACACTATTCCCTCTGCCGGGGGTGAGGGTAGTGATTAGCAGGGGCCCAAGGAGCCAGGTTTGTACTTAGGAAGGTGCTGGAAGGTATGGAGGTAGGGGGAAGGGAGAGAAGGCAGGGAGACCATAATGAGGCGAGTACAGTCCAGAAGAGAAGCCAAGGCCATGTGGGGATGAAGAGAAGGACACTTACTTCGCTTGGTGTGACAGACACAAGGAGGCCAGGTTGACTCCTAGGGGTCATTTCCTGAATCTCCACAGACAAGGAGATGATGACCTGGGGCATCAGGCAGGTTTTGGTCGGCCAGGGTAGCATGTCTGCCTGACCACAAATCCAGGTCCCCTGGACCCTCAGGCAGGAGACCTCTGCTTCCATTGTCTCACTAATGACCCTGACCTGTCTGCAAGGGCAGCAATGGCAGAAGAGGGAACTTGTCTCCACCCAGAGGACAGGGGTGGCTCTGGCTGAAGGTGACAAGGTGACTGGGCTCAAGGAAGATCATAAACACAGCATCTTCTCTCAGTCACTCACCAGCACCAGCCCCAGGTATGCTGAGGTGCACAGGGTGCTGGCAGATGGGTTCGAGGCCCGGGGTGGATGAGAGCTCAAAGGCACGGCCACCACTGCCCTGTTCTCTCTGTGGGGAGGGAAGACGTGGAGAGCCCCACTCTGAGCTGCTGACAGGACAGAGACTAGGAGAGTCTCAACCTCTCGGTTGGGTGGAGGTGCCCACTCCGCAAGGCTGGGCCCTGAGATTGCTTTTCTGCCTTTTCATTTTGATTTGGGGGGCAGGGTCTCTGGTAGCCCAGGTAGGCCTTGAACTCTTCATCTTGTGTCTACCTGTGGCGTGTTGGGATTAGAGCTGTACAACACGTATGTCTGGTTCCATGCAGTGCAGGGGATCAAAGCTTAGTGCTTGCTAGACAGACATTCTACCCACTGAGCTACGTCCCCCAGCCCTCTTGAGCCTGACTTTCTAACTGCTCCTAGCACATGCCAATCCCAGCCATCCTTTGACTAGCAAAGTTCTAGTTGACATCGATGGCCCAGTCCTGAATTCTGAAGCCAGGTCCAATCTATGCACATTACTTGCTTGGGTTTTTGATGTGCTAGGAAGGTTAAGAGGTAATGAGGACAAGGCTGGGCACAGCTCTCGGAACCGTTTCCTGGCCGTGGGCCAGGGAGCTCACCCTGCAAGGGGAAGGACACCTGTGCTTCCACAAGGGAGGCCACACCATGGCCGAGTGGTCCCTGGTGTCCTCCAGCCCAGTGTTGGGGTCTCTGTGGACACTGATGATTCTTGGAGCGGCTGGAGGGGCACTGCTCATCCTAGGGCTTTGCTGGAGTTTCTCCCACCCTCGAGTGAAATGCCTTCCTCTCTCCCTCAGAAGCTGCAATTGGGCTGAAGGCTTCACAAACTCTGGGGAATTACGTTTTAGCTTCTGAGGCAAAACAAATTATGGCAGCTCCAGCCGAAAGTCCCGGTGCTGCTCCTTCACATGATGAAGGAAAGGCTACAGGTCCGGGAGCCCACCAGGGAGTTTCTTGGTGAGTAACACAGTCTCACCAAGACACAAACGAACTGCAGTCCCCTTGAGTCTGGGGTTTTCTCCTGCGAAATGGGCAGGTGGCAAAGGTCAACTCAAACTGTTACCATGGAGACCAAGGAGAATTTCAGACTTGAAAGTCATGGTTTTGAGCAGGGGCTTATTAAGGATCCTGTGGGAATCAGGCAGGCCCCTAGGAAGGCTATTGGGGGAACGAAGATGCCCTGTCTGCCAGAAGGTTTCTGTTCTCCTGAAACCCCACAGGGGTCCTAAGTAGAACCTCTCTGCCTACAGGCCAGGCAGAGGACCTGCCCCCACCAGCCCATGACCTGGTGGGCTTGTCTTAGATACTTTTGTATTGCTGTAGAAAGATGCCATGACCAAGGCAACTTATAGAAGAAAGAATTTATTTGGGGCTCGCAATTTCAGAGTGTGTCTACAACCATCATGATGGGGAACATGGCAGTAGGTAGGCAGGCACTGGAGCAGTAGCCAAGAGCTCACATCTTGATCTACAGGCATGAGAAGAGAAAGTTAACTGGCAATAGTGTGGGCATTTGGAACCTAAAAGCCTGGCCCCAGTGACACGCCTCCTTCAACAAAAGCCACACCTCCTAATCCTTCCCAAATGGAGCTGCCAACTGGGGACCAAGCATCCAAACCTATGAGCCAAAGGGGGCCATTCTCCTTCACACCAGCACAGGGCTCATCTCCAAGAACCTATCTGTGCTGTAATGGATTTAGTAATCAGGCCCTGCTGGGGGTACCAAGGAGACATCTCAGACCAATGAGGAAAGCAAAGACTAAGCTGGCCCATCCACCCATCCATCCACCCATCCATCCATCCACCCACCCATCCACCCATCCATCCATCCACCCATCCATCCACCCATCCATCCACCCATCCACCCATCCATCCACCCATCCACCCATCCATCCATCCACCCATCCACCCATCCATCCACCCATCCATCATCCATCCACCCATCCATCCACCCATCCATCTACCCAACCACCCACCAACATATCCATCCCCCCATCCCTCCAATCATCCCCCCACCACCCATCCACCCATCCACCCACCCATCTATCCATCCATCATCCATCCACCCATCCGTCCATCCATCCATCCATCCATCCATCCATCCATCCATCCATCCATCATCCATCCATCATGCCTGAAACAGTGAGGGACTACGGTTTCACCCACAAAGTAAGCTGTGCCCAGAAAGGTTGAGGCCCTTGCCACAGTCTCTATGAAGCCATGTCTTTGGGAGTCTCAAGGTCTATCACAGGAAAAATGGTTCTCAAGAGGCTGGAGTCATAGCTCAGTGGTAGAGCACATGCTTAGCATGCACAAGAGCCGTTCCATCCCCAGCATGACCACAACTAAAAGCCTTTCTCTCAGCCAGGCAGTGTGTACCTGTAAGTCCAGTGCTGGGGAGGAGACAGGCCAGCCAGCCTAGCCTTGTTGATGAGCATCCGGTGTAACAAAGTACTGAACCCTTCGCAAGGACTTACTGCTGTACCCAGAGATCGGTGACTCAGCCCTCATCTGGGAAGCATCTTCTGCAGCAAGCGGCAATTAACACAGAGACCCAGGCCTGGCTAAGGGGTAGAGAATAGAAAACCTTGGAGAGCTGAGCCCTAAATGGATCATTTGTATCACAGCCCATCCTCCCAAGGCTCACACACTTTTTCAGAAGAGGGAGTGGAAGGCTCGTAACAGCCGGAGGCGGTGGGTGACTACGGGGAGAGAGCGTTTCATTTTCTGCACACCACAGGGCAGGTGCACGTATGAACTCACATGGTTGTGACAGCATGCACGAGACCTGCTCACACTCGACGAAACCCCAGCTTGGAGGAGTTGAGCCTTGACAGAGCAGCCCTCGGCAGTCAACGACTGTAGGAGAGGGGCAGGCGGCTTCCTTTAAGGGCGTGACCCCGGGTAAGGAGGTGGCTCCACCCAAGAGTATCTGGGCAGCACAAATTGGACTTTGAAATTTTAAAAAGAGGGTGCGTAGTCGAGTGGGTCTGGGAGGAGTAGGGGAGGGAGATGAATATGATCAGAATACATTACATGAACTTCACAAAGAATAAACTTATTTTTAGAACTGGGTGGTGGTGGCACAATCTTTTAATCCCGGCACTAGGGAGGCAGGCAGAGTCAGTGGATATGTAAGAGTTTGAGGCCAGCCTGGTCTACAAAGGGGGTTCTTTGGACAGCCAGGGCTACATAGAGAAATCCTGTCTCAAGACTTTTTAATTTATTTTTAGAAAAAGAATCAAGAGACTTAAGATGTTGCAGCACTCTGCCTGGGTGTGTGTATAAACGCTCGGGGATCTTAAACTCTCTTCTGCTTCTTACAGACGTCCTCGCTGTACACTGCCAGGAGGAACAAGAGCTGCAGGAAGTGAGGGGGGTGCAGTCTGTCCGGCATCCTCAGCTCTAAACAGAAATGTGTCCTCGGTCCTTTCATCACTCTTCTCTGTGACAATGTTCTAGTTAATCAGCTTAGAAAAAGAAAGAAAAGTGAGGAGACGGAGAAAAGATCCCGAATGTGTGACCGTTAGCTTTAACATGGAGGTGCTCATGTGTGCGTGTGAACTCACACAAACATGTGCACACGTCTACACAAACAAGTACAGACGCCAAACACACATACACAAATACATAGATGCATTTGTACACACACATACACATACATATAAACAGACACATACATAAACATACACATACACACACACACACACACACACACACACACACACACACACACACAGCCCTCTCAGATCAGTAAGTCTGAGACACACAGGCCTGTCAGAGCCTTCCATTAGCTTCCCCTACCCCCGTCCCTGCTCGTGGAGCTTCCTCTCACCTCCAAAGGACCAGGATTCCTCATGATCTGGGCACTGCCCTCTATGGCTGTTCTGCTTCCCACATGACACTAAGTAGGTCGTTTTGGCAGCAGAGTCAGAATCTGGGTGAGAGGGTTTGCGGGTCCTTAGTGAGGACATACAGTCCACCTGCCTATCCCCTGCTCCCAGA